>NW_008238434.1:1736860-1748988 GCF_000691975.1 Corvus brachyrhynchos
CTGCAAAGGTACACAAAGAGATATGTCCCCAAAATAAATCCAGCATCGTGGACCTGAGCCAGTCTCATTCTCCTCCTGCAGTTCTTTGTCCGAGATCCAACTGCTCACCAGAATTCCATGGTCTTACTTGGCCTCAGTGGGATGAGGAACCCAGATATCTCAGTATGCAAAAGCAGCCCCCTGTTTATTGTGATCCTCAGGAAAGATAATTAATTAGGACTTATGTCCCCAAAATAAATCCAGCATCGTGGACCTGAGCCAGTCTCATTCTCCTCCTGCAGTTCTTTGTCCGAGATCCAACTGCTCACCAGAATTCCATGGTCTTACTTGGCCTCAGTGGGATGAGGAACCCAGATATCTCAGTATGCAAAAGCAGCCCCCTGTTTATTGTGATCCTCAGGAAAGATAATTAATTAGGACTTCAAAGGAAGGAGGTGGCATGTGTGGCATAAGCTTTAAGTCACATTTTGTCACCTCCCCAGAAGTTGTTTAGAGGGGCGAATTGGTACAGTGTGTCTTCCTCTTTGAGAAGTTTTATACAGAGGTTTTTAATTACTTTGGAGATTTCTTAAATGTAATTTTGTATGATGGCATCTGGTACAAACTGGATGCCTCTCTTTGATCTGCTGGGGAAGAGAGGGTGACAGTTTTCTTCAAATGAAGAGTAACATCAGCAGAAAAACAGAGAGGGAATTAACATATTGGAGCATCACTTTTCTTGTAATCATCACCCTATTAAATATGGAGGGGAGGATTTTGAAAATCAAGTTTGCATTTTGAACAACATTACTGGGGCTGAGTTGCCCTCATTAGCTATTTTGTATTAAATTTGATAAAAAACCTGATGCTGACAAGCACTGGAAATGCTTTTTTTAATCCTGTTTTTAATCATTTTAGATCACCTACTAAATATCTTTTAATATTTTAATGGGTCTCTCATTCATAGTAAAAAGAGGTGAATAAATTGAATGGAGAAAATAAAAATGCAAAAATCTTCTCAGGCTTTTGCTCCTCATAATGGTACCAAAGTGAAATTTATGGTGCATCTGTGTTTTGCTTTACTTTCAATTTGCAACCATATTTTTGCATATTTGATGTGACTGGAAAAGGATGTTGCATATTTTTGCAATGAATTTGCATTCCAGGTACTAAATTTTGGGCAGTTTTCTTCTAAATTTCACACGACTCTAAGGCCATTTAGGGCTCTTTTTTTTTTTTTTTTTTTTGTTTGTTTTTTGGGTTTTTTTTTAGGATTTTATGACATTCCCAGTGTCTTCCCTGAGTGTAAATAAGATGCATCCAAATATACAGATGCTGAGTTTTATGCCTTATCATCCTGCAGATGAACTCCCAGTGAACATTTTCATTCTGAATAGGTTCCATTTTGTTGGCTTTATTTGCAAACCTACATATTTGGGAATGTTAAAGAGGGAAAAGCTCTTTTTATCGGGAAAACAGATAAAAATTCCTACAAATATTCATTGAAGTCTTTCTTCATTGAAAGTTTTTATTCCTAAGGGGTATAATATCTATGTTTTGTGAGCTGAAAGCATCAGGTTAGTTTTTTCTAGGGGATTCACTAAATCCTTTCTTTCAGCAGAAAGTTGCTGCTGGAGGGTTCCTGTTTTTTCTGGGCACCAATTCCATCAGAGACATCCGGAGAGAAAGGTAAAACCAATGTCCTTGCATTGACAACTCTTCCCTCAGATGGTTGAATGGGGGCTTTAAATATGGTTACTCTGCTTAATTATGATTTTTTTAATGTTCTTTAACTAAAGATTTGGTGTGCTGCAGCATCTCCATCAGAAATGACATCGAATTTGGGGTCAAGCTCTTTGGCCAACAATCCCAGTCCGTGCCACATACTGGGGCCTTGGCAGCTCATCTCAGTGAGTCAGGGAATCAATAATGTTGGAAAAGACCTCAAGTCCAACCTCTGCTCAAATCCCCCGTGCCCCCGGTAACCCACAGCACTAAGTGACACCTCTACACATTTTGTGGGCACTTCCAGGCATGGGGACTCCACCGCTGCCCTGGGGGGGTTGACAACCCTTTGAGTGAAGAAATGGCTTCTTTTTTGTTCCAAGAGCTCTCTAAGCCCCCCCCTTGACTTCATGTGCATCAGGACAGGAGAGTAAAGCAGAAGGACCCAGCAGTGTGTGGTTCCAAAAAAAGCCTCTCTTGGTCCCTCTGTGCTATGGCAGTACCTTCTTTTGGGTTGACAGAGGGGGTTTTGGAGGAGGGGAAGGACAAATACCAGCAGGAAATGGCACATCCTTGTGTCCTGTCCCTTGTGCATGCCCCTGAGCCTGGCGGCTCCTGATAATTTGAAGGCACATTGGCACTGACAGCCTCCTCTTTCTTTCTGCACAGCTCAGCAGAATCCCTGTCACTGGAGGCAACCGTGCAAATATATAACCAGGCAGCCAAGTTTCTCATTTTCATAAGAGCTGGAACACTTCTGGAAAATAATCTTAGCAAAAACGTAATAATTATGGTTGACTTGCTCCTTGCAATTAGGAAATTTTGTCATGCAGGACAAATACAGAGCAGAGCTGCGGCAGGAAAACAGTAAAAGTGGTAAGAAATGAGTGGGAAAGCTGGGCTTTGTTGGGTTTGGGACAGCGAGAGGCGTGATAAGAAAATCCATTGTGTGTTTTCCATCCTGCTGGAAAATCAGTGCAGTTTAGGCAGTGTGGTTGTGCTGCAGGGATGGCAGTGAGAGGGAGGCAATCTGATAAATGAAATGATGCATAATTCAGTGCTGCAAGGGCAGTGTAGGAAAACAGTATCATCTCCAGACAAATTAATCTGTCTTAGGTTTATGACTGTCTCAAGGCCGTTTGTTTCATTGTCAGTTCAGTCACAGGTAGAGATGTGATTATTGTTTCAAATGGAAAGTTCTTTTCCAACAGCCATTTTCAGGAGCTGCTGCCTCAGAGCAGAGTCCCTTCCCTGAAGTAATGCTTTCATTTGGAAGTACAATGGCAAGCGTCAGTTTTGCTTCCTTTTGTTTTATTTCTGTCATCTGTGTGTTATCATTTCAGGAAGGAAATGTGCCTGTGAGCAGCCAGTGCCAGATGTCTGAACTTTCACTTGTCATTTGAGGTGTTGGCAGCACCACTCACCCACCCCGGTCACGACCAACTGCTGAAGACCAGCTGCAGGAAGTTGGCTTTGCTCACAAACAGCAACAACTTCATAAAACAGAGGGGGAAAGGAATATTATGGCACTTTGCAGGAGGCTGAGTCGTGGAGAGGTTTGGTCTCCTGCCCACCAAGGTGTCAGGGATCTGTTGGAGACCTTTTTGCAGCTCTAGAGGTGTCTATCTGCACACTGTGATTAAAGTCGCTCAGCAAGGGATGGTGCAGCTGGTCCTGGGGGTTTGAGCTCGATGGACTGGCCTGAAATACTTCAATTTATGATATCCCATCTTTGGCAGCACTGAGATTGACTCTAGGTACCCCTAGAATGATTAATGATAAATAATGACTTTAATAGAAGCTATTTTAAATGATAACGTGTATAATTATGATGCTTACTATAATTTAATACTGTGTTATGCAACACTAGATGTTAAATATAATGTATGATAATACAATTATAAACCCCAAGTACCTGTTCTGCTTCTGGAGGGATTTCTGTTTTCTCTCCTTTTATCGAATCATAGAATGACAGAACAGTTTGGGTTGAAGGGACCTTCAATGTCATCCAGTGCCACCCCCTGCCATGGGCAGGGACACCTTCCACTATCCCAGGGTGCTCCAAGCCCTGTCCCACCTGGCCTTGGACACTGCCAGGGATCCAGGGGCAGCCAGGATGTGGGGGCATTTCCCCAAATATAACTCTGATCTGCAGCTTCTTTTCCTTCAGGCTTGGATATGTTTTCTTCCCTAGACACAAGCAACCTGCAATGAACAGGGCACTGAACCCTGCCCAACCTGCAGCCTGTGAGCTTTCCAGATGGGTTTGTTTTTCCAGCTCAGCACACCTGGGCAGGAGGAGTTCAAATGTGAACAAGCTGCATCCAGGGGGAGATGTGGGGGGAAGAAAGAATTGTTTCAGCCTTGGCATTAGGGGTTTCATGTATGAAAATGGAAGGTGCAGCAGCTTCTGTTCTCTCTAGGACTAGACATGCCAGGAGCATGTCCGTGGCTCTTATCCCTCAGGCTATCTGACAAAATTACGGATATTCTCTGCACTGTGGCGACACAATGAACATCTACACACCTCATTCATGTCTCATCGTTCACAAACAGGGTCATGGCTTTAACATCCAGGGACAGAAAAATGTCCTTTTGAATTAGGCCAGCCCTTGTTCTGTGCTTTTTATCGGGTTCCTTGCCCATTACAAGAGGGTTTTTCTGGAAACAATAGAAGGCAGCAGATAAGAGAGCAGGCTACAACAGATAGGAGCACTTAGTTTCTGTCAGTAGACAAGCAGCTCCCTTCTTCCCTGATATAATGCCTAAAAAACGAGAACAAAAGCACATTTTCATTCACCTAGTTCCTTCAGTGCTGGAGGTGATAAAATCTGAAACATTCATCCTGAGCCAGTGGCAATGGGAGAGGAGAAAGGACTCTTTCTCAGTGGGTAGCAAACAAAGGGAAGAGGAAAAAATCCTGACATTGCCCAGTGGGGAGTAAACAGGATAAAATTTGGGGAAGAAAGGTCTTGGGAGCAATGCTGTGATTTAAATTTCGTAGAATCCCAGCATAGGATTTGATTAATGATTGGAAGGATCATTAAAGCTCATCCAGTGCCACCCCCTGCCATGGACAGGGACACCTTCCACTAGCCCAGCTTGCTCCAACCTGGCCTTGAACACTTCCAGGGATCCAGGGACAGCCACAGCTGCTCTGGGCACCCTGTGCCAGGGCCTCCCCACCCTCACAGCGAAAGGAAGAAGGGTAGGAACATTCTGAAATTTTCCTTTAAAAAAAAAAATTATATGTACTTCCCTCATCTTTCTGGAATATCTGCTACAGGAAGTAAGCAAGTTTAAACAGCCTAATCAGTATGGGTAGGCCTGAAATTATCTATTTAATTAGGTTTTATGCTTTGAATCTGGGAATGTTGGTATTAATTTATACTTAATTTTACAGAGCTGTCAGCAAAATATGCTGTGAAGGAACCAATAGCATGTGTTGTTCACTTATTTCAGATTGGACCCAGAGAGTGTTTTAGGGCCTAGCTGAGGTTTATGGAAGGTTTGGGAGGAGAAACAACACCACATTTCCAGACTGGTGCAGGTGGGGAAAATTTCCTCTCTCAACAGTGGCTCATGGCTCTTTTCCCAGTGAAAACTGCAGTTAAAAGTATTTGTTGAAACATTTTTAAAGCCAGTAGTTTCTTCTTTACAGAATATTTCATGTTAATAATCAATGATTATGGCACGCGTTCCATCTGCTTTGATGTTATCTCTTACAAAGCCATAAAAAGAGATATTTCCAGAATAACAATATTATTTTTAAAACAAGGAATGAGGAAATTGCTCAGTTTCCCACCATAATATATTTATTTGGAGGAGCTGAAATTTCCTCATAATCATAACAAACAGAAATTGCTCTTTGTGTGGCCATGAGGACTCAGTCTATATTTCTAAAGGTTTCATTTCTGAGGGCTCTGGAAATCAGACTTTGTTCTTTGTGCACCAAAATATAAATAAATATTGTGTATCAATTTTTAACTTGTATTTGTTTCACAGGATAAGGCTCATAAAAACATCTCTTACTCCACTTGCTAATATCCAAAGTAGGTGAAGAAGCATTAAGACAGAGCACATAAACACAGCAGAAAATATAAATGAAAGAATTCAGGGAACAAGTGCTGTCTGAAGACATCCCCACCACACAGTGATATATATTTCCTCAAAAATAACTTGAAGATGTTTCCCCCTGCCTCCTGCACATTATAAAACACTCAGGGAAATATAGATGAAGTCCTGGAATGCATTTAGATCATTATTTGCAGTGACAACAATGCAATTCTCTGAACAGTGTGCATGTCATATATACAGAGGCAGTGGAATAAATAAGGCATCTATTGCATTAGGAAAAAACTACATGTCATGATTCAGGGGCTTGGGAGAATAATGGGGACAGGGAGATAGCCCCTCAAAGAGATTATGAGAGTAATTGAAGTGATTGATTGAATCAAATTGATGCTGTGAATAGTTGGTGAAGATTCAGTGAATAATTGCTGGAAATAATTTTGGTTTCTGCAATGGAATATAGTGTTACACAAGTGTATCAACAATGGGGTAAACAAATCCTGACAAGCCACTGCCCTCAGTGAAGTGACGCTGTCAGGGCAAAGTCTCTGCTTGGTACAGGGCTCACAGAAACACCGAATATTCCTCTGAACTCTGAGGAGTCATGGAACCATCCACCAACCTGCACGGGCAGGGACACCTTCCACTATCCCAGGCTGCTCCAGGCTCTGTCCAGTCATGCCTTGGACACTTCCAGGGATCCAGGGGCAGCCACAGTTTTACTTCAGAGTCTGAGAAGGTTATGCCACTTCTGGGAACCTGCTGATGGCTGGGTTTGTTTTCACTCTTAAAGACATTATGGTGTAACAATAAACTCCAGTGATCATAGAGCAGAGGGGTCCTCATGGCATGAGGATGTGCCTTGAGTCAGGGGAGAAGTGACAAGGCCAAACCTCACTGCACTGACAATTCCTGTTTTCCTTTATCAGCTGTGGAAGAGACAGGAATGGAAAGCTGGAATTTTTGGGTTGGAAGTGGCTATGGCAGATCAGAACTTCATGGCCATTCTAAAAAGGAGAAGGGCTGAGAAAACAGGAAGCAAAGTCATTAAAAGGGACACAATAGCTGCCATGCTTCATGCCTGCTTGCTTGGGGGTCATTAGGTCTGTGCTAATCATTGGGACTAAGGTTCATTAGACAGCACTAATGATGCTGTCTGTCTTTGGGATCAGTGAGCCGAGGGCAAGAATGTTCTTTAGATTGCACCGAGGACTGGATTGAGGACTGATCCACCCCAAAAATCTGTACCTGTAACATTTGGGCCATTTAGACTCTTTTTACCTACAGCACTTCTGCTGGGTCTGCCAAAGCCAGCAGCACTGACAGCCTGGGATCAGCTGAGTCTCGTGGCACAAACCAGAACAAACAAAGCCCCAATTCAGTGGCAGTCAAAAACAATTCAGCATCATCAGCACACCTTTATGAGCAGCAATTTGTCGAGTGCCATGTCTGTCATGCTGGAAACAGCTCGCTCTGATTGAATTAATTTTTTGGGGATGTGATTAGGAGTCACTGACATGAAATCAAATGTGATAAATACCAATAATTGGATGTTGGATCAGTTTTCCTAGGACAGCTTAATTCCATTCACCCTGATTTGAAGACCTCACCCTTGATAACGTTTTGTCTGCGTTTCTTTATAAATTGTGTTTTCACCAATCTTGATATTAAAAAAATCTGTTTTGTAATAAAGTGCCTCAGAAATCCTGGATGCTTTACAGTTTTTGTCTGGCCTACTTTGGAGATTAGTTTAATTTAGGTGATATTTGATTTTCCTGCTGCTGGTGGTGTGATTTTTTGTTTTTCTTCAGTTTCTCTTTTTTTCTGCTGCTTGTGGAGATTAGCTTTCTATAAACATGTTATCCGTAACATAAATCAAAGAAGCTGGAAATAGTAATATAATATGGTCATGTATATTCACGGTTGCTTGATGAAGGAAAGACATTGACATATTTTTAGATTCTCTGTCATTCCCTTCAATTTTTTTTTTTATGTAAAAAAGAGAAAGAAGGAAAATGTTCTAGTAAATTCATGTATCTAGGAGAGTAAAATTATCAAAACAAGTAGGGCAATAAATCTCCTTTTCTCTCTAATTTGGTGATTTGTAAATAAGTGAGAAAAAAGCTGGGGTTTTTTTTGGTTCTGTCAATCAGTGGTGAAGCAGACTTTACTCTTCCAATTCTGTGCAGTTTTTCCTTGGCCCCTTTACATGGAGAATTTAAGTGCTTTGGAAATCACCATCAGCAGCACTTTGGGAAGCAGGAACACCTCAGGTGCTGCAAGGAGAGCTCACAGCAGCTCTGGACACCCCATCAGGTGAATTTTAGTCCTTCCAGCCATCTCCTGCCAGTGTAATTCCTGTCGAGTTCCTTATCTGCTGCTTTGGATTATCCCTTCCTGCAAGCTCTGGGCCATCCAGTTATCCAGGAGAGGGGAAGGGTGGAATCTCACCTGGAGAATTCGGTGCTCATCCTACCCTGGGCTCTTCCATGATTTTTATACTTAACAGTCACAGTAGAGATAAATCTCTCATGGTGTTACACCTCTGTTCTCTTACAAGGTGACAGAATTACTGCTCAGTAAACCAGGTAAATTCTTCCTTAATTTAAAATTAGGGGCATTCTTCCTTTCTTTACAAAATCTCAGTCATTCTGATCAACCCAACGAAGGTGCCTGGAAAGGCCAAGTTCTCCCTCATGCCTGAAGATCTCACGTGAGCTGTTCCAGAGCTTTCCCTCAGTCAGGAGATCCCAATCCCTGCCTCCATCAGGGTTACACATGGGACTGTGTGTACACTGAGCCTTCAGCATACCCTGTAATGGGATGCTGGGCTGTGCAAGGCGAGGTCAGCACACCTGACGAGCTGGATTTACTGTTCCTGCATGGAAAAATGCCAGCTCAGGCTTGTTAGGGCTCCTAAGGAGTCCCACTGGAGACAGGGGGAAAGGGGTTTCACTAGACGTGAGTGTTGAAATGGCTTCAGTGATTGCTGAAATCTTTGGCTTATTTACTACTGAAGCTAAATCAATGAATCTCAGCAGACCACCTTTGAGCTAAATAAAACCACAGCTTCTCCTCTCCTTTAAATATTTTATACTTAAACCAGATTAAACTGATTTTTTTGCAGTAGCTTTGGCTCTGTCTGAGGTGGAACAGATCAAAGGTGAGATTTTCTGTCCATGGGATATCTGTGATTTTGACAAAAAAGGGGGAGAGGTCATTCCTGCATTTGTGAACGAAAAATTAGAGTTCTGAAAGTTTCCCAAAGAGGGTAAAAACAGAAAAAAAAAAGATAAAAGAAGCTTGGTAATAGTCCTGAAATTGTAAAGCCTGCAGTGAGCTGGAGGCTGTGCCTGGGTTCTGAGCGTCCCCTGCTCAGACCCTCTCTGTTCTTTCATCATTCCCAGCCCAGAGCAGCAGCCAGGACACCCAGGAGAGGAGATTTTGGATTCTGCTCTAGCATCAGCCATACCTTCAGACCCTGAGAATGTGCCAGGAGCATCCCAGGTTTCTGCAAGCTTGAGAGATAGGAGGGAAGCCCTGATTAACCCAAAGTTCCTTTGCAAGGCTTTCATCACTGCCTTGTTGAACGAGATAAGTGAAGTGAGACTTAGCACTGCAAGCTTAGATAAGCCTGAAGAAAGGAAAAACTGACAATTACCAGTTTGATCTAATAATGCAGTAATGTGAGAAACTGAATTTAATACACAGGAAAACAATATGAGGCAACGGTGATACTATAATTAAGGAAATAACTTAATACATACATGTTTAATTAAAGCCCCCATTTATCTGAGAACACTCTCTCTGTTTGGAACAGCAATTTGAAATCACTAAAGCTTGAGTTGAACAATATAATTTTCATTTAATACTAATCTTGGACCAGCACATTGAAGACATTCATTCAGCACAGTGGAAATTAGATTTTCAGGGAACTGTATCACGGGTTGTCTCTTGGATCCCAAACTGTGGAATCATGGATCATGGTAGCCCAGCGCATAATTAGCCTGGTTGCATAATACAGTGTCCAGACTCTGGAATAATATTGTAAGGGCTGCTATTTGTAATTTCATTCAAGATGGAATTTGGAATTGTCAAATTTAATTTTAAAATATGTTTGCTTTGAATAAAATTACAGTGAATAAGTTCCTCTGTGTTTCCTTTGATGTTTTATACAGTTTATTTATAGAAAGTTGGAAAAATGGCGTAGTAATGAAAAATTAATGCATTCCTTTGATGGTCCCTTCTCCTTCTCCTTCTCCTTCTCCTTCTCCTTCTCCTTCTCCTTCTCCTTCTCCTTCTCCTTCTCCTTCTCCATTCCCCTTACCCCTTCCTTTGGGATTTTTCTGTGTTTGGTTGGTTGCTGTGGATTTTTTCCCTCCTTAACAAAATATTATGGAAAACCACATGCATTTTACCAAATGCCTTCAGAACCAAAGGCCAAATAAAACTTATCAATGAAAATGCAGATAATAGGAAAAAATGAAAATTACAATTTCAGAGTGCAACAGGGTGTGAAGAGAAGCTGGATTTATGGAATGATGTTTTCCAAGTAATTTCTCATCAGTTCCAAGAACAGCTTGGGGCTTAATCGCTTAATTATCTCATCACACTCATTCTTTTCCTACTTTCACTGATATTTTCCCCTTTGTTTCTGTTTTAATTTCACAAGAATTAGAAAAAGGTTTATAGAATTAAAAAACTTGGCTTCAGCTCTCATAGAAGCTTCTAGAATGTGATGTTTTCCCTTTGAAAGTCATCAAGCTTGACCTCAGCTTTCTTACCAGAACTCTTAATCCACTTACCGGAAAGAATGAGACATTTCACTGACTTTTCTTTTATTGGAGTTTCCACATGTCCCCTCTCGTTGTCTCAGCTGGGCACTTAAGCTGCTTCCCAGGAAGTTGTAAATGTAATTTGTCAGCATTGCTTTTGGATACTCAGCTTTTTGATAGCCTCAGTTATTTGGAAAGTATGGACCTTCCAGAGTGTGGCGATGGAGCCGATGGAATTATGGATTGGGTTGAGTTGGGAGGGACCTTAAAGCCCATCAATTCCACCCCTGCCACAGGCAGAGACACCTTCCACTATCCCAAGTTGCTCCAAACCCCGTCCAACCTGGCCTTGGAAACTTCCAGGGTTCATTCTTCCACCTTCTTCCTTCCTTGTTCCAGCTTGTTCTTCCCACTGTGGGAATTTTGAATTAAATATATTGTAGCAGATTTCCATGCGTTTATATCACAAAAAATATAAATGAAAGGTGGAAATGCTGCTGCTGGTGGTGGTCCTGGTGAATGAGTATTCCACAGGGTCCGACTGAGCAGCAGGAAACACCTTTCTGCACATGGGAAACTCCTGTTGAGTTGTGAAAACAGGAATTCCTACTGTAGTGAGCGGTTGGGTAGCAAAGTCATCAGATCCAGTGAAAAGTCAGGAATATCTTGAGATCCAGCTGGAGCCCAGCCAGTGCTTTTTGGGAAGACTTTGAGGTATTGCAGAAGTCTGTGCTTTTGATGATTAACTGTGTCTTGGACAAGGTAATCCCTCCAAGGGCTGTCTCCTTGATTTCCAGGACACAGTAGAACTTCCTTAAACTGGAAGATGTTTCGGAGCAGTTTGCCACTCCCATTGAGTTACTGGAACAAAACAGAGCCTTGGTAAAACTGGGGGGAAAATGCACAAGAATTGCTGTAATTTGGGTTCCTCATTTACACAAAAATTAGTTTCTCTATGGAACAGGAATTGAAGATTTAATAATCTGTGTTTTAACAGACCCGAGGCATCCAGGCAATGAACTGCACAGGTTTTGCCCTCTGTTGTGCCATGAAAATAAAATGTATGGAAGCTGAATTATTTGGTGCTGGAAGCCTCATGGAGACAATGTGGGTCTTGATAATGTTTAAAGCTCATCACCATTTTATTTTGTGTTAAAAACCAAAACTTTCTTTTGATGAATTTCCTGTTCTGTGTTCAGGTTTCTTTGATTTGTTCAACAAATTCTTTCAAGACGTAAACCCAATGCTTAGTGGAAAGCAATAAGAAAAATAAAACATAATGCCAACAAAATCTTTTTAATTTGGTTGCAATTAAATGTTTCAGAGGATCCAATACAACCTGGGGGAACTTTAAGTGTGAAATATCTCAACTTCTGCCTTTTGTCCCAATTCAGGGTAGATTTTCCTCCCAAAGTTTTGTAGAGCTTGTGATGTGGTTTTGCCATGCTCTATTTAATAATGTTCTAACCTCAGATGGTCCCCAGATTAAATGATTGTTTCAGAGGATTTGCAGAGGGAGCAGCAGATGTTCTAAATTCTATTTCTTTGGAAACTCTATTATTTCCTTGTCATCTTGGC
>NW_008238434.1:1749005-1755527 GCF_000691975.1 Corvus brachyrhynchos
TTTCCCTAAACAAGCCCAACAGACCTGAGCCCCCAGCATTTTCATGACCAGAAAAATCCTACCCCTCTTGAGGCCTCCTCACCATGGAATAGGAAAAGGCTCCATTCAGTGGAGTTTTCATTCTGCTGAGTTTTCATTAAATTTCATGGTAGGATTCCAGTTAGTTTTCAGCTGGGGCTCAAAGATCTTCTGTAGCTGATAAAACCTCAGGGAGATAAAACCTCCCTGTTCCCCCAGCACGGCCAGCCCGGGCCTGGTTCTTGCTGAAAATCTGCTGCATCTGTTTTCATGAAGCTGGGAATTTTCAAAATGCTTGGTGCCAGCTCTTTTTGCTCAGGTGAGGCTGATGAAATACAATTATCGGGATGGTTCTGGTGAGGAAAATCCTGCATGTGTCTGTATTTGAATGAAATTAACTGGATTGTCTTTTTTTTTTTAATTTAAAAGAAACCACTATTTTTCTTATTGACTGTGTATTTTAAAACACCACAGTGAACGAGGCAGTAAAATGTTTGGGAAGTATGTGATCTAAATGACTGGCATGTGGGAAAACAGATTTTCTGTAAAAAAATTAATTTATTTAAATCAACCTGTGCAGCCAAAGTCGGGCACATCACTGGGAGCATAATACCCGTGAAGTCACTGCTCACCACAAACAGAACAACACAGGGCCCTCAAGGCTCCTGATTCCCTGTGCATGTGGAGCATTTCAGGGACAGAATTAGGGATGGGAGAAGACCAAAACAGCTGAAAAAATCTTGGCTGATTTTCCAGCTTGAGTGGTTTTTCCAGCCATGATAAAATAATGCAAATTTAAATGTCTCCTATTTTGCATCAAGCTGATAACTTTATGACCAGCTTTCATATTCTTTAGTCTTTGATTACTTCTCCTAGATGCTAGGTGTTATATCCCAGAATCCCAGAATGGTTTAGGATGGAAGGGACCTTAAAGATCATCTAAATCCCCCCCCTGCCATGGGCAGGGACATCTTCCACTGGCCCAGCTTGCTCCAAGCCCCATCCAACCTGGCCTTGGACACTTCCAGGGATCCAGGGGCAGCCACAGCTTCTCTGGGCACCCTGTGCCAGGGCCTGCCCACCCTCACAGGGAACAATTCCTTCCCAATATCCCATCCATCCCTGCCCTCTGGCAGTGGGAAGCCATTCCCTGTGTCCTGTCCCTCCAGGCCCTTGTAAATAGCCTCTCATCCATGTCCATGAGGTTTCTAACAATTGAAGTGTTCAAACATGAGGGGACTGTACCAATTTAGCCAACTGGTATTTTAAACAAAATTAGTTATATCAATGTGCCTCTCCATTTATTTCTAATTTAATCGTTGTCTCTGACAGTGGTTAGAACTTAGGGATGGGTAACTGAGGGAGACAAAATATCTCAAGAACCACTTCTCTGGGAATTACCCAGGAGAACAACAGGATTTCTGCTTATGAGGCTTAAACAGCATCAAGAAATTGCTTGTTTATTGCAAATCTCGTTTGGATTGTTAGCAGGCCCATCACAGCTGAAATTCAGACTCTTATCTCTTAGGTGCTTTTTTGTTTTCTTTTAAACCTTTTAGGATAAATTTAAAATTTATATTTAAATAATATAAATATACGCTTAAAAATAACTCTAGCTCTGAAAAAAATCACATTTTGGGAGCAAATCTTCCTGATATGAGGGCACTTTTGCAAAGCATCTCTGATTGGAACAAGCTGAGCCCTGTAAAATGACTTCAAGAGAGTTTGGGCACCAAAATAACTCTTTTACCTCAGGAAACATGGACCTAGCAGAGACATTTAGATCTTCAGCACTACCCACAGCCAGCCAACACCTCAGATAATTGCTTGCAAGGCTCTCTCCATAAGGGAATTCGATATTATCACTGCTTTCCTTGCTAACATCCCCCTCTGCTCCGAAGTTGCTAACCACCATTTCTTCTCAGATTGTCAAACTAATTAATGTAATTAAGTTAAACTCAGGCTGCCACCTACAGCTGTAGGTGACAAAGCCATTTTAAAGGAGTTTGCACCTTTGGTCCACCACAGCTGAGGCAACATTTTCTAAAACATCCTTGGCATCTTCCCTTGGAGGAGGAAAAGCTGGGGTGAGCTTCTTGTGCTGGAGCTCTGCTGAGGGACAATGTTTCTTGTGTGCCTCTCACTCTGATTTTGGGCAAAGGAGGCACATTAGGCATGGGATGAAGGTGATCTGCAGAGGTTTTGTCAGTTCTGAGCCTTCCCTGCTGGCTAAAATATCTGGGGAAGGACAGGGGTGCCCATGAGTGCTGAGGGCCAGAGCCCTTTTGTGGGGTTGGGTGCCTGTAGCCCCTCTCAGCTGAGGAAGGCATGGGGACCTCACCTCAGCTCAGCTTCTTCCAGAAGAGGACATGGGATCCCTGCTTTAACCCTGTTCCCACCAGGGAACAGACAACATGGATATCAGGATGGTTCACAGCAGCATTACTGGGACATCGGGATGCACGGGAAGCTGGGGTTTTGGGGATGGTGGTATCATTAAAGTGGTGTGATTGTTGTGTCAAGAGCAGTTCAGGGGGCCAACAGGTGATGGAGAACTCACAGTGTTCCCCAGTTTTCTTTCACTGGCATTTAACCTATAAAAATGCTGTCATCTCCAGCTGTATACTTTGGTATAAAATGGGAAAAGAGAAGTTTAACAGCCTTCTGCAGTTTCTGTTGCCTTCCCATCTGTCAAGGCTTTCTTTTATATGGAGCTTGCTGGCTTATATGAGTCACTGGGGAGGCTCTGCCTTGATTTACATTGCAGTGTCATAAAGCAGGGTGTGCTCAATCCAGTGCTAATAAAAGCTAATGATACAAGTAGAACAATAGAAGGTGGGACAATGCTAATGTTATACCTTTCTGAGAACATAGAAATAAACCTTCCTCAAGTTTTCAACCTCTCAGTGTGGGTTTTCCCCCCATCATCTCAAGGTTACATTGACATATTTTAAACAATGGTTTGGTATTTGTGCTGAATTCCTCACCACAGAGGAGGATAGGGGTGCATGTGTATTTTTTAATCAGTGATTGATTTGTTCCCTATGAAACTTTTAGATTGTTCTGCCACAGAGAAAACCCTCACTTCCGTGGAAATCATTCCTGGGTTTTGGTAGCTGAAAATCTGGTTCTCTGTCATCCTGATTTTAGGATTTAAAACCAAAATCCCGTGCTTTCTGCACAGGAAAATGAGGCAAGAAAGTTCCATCCTGCAGCTGGGAGTAATTCCCAGTTCCTGCCTGTTGGTACAGTGCTGCAGGGACATCCTTCACTTATTGGGTCTGGCAGGGGAGAAGCTTAGCAGAATTTCAAGTGTCAAGCACAATTAGGTGTTAATTAAAATGATCCATTTGCCTGTCCCCCAAGGTCCCCTGCTCTCATTCAATGACAAGATGCAATAAAAATATTGGGGCAGGTTTATTTTCCAGCTGTCCCTGTGACAGGGCAAGTGCATTTTTGGTTGATCAGTGGGTGACTGTGACACATCTCCCGTGACACAGAGGGAAATCTTGTGACTCCCCCTCTACTCATTTACTTTTTCTTGGGTATCTTGTCCTGGGTGCTGGGAGATTCTGCTGGAGGGGGCTCACAAAATACATAACCCATGAGTACTCAGCATTACACACATAGTATCTAATTACCATATAATTAGGCCGATTCTTCATTACCCCCATGGTAGGGAAATGTTGGCCTCTGTCGCTTTTCAGAATGAGCCAATGCTTGACTTCTTGTCTTATTCTTTGCTTTCATTCTTTTCCTTAAGGTTTAAAAACTTTTTGAAAAGGTTTTAAACCCTCTAAATATGAGTATTTTTCTCCTGAGTTGCTAAGCATTGCCATTTGAAATATTTCTTTCCTGTATTTGGATTTTTCTTATCTTGTGTGGCATGGATTCCAATATATTGCACAGCTTAATATCCCACTGTACCCACAACCAACATGAATTTTGGGTCCTGGACAGCCAAACTGGTGGGGTGAAGGTTACATTTTCATTTTTTCTTGTTTTATGCCACAGTAAATCCCTGTTACTGCTATTAGGAAGGAGATTAGGAAAGAAAGGACATTTTATTTGTGTACTGTCAACAGTATACACAAAGTCTGTGTGCAAAGAGTTGGGGAACAAGTTGTGAACATTCCCATCATTGTCTCTGCAGGGTATGACTCGTATTTAGGAGTAGGAAGTGATCAATTCCTGCCAAAGCCATAAGAGAATTATTTCTATCTTTCCCACTGGGATTCAAAGCCCAGGAGCAGAACAACAACCATGTGACTTTTGTGAATAATCATAATTTTCTGCTCCAGATGGAGGGTGGATTGCTCGGTACTGATGGGTGGCAATTTTTGTCTTTGAGTGTCAGAGAAAAGGAGAAAAAGTTGTAAATGAAGGAAAAAAATAAGAGGAAAAGCAAATTAAAAATGTTACAAAACATTAAAGAAAGTAGAGTTTGAGCTGTCTTCAATCTGCTTGGTGAGATTACAAGCTGAATATTAAGTTAAATTCAGCACATAAATGTATGTTCACCCAGTTCTTTGGTGGGATGAGAGTAGTGGAAAAACAGGAGTGACACAATAAGTTTTCCATGACTCTTCTCTGTTTTTATTTTGTCTCCTAAGCTCTGTATGTCTCATTTTCTTCCACCTTGAGCACTTCCTTCCAGTCTCCCACTCCTTTTCTCACACTGGCAGCTTAGTATTCTCCAGGAGTTTGTTTTCTAGTCCTACCCTGCTTCCACCCCCTCCTGGCCTGTGTCTCGTTGGATGATTCACCCACTTCTGTTGTGTCACGTTCCTCCTGCATCCTGATCCATCTCAGTTTGCATCTCCAGCTCTAATTCTGTGTCACAGCTGATCCATCACCATTAATCCAAGGCCATAAATTAATTACAGATTCATTTTACTCTCAGCTTGCTCTCTAGCACTCTGCATCCCTGGGTCCTTCCTCTCCAGCCATGCCGGGGACTTGGCTTGTGAGGTTCCCGTGTCCTTCACCCCATCCCTCTCCCACTGGACTCTCATTTCCACTGGGATTTCTCCGTTCCCAGCTACACATTCCTGAGCTAAACCTTCTGCATGTCTTTTTATGAGTTTTGTGTCAAGTAGGGGTCTTATTTGCAGCACAAATTCAACTCTCTGTTGGCACAGCAAATAAAATGGGGAGCACTGAATCCCAGCAGGTGAGAGAAGACGTCATGGCAGTGCAAGACAGGCTGACAACTCCGCTTTTAGAGACAAAGACATTCAGAACTGTGACAAAGCTGAAGCAATTGATGCCACTGTAGATCCTGATCCTGTGGGTTTCAGAGCTGATGAGATTTGCTGTCTCAAAGTTGTGGTGTTACAGGGAAATCAAATGTCAGAGAAAGGGAGGAAATTGGGGGTTTTTGTGTAGGACGTTCAAGGGGGGGCAGAGCTGCCAACGAGGACTCTCTCTTGTGGCTTCGGTGCTCCTTTCCACCAGGGAATGCAGTTTTGCACCAGGATTACAGGATGAGAGATGGAATGCATCACAAATAAGCAAGTTTTCCTTGCTGTCAGCCTGGTGCTGAGGTGGTAAATGCTGGCAGAAGAAAAGACAGAAAAAAGTCTAAAGTGTTAATTAGGCCTTGCTTTGTTTACCCAAAAAAGTCTGCAATGTCAAAAGAAACTGATGAGAGCCAGGAAGTCAAATCCGTGATGGAAGCTGAGGGTCTGAGGGCTTCTGTATGAAATTTGGTTCTCTTTTGTGTTCAACAAAACAGAAACTTTTATGAGAGTGTTTGAAAAGGGGAAAGGATGGACCAAATGATCTTCCCCTGGATCCCTGGAAATGTCCAAGGCCAGGTTGGACAGGGCTTGGAGCACCCTGGGATAGTGGAAGGTGTCCCTGCCCATGGCAGGGGGTGGGACTGGATGGGCTTTAAGGTCCTTTCCAACCCAAACCACCCTGGGATTCTGGGATTCTATGACTGGTGAAGAAAGATAATCCCTGAAATTATTCAGGATTAAGGTATCAGGGCAAATTAATAAGAAAGACAAATCTGATATCCCACAGACAAAAAATATCTTTGAGTGAACAACTGTTCACCAAATATTTACTGCTGGGAACAAATCACAAGGTAAAAGATGGTCAAAAGCCACCAAAATAAAGTCAAATTACATCAGTAAGAGAGACTTCAATTTACTTTAGTGTCTGATGCTTAGGAACAAACACTGGTGAAGGAGGAAATGCTTGAAAATCTTTATGAAAATCAGTTCTGTATGAAATTGCCTTCTTTGGAGCGTCTCTCATCTGTGTGTTTGTGTTAGGATTAAAATTTTGCCTATTCTCTTTTTTTTTCTTTTCTTTTTTTTTTTTTTTTGATCAATCATAAGATGTTAGAACAACCACATCAGCAGTTTTGTCAGCAGAGAACTGAAGAAAATATTCAAACATGTACTTAGCCTCAGCCTCGATGATATTTGAGGGTAGTTAAAAAGGCTTTTCAGGGAGAAATCCGATGCAATTAACCATATTCCGATCTGACTT
>NW_008238434.1:1755538-1771648 GCF_000691975.1 Corvus brachyrhynchos
AAATCACATATTTGTGTGTGGAGACAAATGCTGACACACAGCTCTGGAAGTTTACTGAGTTTACTGCTAGACTGAACTGAAGAGATTAAAAAGGCGTTTGAGGCGGAATCTGCAAAATGAGCCTGTTGATAAAAAAAGAATGAATTCACTCTCGCATTTCATCAAATATATGAAGGTGTAGAGATCTGCAAGAGAGAGAGAGGGACTGTTTACAAGGGCCTGGAGGGACAGGACAAGGGAATGGCTTCCCACTGAGATGGGATACTGGGAAGGAATTGTTCCCTGTGAGGGTGGGGAGGCCCTGGCACGGGGTGCCCAGAGAAGCTCTGACTGTCCCTGGATCCCTGGAATTGCCCAAGGCCAGGTTGGACGGGGCTTGGAGCATCCTGGGCTAGTGGAAGGTGTCCCTGCCCATGGCAGGGAATTGGAAAGATGATTTTTAAGTTCCCTTCCAACCCAAACCATTCTGGAATCCCCTGATTCTATGATCTATCAGAGGTGGTTCACTGATACCACAGGATCCATTCCCACTTTCAGGGAATATTTAAGAGTCACTTTTTGGATAAACGGTGGTTCTAATTTAATTTTTGATCATTTCTGTACTTATTTTAACTCTGCAGACTGCTGCGCAGTCTCTCCTGCTCCCAAACACCATCCTGGGCCAGGTGCTCCAGGTTCCCCCAGATTCATCACTCCAGAAGGCACAAAATCCTTTATATTTCCTGTGAGCCTTGGACAGCAAAGTTGTCTTTCTTTGCCTTGGTGACACTCGAGACTGTTGTCACAAATTAATTAAAGGTGTGAAGTGAACACATTAATTAAACCCCATGAACACCTGCATGGGTCCTCTCAGTCATAACTCATATCCTGTTAAATTACTTTTGCATAAAAACAGACCTACTTTGGGACTGAGCAGACCTGAAAAGGGCCCTCCTGGAAGCAGCCAGGAAAAAACCCCTCCCTTGCAGGGGCTTTGGCTTGGCCATGGCCTTGGAACGAGGGCCAACCTCATCAAAAACTGTGAGAATGTTTTAAGCACACTTGGGACAAGATAATTCCAAATGAAGGTGACACTTGTGGTCCGAGGCAGCCAGTGAAACACCATGATTTGGAGAGGGTTCTGCTTGGGGACTGAAGATTTAGTGGTGTGTCAAGCTCAAAGTCAACACAGCAGAATTTAATGCGGTGTAAATGGGAGCCAAAGACAAAGCCCTCGTGAATCCACGGGATAGATGTGCACGTCTCCCACAGCTGCCTTCTCCAGCACCAGGGCTTTACTCAGAAATAACCATTATTCCTAGCAAAAAGAAAACACTATTGATTTTCAGTCCTCACTGAAGCTTTCTGAAGTATTTTTTACATGAGAGAAAGTCTTTGCAGTTTTTAAATTAAAATTCTCTCCTTTTTTTTTTAACCCCCTTAAAAACCTGGTCAGTTGAAATTGTGAGCACAGCCAGAATTGGATACATTTCAGACTGAGCCTTGAAGGAAGGAACAAGTAGGAAATGGCCAATCCATGTCGCAGAAAGACGTGCAGGGCCCCAGAGAGCTGCAATGCCTCTGACAGTCAGTGACACTTCTCCTCACGGGCTGCTTTGCCATAGTCACACTGAGCTCCCTCTCACGGAGTGCCTTGGCTCCCTTTAACTTCATGTTGTGATTTCACCTTGGCAGCTTTCAGCTCTCCCCAGCAGCTGAAGGAAGTGGATAAAACATGGGAAACACTGCAAGAAAACAATGCTGTCTCTTGTAATATTTGAAAGCATTTTTTAAGTGAGGTTTCAGTGATGCTTCAGCACAGCAGCTTGGTGAAAGTGGAGAGGTGTTTCAGTTATGAGTTTCAATGAAGCTGAGGTTACTTCTTCCTCTTTCTTATAAACTAGACAGTCTTAGGAGTAAATAACACCCCGTGCTGGGGAAGTGCAAGATAAATGCATCTTCAAACCAGGGCATCCATCCTGGTATGGATTTTTTATCCATTTTTTAACACATGTGATGCATATTCTCTATATCCTTTCAGCCAGACTTCTCTCTTGCACCTGTCTTTCATTTCAGAGACATCCTATTTTCCCCAGTTTCATATCTATGTGGTGTCTGTCTGAAAAGGCTGTGTTCACACTAGCTCAAAGCATGTTGACTTTGTTCCTGGTCTTTTACTACATGAAAATTGTTAAACTTTCCTGGGAACACACTTATTATCACTGGATGTAATTATTTTTAGATCAGATGTCATTTATTCTGATTTTGTTTTGATCAGGAAACAGTTCCAACAAATTGCTTGGAGGATTGATTTCAATTAAACTTATTTTTGAAAAACTTTAATCAAAAATTAATCCTTGATGAACAAAATAAAGAACTAAGCAAGCTAAATGCTTGTAGAGTTTAAACAGTCTCAGCAGTTCTCAGGGCTGAGAAGACTTGCCTCGTTTCCAGGTTTTCTTGCTTTCTTTTTCTCACTGAAAAAAAAGGAAAAGAGAGAAGAGCTGAAATTACAAGCCTAAGCGCCTATTTGTTGATGCTTCCATTGTCTTGCTATGATACAAAAAAACCCCAATAAAAACCAAAAAACACAGAGAGAGAGGAAAAAAAGACTCTTACGGAGTCTTGTGGCAAGAAGCCCTTTAAAATGAAGCTAAATTAAGTTGTTTGAAATGTGACCTTTGGCAAAATGTTTCAGTTTTTCTCATTCCCTTTCCATTCCTCCACCTCAATGCTGCTCCCGTCTGTAGAGCACAGCTAATTTAGAGCATCTGCCTCTGAACATGATGAGGTTGTTATGGAGAGCACTGCTGTGCTGGGGAATATTTCTGCGGAAAAGCAGGATCCCTCATTTGTTTGATGGAGGCTGCAAGGTGTCTGTGCCAAAGAGCTGAATCCCAGCACAGACAGTTTGCTGGATCTGTTGGGAGTCTAGGGCATGACAAATCAGGGAGCTTCTGGCCCAGAGAGTACCATGGACACTACAGGGAGAGTGGGAGGATGAAAGCTGGACCAGAGGCAAGGAGATAAGGAAAGACAGCAGGAAGCATCTAAAGAGCTTCTAAAACATATGAGGTAAAAGGTTCTGGGGGTAGGAGCCTTCCCTGAGGAGGCTGCTGGTTAACTGGGGATCTGTTGGGATATTCACAGCAAAAATGCTGGGGTACTTGGCTGATTTGGAGGGGAGTGTCTCCATGGCAGTGTTCTTCTGTCTGACTGGTTATAGCAGTAGGAGAGGACCGAGGAACTCTGATTTTGGCACCAAGCTCACCGTGATGCTTTGGAAATTCCATTTACACCCAGAGGCAAAGCTGAAGTACACCCAGAGGATCACCCCGTTTTTGGGGCTGCATTAGTGGTGATGTATGTCTGTGCTGGTGAGTCCCCTTCCTGGAGAAAGCAAAGCCAGGGGCAAGTTTGACTCGTTTGTATTCCAGAGCTATTTCCCAGACTGCATCCCTCATGTCTGAGCAACCTCAACTCGCTGAGGAGAAAAGCCCAAAATTTTGGAATGAAAGGGTGTAATTAATGTTTTCCCAAAGCAGGGACAGCAGGGAGCAGGAATCCACATGAGTGGGTTCATTCCCAGTGTTTTGTGTGAAGAATGAATGAGCCCTTCCCCTTTCACTGATCACTTCAATGTTTCTCTGCTTTCACTTTCTACACAAAGAGAAAAAAATCTCCAAAACCAACTTTATAGAGGTTGGTAACACTCACAAACTTTTATCTTTCCTAGAATCAGGAGGAAACCGAAATCTGAACTTTCTTTACAAATGTATTTTCAGAACTTGTTTTTAATCTTTGTGTCTTCCCAAGTGTTATAAATAGACCCATATTATCAATGTTGTGTTTTTTTTCAGAAAGCAAACTTCCCATTGTTGCTATGCATTCCTTGCTAAGCTCTATTCTTACCCTATATATTGTCTTCCACAGAAGTTTGAAAAGTTTTGGAGCTCTGACTTCATTTTCGATACATCCTTTCCTGGTGCTGTGATGGCACAAGAGGAAATCTCTGTGCTCAAAACAGACTCAAAGCAACCCAAAACTGTCCAGACTACAGAGAGACTCAAAACCTGGTAAAGAATCATCTGGTGCCTGTGGGGATATTGTGATTCAGTGCGGACCTACAAGGTTATGATTTGGAACACACAGGTCCCAGTTCTGCAGTTTTAAATGCAGAGTGCAGTCAGAGCCCCCCATTACAGTCAATACATATAAGCTTAGGTAAGCCTAAGCCTGTTACACTGATGCTATCTATTTTTATTTGTGTTTGTTTCCCTTGTATCTCCATTTCATTTATTTTGCACAAAGTACTTCCTCTATCTGTTTGTCTGAGATATCACATTTCTGCTAAGTCCAATTATTCGTGTGCATTTCTTTTTCTGCCATAGTTCTGTCCTCCCTGGTTTTGATCTCTTGCAGTAATACACACTTTTATTCCTCTCCTCTCTGAGAATAAAACTGTGCCTTAGAGCCACCAGACAGTAATTATGTGCATAGTGTACCACTTTCTGTTGCATTTAAAGTAGTTGCAGTGGTAAATAATATTTTATTTCTCTTTAGTATTCAGGGAGCAGAGAGGATGAGCCTGGTGTGACCATCCCTGGGCGATGGCAGATCAGAGGACAGACACGAGGCTTCTTAGCGTTTCATTCCAGTGCCCTGTTAACCCCAGGAGCCAGCAGCAACCCACAGAAACAACTTGTTTCAGGAGTGCCACGTTCCAATCTCTTTACTCCTGCTGGACAGCACCTCACTAATGAAGGCATTTCTGAGTCCAAAGTGGGTCTGTAACACAAATAAAGCCAACACATCTGCCCTCTGAGCTCAGGGTCCACGTGAATGCATGAGTCTGCAATATCATGTTTGAAGTGGTTAAAACTGGTGAAAACAGCCAAACTCCAATTACATTTCAGACAAAAAAGCCTGATTAAGCTCTGTGTTTTCTGCTGCAGTAAAACATGTGAAATACAAAAATTCCCAAGAGGCAGGAAGCACAAAAATGCTGCTTTTTGTTTATTTGCTTGGTGTGACGGCGCAATTTAGGGTGGGCTGTGCCGAGCCAGGGTGGAACAAAAGCTTTGCCCCCCCAACCCTGCTCCTCAGTGCATCTTCCCAGCCCTATTACGGATTTCATAATGGACCTGGAGATAATTTCAAGCTCCTATTGGTCCGAGATGAGTCAGACAAGCCAGCGTGATGATGAAGCAGGCAGCGAAATTCTGGCGGGCGACAGAGAAGACGAGAACCTGCTCATGCAGAGATGTTCCCCGCTCCCAGCAAACATGGAAATCTGAAGTTAGTTTTTCACTGGCCTTTGTGCAGCAAAAATAAATGATCACTTCCATTTACACCCCACGCCTGGGTGAGCTTTGTCTCACACTGCTAAAATACCAGCAGGTTGACATTAAAACCTTGAAATGATGTGGCAAATCTTCGCTGCCCCAATTAGTATTTTTCCATAACTGAGAAACAAGAGGTTAATTGTTAAAATTACATGAACAATACTGGCAGCAAATGCCCAGAGAAGCTGTGGCTGCCCCTGGATCCCTAGAAGTGTCCAAGACTAGGTTGGACAGGGCTTGGAGCAACCTGGGCTAGTGGAAGGGGTCCCTGCCCATGGCAGCGGATTTGAATTGGATGAACTTTAAGATCCCTTCCAACCCAGGCCATTCCAAGATTCTGTGATACTGTGACTTGTTGGCTTTGTGGTCATGGTTTTTTCCACACTTCATTACAAGAAGACTTTGTCCCCAATTATTTCCTCTTACTGCACCTCACCTGTCACGTGTTTCTTATCTTGCCCCAAAATCCTATGCTGTCTGGCATTTTGTGCAACTCTAACAACAGTTTAAAAGCAGGTTTTTCACTTCTCACACCACGTCCCTCTTCCCCCTACTCTATTTCAGTGCAAACTCCATGATGCAAGAAGGAGGAAAAGAAATTGAGTAGAAATTTTTTTTTTTTTGTTTTCAAAGACAGACATCAAAAGCTTTATAAAACAATCAGAAAGGAATGAAAGGACAGCCTGCCTTTGGAGAAGGTTTATTAGACTGGGAAAAAAACTCTGCCTTATACAATTTTCTGTAGAGTGATTCCATGCTGTCCAGTTTGCCTGCTAAAATTTTAATTGGATAATCCTACAAATGCTCAAGAACTGATCTGACTGCTCAAATCGGTTGAGTCAAACACTGGAGTGGTGTGGAGGTCTCTTGGCCTGACAGTTGGGCAAGTGAAGGAAAACTTGTCTCTGCATGTCTTTAGCTGGTTTTTCTGATTGGCTGTGGCTTTTTCATGCCTGTTGACCACTGAAGGGCTGAGAGAAGGAGGAGGTGGCTTTTCCTGACCTCTTTAGAGATTCCTCCTAGGATGAGGTCAGGATTACTGCCTTAGGTAGGAAAAAAGTGAAGCTCTCCCAAGTTCAATGCCTGCTTAGGAACTGCACGAAACTGAGCAACTGACCTACTCTGCTTGGGTTTGACCATAAAATAAAGTTTCATTTCAAAACCTAAGAAGGAAATACATGAATTAGAAATATTTTTACCTTTTTAGATCTTTTACCTGATACCTGATTTATTATAGAATCATTGAATGGCCTGGGCTGGAAGGCACCTTAAAGCTCATCCAGTTCCACCCCCTGCCATGGATGGGGACCCCTTCCACTAGCCCAGCTTGCTCCAAGCCCCGTCCAACCTGGCCTTGGACACTTCCAGGCATCCAGGGGCAGCCACAGCTTCTCTGGGCACCCTGTGTCAGGGCCTCCCCACCCTCACAGGGAGAATTTCTTCCCAATATCCCACCTAACTTACTCTCTGTCAGAGAAGTGAAGCCATTCCCCCTGGTCCTGTCACTCCAGGCCCTTGTTCTGCCACTCCATCTTTCCTGTTGGTTTCTTTTGGAAAGGCACAATTAGATCACGGTGAAGCTTCTCCTCTCCAGGCCGAACAATCCCAATTCTCTAAGACTGACTAAACCCTGTGGTACAACACCAAACCCCAAAATTGTTGCTGAAATCTACTGGTGGATACGTGTTTTCTTTTATTCTGCTCCGTCATAGTTGCACTCCAAAAGCTGCAAAAAACTGAACCGAATAATTCAGGGTTGGTAATTGAGAGGAAAAACCATCATAATTTTGGGTATATACACATGTGCCAACTGGGAACACACTCTCAGCTCTGGATGAACCTATGGACAAAAAGCCACATGTGGACTTCTGGATTCAGCATCCTCTGCTGCATCTGGCTGCTCCCCTCTTGGGGAGGAACATGCTAAATCAATAAAAAGTAGCCTTTTGTATGTCAACCCCCACCCATCAGTCTTGCTCAAGGTTAAGACTGAATTCCTTTATTAGGAATGTTCAGTGGAGATTGCTGGATTTGCACCTCAGTGTAGTTCATCCCATATAATAAAATAAGTGTAATTACAGCTGTAAATCACTTTATTAGTTCCTCTGTACACCAGCCAGTATGTGACATAGTAAAAACATCTGCTTTACAGAGATAACACATGTCCAGGTCTGCTGTTATTTTTTGTACTGTTATGTATTTAATTCTCTGTATTTTTCTTTCGTGGTTGGGCAGTGGAATGGGGAGGTAACCCAGTTTGTGCTCCTGTGTTACTGACCCAGCTAAATCCACTGCTTCAGCCACAACTGGTGTCTAGCCAGGATCCTACCAACTGCTTTGTTTTATAAGTGCTAGAGAAATCTGCCTTTTTTTTTTTAATGTCTGACCAAAATATGGGCTTAATGAGTCTGGGATAAAGAGTAAAGAGCTGGGAATCCCTGCAGCTCCAAAGTCAGTGCCTCAAGCCCAGGGGCTTATTGTGCACCTCTGCAAAGCATGTGTGACCTTACAGACCCCTCCCTTTCCTGCAGGTGACAGACACCAGGCTTCTCTTCATTGCAACACTGCAGCTTTGTAAAATTAAAACCCCAAGGGGCTTTAGTTACCTCTCAGAAAAAACTCTGGGTTCTTAGCCGTCAGAAGTCTCATTTTCCAGGACAGTAGATGCTGTGGAGGGATGAGCTCACTGCCCTGGGCCAAACTACACCTGGTGGGAGATGAAACTTGTTTTCTATCCCTCTGGAAATGGTTTTTGTGGGTGCTCAGCCCAGGCACCAATAACAACACTGCCAGCTCCCCTGCAGTGCTCTTCCCAGGGCTCTGCCTCTCTCCCGGCAGTTACAGACAGGGAATTACTTTGAGAAGCTGGTATTTAGGCTGAAACTCCTGAAAGATGGATTTGGACAGGCGCTCTTTGTGGCCATGTGTGTTCCCAGACTTCTGTGGGTATTAGAGAAAGCTGGTGCCACATGAGGAAGAGCGCAGAAGGTTTAATTACTCATTTCTTTAGTCTTGTGCATGGTTTGCCTCCAGAGACCCTTGAACTCACTGCTATAGCCAGACACAGGACTCAATACCACATAGGTTATGAAAAATTTCTGGTCGTTATCTCCCTGTTAAAAGGCTTTAACTTTCCTTTCTTTCCCCTTCCCCTTTTCTCCTTCCCTTCCCCTTCCCTTTTCTTTCCCTCTTCCTTCTTCCTCTTCATTTTCCTTTCCCTCTTCCTCTTCATTCTTCCTTCTTCCCTTTTCCTTTTGCTCGTCCCCTTCCTTTCCCTTTTCCTTTCTCTTTTCCTCTTCCTCTTTCTTTTCCTTCTTCCCTTTTCCCCTTCCTCTTCCCTTTTACCTCTTCCTCCTTCCTTCTTCCTTCTTCCTTCTTCCTTCTTCCTTTTCCTTTTCCTTTTCCTTTTCCTTTTCCTTTTCCTTTTCCTTTTCCTTCCCAACACTTCCAGGGATCCAGGGGCAGCCACAGCTTCTCTGGCCAGCCTGTGCCATGGCCTCACCTCCCTGTGAGTAAAGAATGTAATTGCCTTCCATGGAACAGGTTCATAATCAGGAAGAAAGCCTTGGGAATGTCCCGGATTCCACATATTTCCATGTATATCTTTTCACAATGTCTAAACTGAACTTTTCTAGCGGTTTTTGGAAAGAAAACCAGAGCCAGAAGGTGTTCTAGGCTGTCATGAATGTGATTGGGCAAGCACGGGGCTCTGTGCTCCACACTGGGAGCTGAATTTCCTGCATCAATTAAATCAAAAAGGACTAAAAAGCCTTCTTAGCACAAGTATTGACATAACTTAATTTCTGTATTTGAAGAAGGGAGGTGTCCTTCAGACAGAAGGGCAAAACTAAGCAAGAGTGGAAAATTATTTCAAGAGGACAGAGGAAGCTACTCCATCTTCAGGAGCTGAAATGGTGCATAAGATTTTGCATTTTCCCTGGTAATTATTCAACTGTAACCTTCTCAATGCCTTGTCACTTCTTAATTTATTCTGTATTGTAAACACCTGCAGGTGCAGATGGCTGAGCTATTCTCTGAAGCTTTGGCTATTTTGCACTGCTAAAATGAGGTAGGGCACTGGTGCAATACAGATTAAGTTTATTGTGGAGATCTGATGGAATATTCACACTTCCACATGTTTGCAGACAGGAGGATGATCCTTTATGAGTCTCTCCCAGCAAACTGGCTTAGGATCCTTCAGCACCCCTCTTCCCTTAGGTAACACCTTCTGTTGACTGAGTTATTTTTCATTAATCTTTTATTTTAGTTATTTTTTTTTTTACCCTTGATTGGGGGTAGCAATATTGCTCTGCAGCAAATTTTGCTTTCTGTGCTTTCACAGTTTCAGGCAAGGCAGCAGGACTCTGATTCTCATTGTATCCCTGGCCTCTGTTATGGAGTCATGGAATCAGGGGATGGTTTGGGACAGAAGGGACTCAAAGCTCATCCAGTTCCACCTCCTGCCATGGGCAGGGACATCTTCCACTAGCCCAGGTTGCTCCAAGCCCAGTCCAACCTGGCCTTGGACACTTCCAGGGATCCAGGGGCAGCCACAGCTTCTCTGGGCACCCTGTGCCAGGGCCTCCCCACCCTCCCAGGGAACAACTTCCCAATATCCCCTCTATCCCTCCCCTCTGGCACATTGCCCCCTTGTCCCGTCACTCCTGATGAATTGTCCCTCTCTGGCTTCCCTGTAGCCCGTTCAGACCCTGTAGCCCCTTCAGACAGAGGTGCTGTGAGATCTCCACACAACCTTCTCTTCTCCAGGCTGAACATTCCCAGCTCTCCCATCCCAGTTCCATCTGGGAGGTGCTCCAGCCCCCTCAGTAACTCCATGGCCTACTCTGGACTTGCTCCAACAGTTCCATGTCCTTGTGTCTGGGTCACCAGAACTGGACACAGAGCTCCAGGTGGGGTCTCACGAGGGCAGAGCAGAGGGGGAGAATCTGCAGTTCCATCTTAGCAAACAATGTTTAATGGATCTGTTGCATTTTCTGATAAGTAAAACGAGGGGGAAAAAATCAATTCCCATCATTTGCCGCAGGCAGCCCTTGGAGGCTGTGACCTGAATTCCAGCAGAGCTGGGCAGGATGGACTTGGATCCTGACTAGTGATGGACATGGCTGCAGCATGGAGAACAACATCGATTTCTGTTACCTTTATCACTGTGCTCATCACAATGAAATCCCTCCCCACGCACCAAGGGCGGAGGAAAGAGGGGATTAAATGTCACTTCTGACCTCCACCAGTCAACTCCCTGGATTCCTTAAGAATACTCATTCTCTCCCAGTGGTACCCATCCACTGGGAAATATGCCCTGTATGTGTATTAAATAGAATGGAAAATTTATTACAACAACAAAAAAATTGGAACAAAATTCTATTTTCAGCAAAAGTAACAAGATGGTGTGGGTTTTGCATAACATATTTACATTATTTTTATTAAATTACTCAAAACTAGCTGATGGTTCACAAAGCTACTGCAAATAATGTCTTTAATACACAGTAACCATCTAAGAATAAGGAAAAAATGCTATTTTTTTCACAGATTAGAAGTACGTTGTGATTATTATGCTAATTTGGGGATCGGAGACAGCAAATTGAAGTATCATTTTTCCAGTTCATTAAGATTTGACTTTTGACTACTGCTCTGCAATTGATTAGTTTAATTATACAGATACCAAATGTTCTGAAGGCCATGAACATGGCCACATTCTACCTATGATAAAATGTGCTGTTGGTAAACGATAATGAGAGTTTTTCCAGAGAGGGAACTGCTCCATTTGGCTGGAAGTCCGAAATCCACCATTTCTTGTCAACACAAGCCATCGTGGTATCCTGTAATTAATACATGGAGCATACATGTTCTTTGAGTGATGGAAATTACACCTAAAGTGACAATTAGCCTCCACCACAGAGCTAGACTTTCACACTCCATTAAGAATAAAATTAGGAATAGCATTTTCTCAGCATAATCCATGGTCATTATAAAGCCATCCATGGGGATCAAGAATTGTGGTTGTTATTGAAATATATCATTATAACAAGGGTAATGATTGCAATATTCATCCAGCTGTAGTCATCAGTTGCTCTTTTTTGCTCTGATTTGAGAAGGAAAAATGTGCAATTAAAAAGCACATAGTCACAGAAAGTCACTGCAATTATTTTTGTGCCACTTCTGCGCTTTAGAACTTCATTTTCCAGAAAGTTCAAGAAAGAGGCAAAATAAACACAGTTTGGTTTTCTAAGAGAAATAAATGATAATTCAAGTGCTATGTAAGTTAATTGATGGGATCCAGCATGTGAACCTAGATGTTAAACAGAACAATGTAAGCATGTGACTAATCATGCTTTACTTGTGATAAGCAAAGCAAACAAGTGAAGTGTAACAACATCACTCCATATTTTTAAAAACAAATCCAATCTTGGTCAAGGCTTGGCACCAGAAGGGATGCACATTGACGGTGGTGCAGAACCATCACTGAGCAAAGGAACTCTCCTGTGAATCCAACACATGGTCCATGCCTGAAGCTTTGGTCACACAGTGAAACTGGTGTCTTGGTTCTTTCTGCTGACTGGTAGTTGGGTTCATTCCCTGGGCACCCAGCACCTTCAGGAGGACTTTCTCCTCAGATTGATCTGGCAGAGCTTGTGCAGATATTGGAAATCTCCAGTCTGATCCTATGGGTTATGTACCCAGATGTTTCCTTATTCACCTTGTCTTTATTTTATGCAAATATTTTCAGTCCAGAAGATCATGACCTTCATAGAATCATCATAGTATTCTGAAGTGGCCTGGGCTGGAAGGGACCTTAAAGCCCATCCAGTCCCACCCCCCTGCCATGGGCAGAGACATCTTCCACTAGCCCAGGGTGCTCCAAGCCCTGTTTAACCTGGCCTTGGACACTTGCAGGGATCCAGGGGCAGCCACAGCTTCTCTGGGCACCCTGTGCCAGGGCCTCCCCACCCTCCCAGGGAACAATTCCTTTCTTATATCTAATTTCAATCTCTCTTTCAGTGTGACACCATTCCCTCTTGTCCTCTCACTCCATCCCTTGCAAACAGTCTGTCTCCATGTATTCTGTAGGTTCCCTTCAGTCACTGGAAGGCCACAATTGGGTCACTCCAAAGCTTCTCTTCTCCAGGCTGAACAATTTCAACTCTCTCAGCCTTTCCTCACAGCAGAGCTGCTCCATCCCTCTGATCATCCTGGTGCCTCCTCTGGACTTGCTCCAACAGATCCATGCCTTTCCTGTGCTGGTGACCCCAGCTCTGAGGTCCCCAGCTGTTCTTTCTGGCGTTTTTTTGGACCAGTCCCTTCAAGTTTGATAGTTTCCATTTTATTGTCCAAATCCCCTTAAACCCAACAGTTCCTTTCATTTTACACCACTAATCTTAAACTGATGGCTCACAAATCTGTCCCCAGATGGGGTTTCCTTGACATGGAGGAAAGCCCGGTTCAGGTGACCAAAAAACTTTCCATCCTCCATACCTTCATCACTTTAAACTTCAAGAACGTTGAATATTAACCCCATAGAGTCTGATTGTAGGTCCTGATTCAGGAAAAATAATTGCAGGTCAGTTTAATTTCAGACTTAAATTTCTTGGATGTCAGTAAAGTGTGAGTGCACTGGCTGCACCCTCCTGTCACAGGCGTTTTCACAAGCTTTGTAGGGTCCTGTGTCTTTCTCTACCACCCTCTTTCCTCTACAGAATCCCTTTCATTATTGCACTGGTCTCCAAAACAACCTGCCTGTAAGCTGCTGAACTCTCCTGCCTCAGTGAAAGCATCCTGGAAAGGCATCTTGCAGATTTTGGGTAGTTACACCAACCAGCACTGGGTGAAACTGGTTTTGTTGACACAACATCTGGGGTTTGTGCGTAATGGGGACACGTTACTGAGATTTCATCTCCGGCCATACAATTAATAGCCCTGAACATATGTTTTATGGGGACATTTCCAACAACCTTTGCTGGATAACAGGGGTGTTTAAAGGATGTTCCCTTTCTGCCTGCGTTCAGCTGAGGTGCAAGTGCAGTTCTGAGAGGTCAGATCTGACGGTAAATGTTTCACTTGGGTTTTATGGACGTGTTTGTTGATGTTTCCTGGCAAATAGGAAATTAGGAAAGGCAGCAAAATCGTGAATGCATTTTATTCCTCCCATGTAAACCAAATCAATTCAGACTGTAAACCAGGCATACATGCATGTATTTCTAGTAGCAGAGTGATGCCTTTTCCTGGTCTTAAAATTAAGAGCCAGACATGGTTAAGGGAAAAAGGGGTTTTTACCTCGGTATTTAATAAGGATCCTTATGGTGCACTGTGGATACAAATATTGCTGCTAGCAAGAATTTTTCTTGCTTCTTTCTAAGCCCATGAGATACTTTTCTCTCTCACGAAGATATTTGCAGAAGTTCTGTAAACTATGAACACCTGCAACCTTGTAGAACTATGTTTATGGTACAGTAGAAAAGTATTTTGACAATGGATGTTTTAGGATTTTAGCCATTCACCCAAAGGGGTGGCTGATCCTTTGTCCAATTAGACTAGGAAGAAAAAAGTCTATAAAAGAGTTTGTAAAATAATTAAATCAATCAATCTTGCTGCACAATTCCTGCCTGATGGGTCTTCTCTCCTCTCCTCCCTGCGGCTGCGGGACACAGTGATAGTGCACCACTTCGCCCAGGTGGAATGTGCTGAAATGCACACACACAATAGATTCCATATACAATTAATAGGCCTTGCAAATTAGCATATCTAACAAAGATTCCCCAATGAGAGGAGGCTTGAATGAATAGCGTGATATCCCCTCTGCATGGGCCTACCTTAGTTTACAGGATGTGTTCTAGAGAGGACCTTGGTTTCTCAGGATAGCGTAGGACTTTCTGGCCTCCAACTGCGAGGCCTCCAGGATGTTTGGTCTCCTGGCTTAACGGAATATTAGGACTATGCTAAATTATTGGGCTTAAGGAATTACAAGTATGCATGCTAAAAGCACTGAGGATACATAAAAGTTATATAAAAGGTATATAAGAGAAAAGGCAAAAAATCTTCATGGCATCAAGTGCAGTCACATATCAAAGGTAATGCCATTTTCCCTGTTGCTGTCAGGGCTTTTTGATTTTGTGTTGGAGAAAATTCCTGAAAGGTATCCTCTAGAGGAAAACCAGGAAAATTTTCTTATACAGAAAGTCATGCTAGTTGATTGCAACTGCTCTTGCTGGCCTGACTGGTTTCTAAATGGATTTATTTTATGCTAATAGGGAGCTTGGAACCTTTAATTCTCTTAAGCATATAAGACATGTAGGATTAGCCCTGGAGCCAAAGTTTGTGATTCCCCTACATCATTAAAATTCAGTGCAAAAAAGACAGTGATTTTTTTTTGTTGTTCCCAGTGAAATGAAGTAGATGATGTTACATTTTGGGGCAGTTCAAAATGTTTTGAAATGCTGTTTTTCCTGCAGTTATTTATGCCTTTAACCAGATTTTTCAATTTAGATATATTTTTAGATGAACCACAGTTCACTCTTTTGTATTTTAGAATGAAATAGACTTTTATTTTAAAAATTAGATACCAAACTCTTCCCTTGCCCTGCTTATTTCTTGAAATTTGTTAGGGCTCCTATTTGTTGCAAATAACTAAAAATAAAATGGTTTTGCTCACAGTTTAAAATTTACAGCTTTTTAAGAGATAATTTTTTTCTTATTGTCCGCTCTGGCTGAGAGGAGTGGTAAGGAGAGTTTATCTACACCACATATTCCTTATTTTTTTTTTTGATAGAAACTCAATTAACCCTCCGATGGCTTCAGTATGGGACAGCCAGGGGGTTGTTGTTGTGAGGTTTTTTCCTTTGAATAATGCTATATAAAATACAAACTGTGGAGTATTTATCCTGTGCTCCCTGCCCATGTTTCTCCTGCTCACAACCAAGCTGAGCTTTTCCATCTGACAATATTTACAAAGTAAAAATCTATTTCAGTCAGTAAACGATAGTGCTGCTAATAGCTTGGACTGCAATCCCATAAAGAGCTTAAGCATATGGATAATATCTGCTGGAGTTAATTGAGCTGCTGGCATCATTGGAATGACAGACACAAAAAGACGTGAGAACAGGAGCTCGGTGAAGTCCTCTAAGTTGTGTTGGGGTGCGAGATCCCCCTGGAATGGGATCTAGGGACTGTATCACTCACTCACCACCTGATGCTAGGCTTCAAGATCCCTCTTTTGGGATCATCCAGCCTGACATGGCTAACTTCTCAGGGAGAGTCATTAAATTATTAAAATTGTTCACTCCTGTAGTCTGGTAGGGCCCCCATGGGCACCCCTGTGGACATCCTCAGGCTTAAAGTCATGGTGAGCCTTAGGGAAGAGGGAAGCCCAGGTCTCCTCCTGGCATCACTGATACAATCATCTCTCAAAGCTGATACCTTTTTCTTTGTATGAATCAGGTGGAAAAAGCAGAATGGTCAGAAAACAGGGACAATATGTTGGGAACCACTTTTGTAACTGTCTTTTAAGCTCTATCTTAGCAAATCAAGCTGTGTTTGAGTAGGCCGGTTCTGGCCATGCAAATGGGGCTCCAGGGTGTTGCTGAGGTGGGTGGTGAGCCAAGCCCAGCACGTGTGGAATGGGAAAGGCCTGGAATGTGTTGGTGTGATTTGAGACACTCCTGAGCTTCTCGATGGTGACAAAGATCCTGAAGGGCCTGGAGCAGCTCCGTGCCCAGCACAGGCTGAGGGAGCCGGGGCTGCTCCGCCTCGAGAGGGGCCCCCGACGAGAGAGGCC
>NW_008238434.1:1771661-1785268 GCF_000691975.1 Corvus brachyrhynchos
CTGGCTGGAGGGAGCGCTCAGGGCAGGGCCCGGGCTCTGCTCCGGGGCCCAGCAATGGCACCAGAGCACCGGGCAGGGCCTGAGCCCGGCAATTGCCCTGCCCAGGAGGCAGAACTGCTGCCCTGGGCAGGGCCAGCCCTGAGCAGATTGGCCACAGAGGCTCTGGGCTCTCCTCCCTGGGGATATTCCAGAGCTGTGTGGACACAATCCTGTGCCCTGTGCTCTGGGATGGCCCTGCTGGAACAGGGAGGTGGCACCAGATGAGCCACTGTGGGCCCTTCCAGCCTGAGTCAATCTGGGATTCTGGGATTCTCTTCCAGCAGAGTGCTGAGGTCCAGGTCTTGAAATTCATCCTTTCAGAGAGATTTGATAAAGATAGGAAAAGAGCACCCTTGTTTATAGTAACTACCTCATACTATCAGAGCCAAAAATGACTTGATTTTTCAAGACAGAAATGCCAGTTAGGCACATTCCCTTGCCAGAAGGAGAATTTGTGTGCTCTTTAGAGGTTTATTTCTGAAACGCTTCCTAGTGTGTTTTACAGAATCCATATGAATTACCACACTCGTGTGAGCTCAGTGGGTTTGATCTGATGGGTGATGGGCTGGAGCAAGACTGGAGCTGTCCAGGCCTTAGGAGTTGGTAGAATCATGGAATACCAGCATGGTTTGGGATGGAAGGGACCTTAAAGCCCATCTAGTGCCACCCCCTGCCATGGGCAGGGACACCTCCCACTAGCCCATCTTGCTCCAAACTCCCTCCAACTTGGACTTGGACATTTCCAGGGGCAGCTTAAGTCTCACTTTCTTTGGACTACTTGTCTTTAGTGGCCACCTTTAGTGAAAGGAAGAGCAGCAAATTTAATTTTGCCGGTCACTAGCCATGGCTTCCCACACACTCCTAGAGTGGCTGGAAAAAAGCACTCAGGAATAGGTTCAGGAATGGCACATCCCGAGTAAGTGAAGCTGACAGAATGAACATGGCTCTGCCCACTTAGAAGTGATGAGAGTGATGCTGAATAACAGCCAGAGAGGTGTGTGGTGAGGCATGAAGCTGCTGCCATATACAGCGATGGAGATCATACTCACGCATCAGGTAAACTCCTGCTTCGGGACATTACCCCACAGCAGGAGATTTATTCCACTGGTTTAACTTTCCTGCCCTATCAGAAGTTCTCTTTATCTTCCCAGTATATCACCTTGGCATTTGCCTTGACTGAACTCTGCTCTGGCTGCTGTTTTTTAGTGTACCTGCAAATCTCTCTGTCACTGCCCCTGCCATGTCTCCCAAGTCATTACTGCAGTGCTTAATAAAAAGTGCAGTAAAGTCATCTTCAGGATCCTCAGTTCTCAAATATTCAGAATTAAGGTGTTGCCTGGTGTCCAGAACTGTGCTGTAAACAGGAGTGATTCCGTGTCAGCTAATGAAACCAGACCTTTGGAAAAAGGGGCTCTGCCTCTGCTCCATCCCGCTGGGTATGGATTATGTATCACAGCAATCTCCTACCACAGCAGCAAATACAGTCCACCGTGTAATGGACCCAAGCACAGAGGTTCACATTAAAGACATTTTTCAGTCATTTAATTGAATTTGAAAATGTCACAGTAATTCAGGCTCTACTTCACTTACACCTGTCCAAATCTGTTTATGGTGGCTTGATGTAATTTTGTCCATTATAAACCAGCTTAAATGACCCGAAAAGGGGATTTGTTTTCCCTTTCCATTCCCTGAAAGCTTTGCAGAAGTTAATAAAGCAAGTTCTCCGTATAATTTTTGCAGCAGGCAGAATCTTCACTGCATTTTCCCCTGTTTAGTTGTTAATTTACTCCAGTATGAAGGAGTGCAATGTTGTGGCCATTAATAAATGACATGAATAAGGCTTTTAATGTGTTTTGGGAATATTTTTCTTGCTGATTTTCATTCTGGACCCATTCAGGAAAATGCAGGTAACCTAAAGGATTTGCAGGCAAGGGGCTGATTCAAAGGGACATGACTAAGGTTTGATTTAAATTCATGTTTAGGACAGAAGGATGGAGTGAGACTTTTATGGCATTTTTTGGCATGCAGAGGGATGTCTTCTTGAAAGCTGGACAAAGCAGCAGTTCATGGTTGAGACTGACCTCAGAAGCTGAGGCTTTTTAGAGACCCACTTTGGGAAGAAATGAGTTGAATGCTCTATAAATGGTTTTACATGAATCTCCCTTCCATCTTTTCACACCTTCTGCTGGCACAGTTGGGCAGAATAACACAAACACCTTCTGAGTGGCTTCATGACTGCAGCACTCTGACAGGATTCCTGTTTAACTCTTCCTCTTCCTTCTCTTTTGGTTTTCCCCTCCTTTCCATGCTCCTAAAACCAACTCAAAGGTGGAATCGTGTTTCCTGATCTCGATCAAACATTTATTTTTTGTCAAAAACCTCAAAGAGTGGAATGTTCTGTGCCACTTCCACCCCTTATCTGTGGACTCAGCAGGCACAGCCAGTGCAGGAGTTCCAACAGCTTCCCATAGTTTTCCTGAAGGCTCTCCCCAGTTCACTTCAATTACATGCAGCAACTGCTTCACTGGAAAAAATATGTCTGTGAAAACTTTGTGACCCATGTAGAACATCAAATCCAAACATATTGGGAGGTTTTGGGTTTTTTGTTTCCAGCCCACAAAATTACCTCTCCTGAGTCCCAACAGAATAAACCTGATGCAAGACTAAATCAGGATCATGCCCTGACCTGCTGGCAATGCTTTACCCAGGATCCCATTGGCCCCTTACCCCAGGACACCCCCAGGACAACAGGGGTTTGATGCAGTACAAGGGAAAGGGAAATACTAAGGATAAAACAAAATCAAAAAGAGGTCTTGTATCAGAATATTGGTACCAAAATAAAATGGGAAGTGCAAAATGAAATCCATGAATCACCTTCATTTTTAAATTTCACCAAATCCAGTCTAATTAAGATTTGCCATTGGTGTTGACAGACACTTTCTGTCAACCATTCTGCTGGTAAAAGCATCTTCCTGTGGAGAATTTTGACTTCTTCTGGACCAGGCAAGGTCATCAAATTATTTTTTTAAAAGCCTAGGATGTGCTGATCGTTGATAGATGTTTGTTTATGAGCACTAAAAAACAGTGCACTGTAAATGAATTTCTATTGGTAGTGAATGAACTCTTTCATGATTATTAATGAAGTCTGGAGTTGCTATTGCTGTCTAATTATACCAAATGTATTTCTCAAGGTTCAGGGATCTACATAAATCAATAGAAGAACTGAGTCTGAAAAATGAAGTGAAAGCAGTTAATACACTGCTTGATTGGACCTTACTGATGGCTATTAGATACTTGGGTTTTTCTGGTTTGATTTTCTCAGTTGCTTGAGGAGTCTTTCTATTCCCAGGCACTTTTGAGTAGCTGGTATTTTTGGTAACCTACCTAGAAGTTATTTTTGCATTGTCAATGCAGTAACCAAGAACTCTCCCCATATAATTGCTGTGGGGTTATGGAATTTTCCCTGCAGTGAGTTTTAATTATTCCATGCTAATTAAGCAACTGATGCCTACTGTGAAAAATTCTCCCTTTGGAACAATGTGAGCAAAGGTGCATACATAAATTTCATAACATATGCATAAAAGCATCCTTTTTTATCTCTTGTACTAATTTCATGTCCCCATGTTGGGGCGGCAGCATGAATAAATATAACTCCTATGGTTGTATATAGAGTGCTCCAAAGACATAATATTCATCTTTTCCTATTAAATAAAATAGCAACATGGTATTTTTGGGCTTGTTGGATCCTCCCTTCAGTGCAGACTGTCACCTATTAAAAAGTTAGATAAAAAATGAGGTGCTTAATCATACTTGAGTTTAAAAGAGTCTTGTTGTGCCTTGCTGGAAAATAATCCCAGGATGGTTTGGGTTGGAAGGGACCCTAACACCCATCCAGTCTCACCCCTGGGGCCATGGGCAGGGACACCTTCCACTATCCCAGGTTGCTCCAAGCCCCATCCAACCTGGCCTTGGATATTTTTTAATTGCAATGACATTGAAAAGGGAACAGAGAAAGGGCAGAGGGAGCAGAAACTGAAGGCAGATGTTTTCTTCTGGAAAGTGCATCCCTTAGGCTGTTGAATTTATAGGAGAGAGTGTTGCAAGAACTGGCAAGATTGTAACTGGTGATGTGGAATCACTCTCAAACCACTCCAGTGGTGGGTACACAGTAGGAAGGAGGAAATTTGAAGACAAAATTAATGTATAAAAATGCCCAGGGAAGTAATTTCTGATCTAAATAAGTACAACCAGATTCACCTCTTTTATTCTACCTGAAACTAAATAGATTTTTTGATAGCTGTGCTAGAGGTGAAATATATTCTCTGAGAAAACTTCCATTGGATTGAAACCCAAGCTTTTTTTTCCTGAAAGAAGTGTCAGTACAAAAACCAAATCAGCGTTAGTTGTTTCCAGTGGTGGTTTGGAAAGGAAGATTTCTGCCTCACAGCTGAAACACTGCACTGGTGCTTACGATGGGTACGGAGCTGGATAATTGGATAATTACAGCACTAATGGGAAAACTGGTCCACGTCCCTCCTCTGCTCCAGACTCCAGCTGTGTCTGCTCCGTGAGGTGGAGGTGGCTGAGCCACACGGGGGAATTGTGCTGGCTCTCACTGTGCTGCTGCTTTCCAAACACCCAAAGTGCAGCTCTGGAACACGAAAGCTCTGTAGGACAGGGATGGACTGGCTTGAGACCACCCCAGAGTGCCAAAGGACTTGATTTCCCTGCTTATGAAGGACATGGAGGCTGAGCTAAGGCTCTGTTTTGGGGTGAATGTGGTCTAGAGCATGTTGTGAGGGTGTTGTCACACCCAGCTGGCAGCACTGAGGTGGAGTGTGAACATCTTTAGCCAAGCCACGTGAGGCCAGGAGGAGCTGGGGGCTGTGCCTGGAGGAATTTGGGGTGCAGACATTCATCCTGTAAAGGGGGACCCTTGTGAGCCATTAAAGCCACAACAGCAAAGTCCTCATGGGTGCAAAGCCCTGCCCTGGGCCGGGCCTGCCTGGCCAGGAGAGCTCTGGGGGGAAGAGCAGGGCACACCACAGTGCCCAGGCAGCAGCATCCTGGACCACAAACCTCCTGAGAGCCCTTCCAGCCTGAGTTACCCTGTGATCCTTTAGAAAACTGCGCTGAGTACTGAGATAGAAACTTGTTTTGTTTTTTTAAATTAAGAAATTCAGGAAAAAAACCTCAAACCTGTTGTAAATCTATTTTAGACTAAAGCCCAAAGATGAAATCACTTGTTAGCAGACAGCTCTCTGTGTCACCTGAGTGTTCCAGCTGAGCAGACAGGTGGGTATCACAATCCCGATCCACCTGTGGAACCAGCAGGGCCATGGAGATCTGATGCAACCTGACAGGGACAATGTCCTGGAGTCAGGAGCAGTGGGTGCCACATCCAGTCTGTGGAAATGTGAAAATGCCATGCTAGCAGCGAGCTGTCACAAGCAGGAACATGGGCTGGTTTACACTTAAAAATTGTCCATATGACCAAAAAAAAAATCTATGTGAATCATCTTCAGCACAGCTCATTTTTCCCCTCTTCAAATTACAGATCTGACATTTCTATAGGTTTTTAATTCAATTATCTTTAGCTCCACTTAACTGGAAGCTCCTGGTCCTTGTAAAGGTACAGGACAAATATTGTCTTTTGGCAGCTCAGCCTCATCTCTTCTTGTCTTGACAAGATGCTTAAAGAAACTACAGGTTTCAAAGAGGCTCATTTATCTCATCTATTACTTCAAGATACTCTGGGCAAGTTCATCACAATGGTTTCCAGATTTGCCATTTGTTTGATCTTTCCATCTCTTCCCCATCTCCGCTGTGCTCCATGGCAGGAAGGCACAGATACGAATTCATGCACTTCGTTTTTTATCCCTGTGTGCTCCCTTTTAAGCGGTGCTGAATTTTTCCTTGCCATGGCACCTGACAGTCAATAATCAGAAGAGAAAATCATTATGTCCATTATTCCCTTCTCTATTGAAGGAATCTGAGCAACAAACTGTGGGATCAGTGCACATTGCAAGGCATCATCACAGAGGACTCCTGATTGTTGGGGCTCGAGTTCCCAGAAGTCTTTTGGCTCCCTAAATTTAGAAATTTAGCCCCAGAAAGGATTTCTCTTCCTGCAGAGGGTGCCAGCACTTTGAATGGGTTTTCATTTTTACAAGAGATAAAGGGAACATTCCATTTTCCTGTGAAAATACAAAGTGCAGCTTGCATTTGTCAAGGTTTACTCTTTGATAGTCTCCAAACATAACTTTTTAAAGTGGAGTGAATGCTGTTGGTGTTTGCTGGGGGGTGGCAGGCAGTGAGGCTGCTGGGATAACCCATCCTGTGATGTCACCTTTGCTACTCCCAGCAGAGATTCCCTGGGACACCTCAGCTCTGCCTTGAGTGTCACTCTCAGTCCTGGAGAGAAGCTTGATGGAACATGGAATCACAGACTCATTTAGTTTGGAAAATCCCTCTGAGATCATCAGGTCCACCTGTTCCCCCAGCACTGCCAAGGCCACCACTCACCCATGTCCCCAAGTGCCACATCTACAGAGCTGTTAAATCCCTCCAGGGATGGGGACACTTGCCTGGGCAGGAAGGTGACACTTCCCTGTTCCAGTGCTTAACCAGCCTTTCAGTGAACAAATTTTTCCTTTGCTTTTCCAAGCAATGTGGTGAAAAAAGGACTATAAAAAGTATGCAATTATCTGATATGTTGTTTAATTGTATGTCTCTCAATAAAGGAAAATGAAAACTGCCCCTGTGCAATATTTGGCCAGGTTGGATGGGGCTCGGAGCAACCTGGGAGAGTGGAAGGTGTCCCTGCAAGGGGTGAAATGAGATGAACTTTAAGGTCCCTTCCAGCCTAAAGCACCCTGTGATTCCAGGATAAATTATATATGCAATGCATAATTGCTTTTCCTAGTTTGGGGCATGACTAGAGAAGGAAAATGGTGAGGCATCTGCTTCCTGTGCTCCCTGCCACTGCCTGTGTGGAGGGTCGGAACGTGTCTGTTACAGCACATCTCACACCAAGCTGTAGGTCAGGTTTGGGGGGACAGGGCGGCAGAGCAGCATCTTCCTCCTGCAGCATGTTGTGTGCAGTGACAGCGAGGGTAGCAGACTTTGGAGCACGACAGATTCCAAATTGCTCTGCTTGGTCCAATGAATCCCGGAGTGCCTCCCCTCCCCAGCGCAGGAGCTGTCATTTCCTGGAAAGGGCACCCTTGATCCAGGATCTGTTACACTCCTGTCGAACAGAGCTTGCAAATTACTAATGATTCTGGCAAAAGAACTTTAATTTTGTGCCAGTGGGAGATTTCAGGTTAATTAAATGGTCTCTGTGTTTCACCAGGTAACTGCTTTGGGCTGAGGCTGAGGAACTTTACAACTTGAGGACCTAATCCAGCCTTGACCTGAGCTTCAGCAGACCAAGCCAATGTCTCCAAGTGCCTAAACAAGTTCTGAAACTCATTCTAAAAAACTTTAGGGCCGTGCTAGGACAGCAGTGTGCTCCAGGCTGTGCAAGCAACGCCTTGCTCCTCCCCACTTTTGTTAGCCTTCAAGCAAATATCCAGAAATGTGCGAAGAGCAGCAAACCCAGCTGCTGAAACATGTCACATAAATCAGGGGTCTCACCTGTGTGGTGGCTGAGCAAAACAGGAAGGCAAGAAGTCCCAGGGCAGAAGGGAGAAACTCCAGAGCAAATTTTTACCTGAGGCAGTCAGTGTTTGTGTCTGCAGCACACAGAGAGGAGGTGGGTGCTGTGGGATTAAAAACTGATGTCCCTGGTGCATCCCTGCTATCAAATCCAGTCCTGTCTACGCACTCACAGTGGTGCTGAATTCCACTTTGGCTCCCAGCTGGGATAGGAGGCTCCAATGGGACGGGACATCATGCAGACATCACATCAAGGATGTAGGGGGAGTCCCTACGGAGAGAAATGGGAAGGGCGAGCAATAGGAGACCTGCTCAGGAGGAAATCTGGAGGAAGATGGGAGTCAGGGAGCATTTGGGAGACCAAATATTGGGATTTTTCTAAGGGTTTTGTGGATAGTGTTTCTGGAGGGATTAGGTACAAGAATGGAGGAAATTAGATGAGCTCAGATTTTAACATCCATGGCTGTCTAAAGATTTTATATCACATTTTGTGACTCTGATAGAGTGAAACAGTGAAACGAGAACAACTGCAGAATGCAAGAGAAACGTTGCTAAGACATCCAGAGGGACCTTTGCCTGTAATGGTTGCCACCAGTGTTATTTTATTCTAATTCAGAAAAAAAATCACATTATTATTAACAAGAAGGAAAAAAAGGAAAGAATTTGGACAAAAATAATGCTGATAAAAGCAATCCAGGTGCTGTTCTGAGAAATGCAGATGAAGAGAGGTTTTAAGTAGAAAAGGGAAGCAAAGTAAATAGAAAAGATCCCTGGTGAGCAAAGCCTGTTCCATCTTTTACAGTGCAAGGATGATAAAAATTACAACAGTATATGATTTATTCAGTTTTTGTAGCCTTTTTTCCTTGCACTCAAAAGAGAGATGGGAAAGGCTCAGGAAAATACAGAGAGGTGGGAAGGGCTCTGAAACAAAAAGCCTGCCTGCTATTGCTTTCTGCAGCTTTCTGCCTCTCTCCTGAAGGAATAAAAGACATCAAATCTCCATATTCTGGGGCTCTGCCAGCTCTTCTCCTCTCTGTATTTTCCTGAGCCCTTGCAGGAGTGGCTGTGCCTGGTGAAGGCAGGGAGAGGAACAGGAGGCGCTCTCACCTGGCTCCACACACGTTCTGACCCGCCGCACCCCATTGCTCATTACTATGGCATTTTTAGGGTAGGATGGCTTCTGGCTGGCAGGTGACAAAATTGTTGGAGGTACGTGCTGCAGCTGGGGCCAGGAATTGCAGGGGACAGGTGGAGGTCTGTAAATAAAGACACTTGGAGCCTGTCTGTGCGATGCCAAAGTCATTCCCAGCCAGGAGCGAGATGAGCTCTTGTCCCTGCCTTAAGCAGCAGGTCACTGCTGCCTGTGCTGGTGCTGTCACCGGGAGCCAAAGGACAGGATCTGCTCAGCTATCAAGCGATAAGTTCATAAAATATGTAAAAGCCCCAAAACTGCCCAATTTCAGACTGTTTGTACAAGTTCACTGTGATTTCTTACCCCATCCACCTCCCTCATCCCAGTGCCCACGGCACCTGCAGCACCTCTCCTGCTCCCTCTGTCCTGCTCCTCAGCAGGACAGCACCAAAAAAACATCGAGAGGCTGGAACGTGTCCAGGGAAAGGAACGGGGCTGGGGAAGGGGCTGGAGCACCAGGAGTGGCTGAGGGAGCTGGGAAAGGGGCTCAGCCTGGAGCAAAGGAGGCTCAGGGGGGACCTTGTGGCTCTGCACAACTCCCTGACAGGAGGGGGCAGCCGGGGGGGTCGGGCTCTGCTCGCAGGGAACAGGGACAGGAGGAGAGGGAACGGCCTCAGGCTGGGCCAGGGGAGGCTCAGGTTGGATATTGGGATAAATTTCTTCATGATTGTTAAGCACTGGCATAGGCTGCCTGGGGCAGTGGTGGAGTCACCATCCCAAAAAACGTGTGGATGCAGTAGCTTAGGACATGGTTTAGTGGTGAATATGGCAGTGCTGGGTTAATGGTTGGACTAAGTGATCTTGGAAGGCTTTTCCAACCTTAACAGTTCTATGATTCCATGATTCTAGGACCTGCTCCTAAATCTGCCCATTTGTAAAGATCAGATCGAGGCCTGACCTTAGGAGGAAAACCTCAGGAGTGTGGGATTTGTGCAGAGCACTGTGTGAATATCCTACACTCACACTCTTTTTCCTGAAGCCAGTTTGTGTTTAGCTACCTCAGGCTTGGCTGTAAATCCCATTTTTTGTGCTGTAGCTTTTCTTGTACCTTTTCTCTGGTCCCTGCATTACCATTGCTACTTCATATTCTGATGTTTTGGCATCTACCTTTGCAAACTTTAAAGGCAAGACTGCCTCATTGAGTTTGAAGGGCAGAGCAGTCCAGTACTGATTTTTCTTTGACATCTGCCTCATGAAATCAGCTCTATTGGTTCAATATGACTTATGGGCCATTTCAATTTGTTGGGACTCTGGTGGGTTTTTTTTCCATTGATGTGGAGGACTGCAGGCCATGCACGGCAATGAGGAGTTCGACCCAATCTGTGTAATAGGCTCAGGAGGTGGATTAGAGCAATATTATCAAACCATATCAATTTTTATGCGGGTCCATTGATGAAGTTTGTGTGTCTGCTCTGTTTACAAGGCAGTGTTGTTTGGTGTGCCATAGATCATTTTCTGCATAACTGAAATGATTATTGCAGACATGCAATCAATGAAATGTTCTTCTTCCAATTGGCATACTTGATTTTCCTTGTGAAATTTTGCTCAGGCTTTAATGGGAATAAAGTTTTAGTCCACCCAGGCTCTGAGGATATCCAGTAAGGATACTGCAAAGGTCTATCCTTTGCCAGCAGTCACTCACCAGCAACAGTTCCTCAGGAAAGGAGCTGGGAATTCCAGTGGACTGTGCTTTTGGAAAAAGGCAAACATGAGATGTGGACGTTGAAATAGGGGAGTGGTTCAGAAGTGGAATAAATTTGCTGCCTTTATTGGCAGTGGTTGAGCACCAATAAATAAACTTCAGGAAAATGAGACCAAATAGGGGGGGTCCAGAGGCAGAGAACAAGAGTCAAGCTTTAGAAACCACGACACAGAAGAAAAGATTGAAGTAACTGTGTGGGTGAACTTTAAAGAAGAGACAGAAGGGAAACACGATGGCCCAACCTCCCAGAACATCTGTGGCTGCTGAGCAGTTTCTTCCCCACATCAGGACAAAAAGTGGGTTGGCTTGGATGGCAGCAAATTTAAGCTAATAATACAGCTAAATTAGGCTTGTCATAACATTTCTAATAGTTTGAAATATGTGCTGGAATAGATTTTCTAGAGAGATTATATAATCTCTCTCACTGGATGTTTTAAAGACCAAGGTCCATATATCCAAGAGGAATACAGCAGAGATAGAGGGTTTGTAACCCTTCCTCCGTCCTTCCATATTTCTTTTCCTGCAGCACATCTCTTTTTACATACAAAAATCACAGGTATTTTCACTTTTTTCTCCCCAATTTTGACATGCAGCTTTTCTTTGTGCTCTGTAAAGTTTGCTCATAGATGGTTTCACTTAAATAACATCCCCAGTGGGCTTTCCAGAAAGTCTTTTTCTGGGAACAGGAGTCGTTCTGTCCAGATATTTGTGAATCACAGAGTCATAGAATCCTAGAATGGTTTGGGTTGGAAGGGACCTTAAAAATCATCTCATTCTAAACCCCTGGACAACTCCCACTAGTGGAAACTAGTCACTAAACTGGTGAAGAAAGGAGAAACTCTATTTCAGATTTTTGGAGGAGAGCTCTGGCCTGGTCTGTGCTGACCCTGTATTGTGTATGCTACAGTGACAAAACAAATAATAATTATATAATTAATAATTATACAATTAATAATGCAGATTGAGTGAAGCATGAGTCAAGTATAAATTTCCATGTTTTTATCTTGATGAAGAAGATTTTTGCCTAGATAATAAAGTGAATTTCACCTGACAGTAAGAAGATGTTCTGTGATGGCAACCAACAATGTGTTGATGTCTCCTGGTTACTTACAGGTTACTGAGCCTTTTGAAACATCTTTTCAATATCTTTGGGTATTTTTCACTGAATTTAGTTTCCTTTCTCTGAGCACAAAAAATAAAATATTCAGTTGTAATAACAAATCCTCTGATGGCATGAAAACGTTATTAAACAACTTCAATAACCTCAAGAAACATAAATGTAATATAGGAAAAACATTCCTTTACAAAAGTCGATTGGAAGTAGGGTTTTGATGCAATTTGTCAAGTCCATCTTGTTTCTAAAGCGTGATGGAAGTTAATATTGATTGCCACTTTAAAGCCCAGCTTGTGGGCTTTGTTCCACTCAGCTGCCAGCATTGTCATTCCCAAGGTTTATTTTTCCTGTGCTCTCAGATCACGGAGGCTACTGGAGCATGTTAGGGCTGGTAATAATACAGCTGCTGATAAACAAAAGCTGTGAATATCAGCACAGCAGAAGGAAGTGGAAAAAGAAGATCTCTCTCTGCGTCTGGGCTGTGAACATATTAAGAGCAGTGATCAAAATTTATTTAGGGGAAAACTCCTGCAGTAAAAACAGCAATCTGCCCATGGTATCAGTTCTTTCTCTAATCTGCCAATAATGAATAATATCTGTCAATTATTTGATTTGAGATTTTGCCATCTGACCAATAGTATTATAAATTCCAAAATTAAAAAATTCATTATTACCTATCACTGTTCCTTTCAAGTACGAAACTTTAACTTAATGCCTTTAATTAAAAGGATTTCTCTTTTGACACTTCTGTGTTTTCCCCAAGGTCTCAGGTGCTTCTCCCTGGAGGTGTCCTTATGAAGCAGCTCCAGGGAAGTTATGCCAGACCCCTTTTTGTTGCTGTCACATTCCAGTGTCCCTGATTCCTGCAGAGCTGGAGCCTTGGTGCCTCAGACTCTTGGCTTTATGGGCAGAGGGACATGAGAGATGCTTCCAGAGCAGCATCACAAACTCCAGCCTTACACTGAGCGCACTGTGCAGGCAGGAGGACAACCAGAGCCCAGAATTTGGTCTAAAATGCCAGAAGGACAGCAGATCCAAGATTCTGAGGTACTGCAACCCACACGTCAATAGGTAGGGATGCTGCTAAACCTGTGGACAAAAAATGCAGGAACAGGAGTTCCTTCTTCTCCACCCTGAGCTGAAAGCCCCGAGCCTTTCCTTCAGAGGAGGAATAAAAGATTCCCCGATAAAAACATCTCTGCCTCGTTCTGTCAGATGTCTTGATGTGCTCAACACACGGCTACAAAGTGCTCAGAGTGCTGTTCTTCCCTTGAATTGCTGTTTTTCACAGGAAAGTTGCTCAGCTGGAAAATGTCTTGGCTGGCAGACCCTCAGGAGGTCAAGCAGCACATCACTGTCGGGCCGAGTTACAGCCTCAGCCTCCTGCCTCTCTAGATCTGCTTTGGGGTTTTTATCCATCCATCAGGATAGTTTTCTCCCTATCCTGGTGAGGCACCGAGCGCTGCAGTTGCCTGTGCAAGTGAAGGCTTTATTAGCACATCTCCTTTGCACTGTCTGCTGATTGATGGGGCAAACAACCCCAAACTCCACATGGGTGCAAACTTTCTATCACTTCGCTGCCCTCGGAGAAGCATCACCCTAAAAGGAAAGCCTCACGACATGATCTGTGTATGCATAAAGTGATTTATTTCAAAGGCACACTGTATTAGCAGTGCTTCCACCCATGTGTTCTTCCCCTGACAGAGACAAATTGCTATCTCAGCAGCTGGTCCTGCCAAGGCAATTTGCACTTGCTTTGCCAAGTGACAGGAAACTTCACTCCGTACCCTTGTCCCCCCTGAGTTGTCTTGTTAAAGCGTTTTTGGGCTGCAGGAGCTGATCTGCAGCACTCAGCCGAGGCACTGGGATGATCAAAGGGTGAAAAGTAGTGAGGAATTTTC
>NW_008238434.1:1785305-1799649 GCF_000691975.1 Corvus brachyrhynchos
TTTTAAACACCATCCCCCCCACCCCATCATTTGCTCTGGGTGCTTAATCCTATTTAAATAACAACATGTCAAACATGCCCAGTCATCAGCTAGCAGGTGTCCCTGCTGAGATTTCCAGCTTGAAGTTTTCCTGCGTCTCGGTGCAAGGAATTTTTTTTCCAAATATTGACTTTTAGTTTTCAAGGTTACTGATGATGTGCTCAGGCACAAGAGTTATTCAGCCCACATCAGGAAAAGAGGCACATCAAGAAGATGGATGCATTTATCAGGCAAATCATCTGGCTGGATATATACTTTCGGATTTACCTGTAAAACCTTGTTTGAATAAATCCCTGTTTTTCTGTAATTACCTGTGCAAACACCCATGAGCCCTCGCCTTTCAGCTCCTCAAAGAAGGAGCTCTAATTTATGATGTTTACATGGCAGTGTCTGTGTGCTGGCACCAAACAGGCTTCAATCTTCATCTCCCCCAAGAAAAAAAAAAATCTTATTAAATAACAGTGAGAAACCTACAGGATCAATTGTGTGACAGTGCCTAATGTTGCACTTCCAGCTCCAGGTAAGCCAATTACTGGAGGAAAAGGACGAACTTCAGGCAGCTCTGCTCCATCCTTTTGCTGCTGGTGGGAGAAAGGGAGGGCAAAGCTGGGTTTCTAGATCAGACCAAGTGACCTGAGCTGGCTGTTTTGGCTGTGACAGTGCTGGGGCTTTCACACGCTGCCACAACTTCTTTCAGGACACCTGTTCCATGATTTAATAACTCAGGTGCTTGCCATTCTATGGCTGAACTAAAATGAGATGCTATGTTTGAGCCATTAGTCTTGCTCTGTATGTCCCAGGAACAACAGTCCAACAGTGCTGTGAGAAACAATGCTGATTTTTTTTTTTTTTTGAGAAAACAAGAACAACTACATTAGTGCAAAAAAACCCCAACCCAGCTAACCAAGCAAGCAAAAACCCCACAAAAAGCAAAACAGAAAAACTTGTTTTCTCTGTGTACAGAGAATTTAAAAATCTTCAAAGCAGTAATAAATTGGGAGGGAGGAAAAGCAGTTAAATCAGGTGTTTCTATGGTGCTTTTAGGTGAAAAGCTGACTTTGGAAGTGTTCAAAGTGCTTGGTAACCTTTTGTCTGACTATTTCACAATCATAAAAAGCAAGAACAAAGTACTCAACCTCTTCCTTTTTTTTTTTTTTTTCTGTTAAATTAGGCCCAGAATAGCTATTAAATGTATTAACTGTTCTGTGCTAGTTTGTCAAATTATTCTCACGCATTTTGGGTTTTATTTTTACAGATGTGGATTTTTTGCAGTGTTCACCACATGAATCTCTGGCTTCCTGCAGTGCTTGTCATTCCGAACATGCCACCTTCTCCTCAGGGCCTTGCCTGCTCCCTGGCCAGCCATCTGGAATGATTCTAGCCAAAGATAATTAAAATAACAAATGGCAAACAGTGGAGAGCAAATAAGGAGTATTGAACCCCTGTCTGTGCAGGCAGGGCCGTGTTTGCACATGGGTGCAGATATTGGGATAAATGGCTGTGGCCCTGGAGTTGTGTTTGCAGGAACCTGGAAACAAGGAGGGTGTTATGAAAACTGCTGGATGAGGGGCTGTGGATTTGAGCAGAGCAAATGCTGTGCCCAGGACAGCTCAGCTTGGCTGTCCCAACCCTTATTCCTACAGATCCCTGCGTGGTCACTTTGCTTTGGGAATCTTTGGAGCTTTTCCAGCTCCAACAGGAATACAACCAGTTTTCACAATAACATTTGGTCAGTATCAGTCTTCATCTTCGAGGATTGCCTTTGTCAGCTGCTACTATTAGATGCCCTTAATGTCCACGTTAATAAATGTTTTTTAGTGGGACAAAATTATATTCAGATGGGAAAATGTATTCGGTGTTACCATTTAGATGTAATTCCACTGCAGCTTTTTGATATCCACAGATGCATTCATGTGATCAGAGAATCACAGAACAGACTCAAAACATCCTGAGCTGGAAGGAGCCACAGGAGAAGGTCCAGTGGAGGCACCGAGGTGATCAGAGGGATGGAAAGGCTGGCAGAGTTGGGATTGTTCAGCCTGGAGAAGTTTCAATATGACCTAATTGTGACATTCCAGTGCCTAAAAGAGCTGACAGGAACCATGGAGAGAGACTGCTTACAAGGGATGGAGTGACAGGACAAGGGGGGATGGCTTCCCACTGACAGGGGGCAGGGATAGATGGGATATCGGGAAGGAATTCCTCCCTGGGAGGGTGGGGAGGCCCTGGCACAGGGTGCCCAGAGAGGCTGTGGCTGCCCCTGGATCCCTGGAAGTGTCCAAGGCCAGGTTGGACAGGGCTTGAAGCACCCTGGGCTAGTGGAAGATGTCTCTGCCCATGGCGGGGGTGGAACTGGATGGGCTTTAATGTCTCTCCCAGCCCAACTCAAACCATTCCACAATTCCGTGATTCAGGTATCCATGCAGTCTCCGTGCTTGTGAAAATGAATGTGATCAGGCAAACATTGAAAAGTTAAATCATTCACAGAGAAATAAAACAACTTTCTGAGACTCTTTTAATGGTTTCCAGGTCAGGAGTCATGAAAGATTGAGTTGTGGAAGAAATTTTTTGTTCCTATCTTAAATTCTTTTTCCATGTTGGAGAGAACTCCTGGCGACCTGTTCTTAAATGTAAATGGATGTAACTTTCCAAAACTTCATTAGTGTCTCACTGATTATCAATAGCTGAGCTTTCACTAATGTATGGTGAATTGAAGTTTCATTTGCTATGATCATCAGCTCTGAAAGTGTTCAAAGAACTTATGGATGTGGCACTTGAGGACATGGTTTCATGTTGAATGTGGTGGTGGTACTGCCTTGATTGTGGGTGATCTTAAAAGCCTTTTCCTACCTTAATTATTCAGGCAAAGAGAGAACTCACGAACTCTGGTGTCATCTCTTTCATGCTCTTTCACTTATTTTGCAAATCCTATGGTGTTCAAACCAAAATATGCTGGTGAATTTTCTGTGTTAAAACCAGCAGTGTGATGGGTGAAGGGGAAAATGTTTATAAATAGAAGAGCAGTGTTGTAAACCAGGACTAAAGTGGGTGTAATGTCTGCTGCCTGCCTCACACCAGCACCTGGGGCAGGCTTGCCCCCTTTTCTAACCTGTGGAACTTGTTAAAAGTTTGGTAAGTAAGCAAAGGTAATTTAAGTCAATAATCTGGACCCTGACAGCTTTGGTACTGGATAAATATTCATACCCTCCTTCAAAGCTGATTCCTCTTTATTCTTCAGAGGGTAAGAGCCTCATTGCTAATCAGTACACTATTCCTTCTTATAACTTGTGGCAAATGAATCTCAGCCAGTTGTTTAAATTGAAATTTTTAACTGCCAGTCAAGACAGGTCAAATGGGAAAAGAAAAAAATTAGGATCACTGACTAAAAAGAACAACTATCTCTATGCATCCACCTGTGGCTCCAAGTATTCTCTGGGATGTTAACTCCATGCAGATGGCGACTATTCACATGGCTTTCCTACCTTAAGGAGTTACTTCAGTTCAAAGGAAATAAATGCTTTTAAAATGCCATCCACTCACTGCAATTGACTCTGCCAGCAGGTTAAAATACCTCTAAAATGAATATTCCACTTCAGGCTGGGATTTTTGATGACTAAAGTGACTCAACTGTGTCTGCAGCAACTGCCTCCACCGTTTCTCTGAGAAAAAAAATCCCGACAAAACAACCAACAGCCTTGATACGGAGAGAAACCTCAAATTTATTTATATAGCAGCAGGAAATACAGGCCCTAAACAATGAGGGCACCACATGCAGGATGCTTCACAAACAGAAATAAAGAGCCGCTCTTGTCCCAGTGAATTTTGAGTTGATGATTGCACCAAAGGCTCGAGGAGAAATAGAAGCACAAAGGTCTGGTGGCTGCTGTAAGGGCCTGGAGGGGGTTATTGGCAAAAGGAGGGTTAGAAGGCTCTCCAGTCCCCCCCAGCACTACTTTAAATCAATAAATGCTGGGTTGCAGCCTCCAGGTGCTGCTAAATGTGAGGCATTGAAAACAATTCCAGCTGCATGATAACCTCTGATATTCTGAACTGGGCCATTTTATCTCTCGGAAACACCTTTCCCAGCTCAGAGAATTATGGAGCACTTGCCCTTAAAGCCTCAGTAATTGCTGCAGGTAACACCTTGGATAACTCAGCTCTGGGTTTGCAGAGCTCCTAAATGTCCCTCGTGGAGTAATATAGGGAAGGGAGGTCATGGTGCCAACACAGGGACATTTATCTAACAAAGGCGACATTTGATATTGCACCTCATTTTTTGTTCTCACATTGGAAGGCAAGGACAAAGGACGCTCGAAAATTACAACCTTTTTAGAGTTAATAGATGTAGGTGGCTCTCAGAGCATAAAATGCTTTGCTGAGATCTGAAAGCTCCTCTGTCTGACACATTTTTACCTCTAAACATTGGAATTATCAGACTGAAATCAGTGAAGTCATTAATTTACACTGGCAGACATAGGAATGCCAGCAGAGACAGGAGCATCCCTGTCACCTGGCAAGAGAGGATGCAAATGGCTCCTCTAGATACATTCTGCTTTTTCCTAATTTTTTTTTTTCCATCAATAAGCCAATCTCTCTTCCCACATATTGTTGCAACAAAAGCTTCTGGAGACAGACGTGCTGCCCTGAGTTATTCCCTGACTCTGGCTTTTCTGCTTTAATGCTGGAGCCCTGAAGAAGCAGAAAAGGATTTTGACAATTGAAGTTGCAGGCGGGTTTGCTCTCGGTGCCACTGTAATTTACTTGCTCAGATAAATGTCTTTTACACTCGGGTAATTTCTTTGCATTGTGCATGTTACTCATAGTTGAGTGAAGTTGAAAATCCTAAAAGATGCTTTAACTTGGCTCTTTCTACTTGGAATTGCTTAAGAAATGCTTATGGGATTATTGTTTTGCCTTGCTTTTTACTCAGTCAGTCTCAGTTGGAAGAAAGAAGCTATATGTAACAAAAAAGAAGGCGAACCCCCCAAACATATGCTGCAGCAAACCAAGACAGGCTTACTGGGGATGGGGATATTTGAGCAGGGCTTGAAGAGGGCTGTGTTATGGTCTCTGATGGTGTTTCAGAGGAATTTAGGGATGAGATAGACCCAAGACCAGAACCACACCACTCAGGAACATTAAATTTATAATTTGTCAGGTGGGATAGGCAGGGCAGGTGGTTTGTGATTTCTGTGATAAGGTTTCTGCTGCCTGACTTTCATCCTCGGACACTCACAGATTTCACACTCCCCAGTCCTGCCTCTGCCCCTGTCCCATTTGGGGCCAGCACCAGGGACCCAGGGAACAGGAATGCACATCCCACTGCCAGATGTGTCCATTCCTGGGATGCAGTCCAGCTCCTGCACTGTGGGCTTGGACTCCTACCTGACGTTTGAAGTCTGTGTAGAGATAATTCCACAAGGGGCTTGTTGTTCCCTGTTTAGTTCTTTCTAACTCGGCTGCTCAGCCAAGATCTCACAGACCTGGGCCAAGCACTCTGTTCCCACCCCCCATGAGCCAATTCCTGCCATATTTGGGTCACCATCACCCTTTAAACCCTTGCCCAATATCTATTAGAAAGTTCTAGAATTCCTAAAGCCTACCTGAATCATTGCAGCAAGGCAGGCACAGTCCAGAGCTTTTGGGTAGGTTTCCCCCACAAAAATTATCATTGGTTTTTTCCTTCCCTGCACATGCCAGAATCAACCCATGAGCTGGAGCTGGACAAGTGTGGCCAAGGTCTCAGGAATCTGAGTGATGCTTTCAGGGGAGGCTCACCCCATGACTGCAATTTATTACCCTTATCAATTATTTGGAAGAGAGAACTCAGCTGGTAGAGGGGGAAAATAAAAGACACACAATGCAAAGAGTAAAGAGGCAAAGTTGACAGAGAGCTGATAAAAATGTAACCTTCATTTTTCAGTCGACTGAGCCACTGCAAACAATATATATTTTAACAGAGCCAAAGGAAGGTCTTGCATTTTGTAGTAAAAACCCACTAGAATATCCTGCTGATAGCAGCAGACTCAACATAAGAGGAAATATTTACACCAAAAGTGGAATTTTGTGGATTTTTTTCCTAGACACTCGATGGGATTTGATGAAAGAAACTAATTCAGGGAAGTTTTGTGTCTTATGCTCCTTAGGACCTCAAAATCAACAAATCTTTTTTAAAGGACTATGATAGTGTTTGTGAGGGGAGTCTTGCACAGGTGAAAGAAAGTTCAGTGGAAAAGAAGGTTTCCTCTAAAGAAATGACCTCACTTAGAAACAAACCAACCCCAAAAAACCAAAGAGGCAAATTATAGTATAAAATAACCTGAATAATAATAATTTGCTGATTTGCTGTCAGTCTGGATCAGATCAGGAGATGGGGATGGGGTGATTATATTTTGCAAACTAAGCAAAAGCATTAAGCTGACCCATTTCGTTATTCAGAGCTGGAAACCCCATGCAAACCCCCTACAGCTCGAGGGAAATACAGGTCTGATTCTGTCAGGTGCCGAGCCTGCTCTCTGCTCCTTAGAAAACCTGAAGTCATGAATGACTTAATACTCCTCCAGTGCTGTGGTGAATGTGAGTCCTTCATTGTTGGGAATCTGGGTCAGAAATGGGAGGCCGGTGGAAACAAAGCAGTTTAGAGATGGTCTTTAATTACAGAACTTCAGAGAAGGGACAAGAAAAGACTCTCCTTTGTCTGCACCAGCCTTCGAGTTTGGGGCCCTTTGGAAAGATTAGACAGTGTATATAGAGTGCATCCCAAGCTGGACAAACCTCTGTTCCAATCATCAGCCACCAGAGCCTGCCAGGAACAGCTCCATTGAAACCGGTGGACAAATCCCCTTTGGATTCAGGGCCTCGAGTCCGTTCCTGTCTGTCCTCAGGTGGTACCTACCTGCTGCTGCTTCTGACTTCACACTCTGAACATCTTAGAAAATGGGCTCTGAAACGATCTTTTTTTTTTTTTTTTTAATCTTTTTTACTCTTTTAAAGGCATCTTCATGGGGAGCTTTGAGGGTAAGGCCCTGATAACACAATCTCTTCACTCCACACCATTTTGTGCAACATGCCAGAGTTTTTGAGGTTGTAAAACTTCAGTGTTAACACCTTCATTAAAAAAAACCTCAAACTGCTTTTGTTTACTGTTAAAGCCCAGTCCCCTTCTGCTCTCATGCCCTACTTCTTCTGCTATGCACTGGAACAAACCTTTTCTGAACCTTCTAACTGGGCTTTTTTCACCTGTCTGTGGTACCAGGCGATGGTACCTGGCCTACTTTCATCTGCAAAGCATCATTTTCACAGCCACAGCTCCCAGTCTGGATATTTTTCATGTTTTGCTGTGTATGTACCTTTGCTGTTGCAGCTGGACAGTGGTGCCAGGAAACAGAAAAGGGGAAAAGGAGGAGTTGGGAAAGTGAGGCTGGTGGTGAGGACATGGGGAGAAGGGAGGTGTGCACAACCCCCCCAAGCTTGTGCTGGGCTTTGATAGAGCAACCTGGGCTGATGGAAGGTGTCCCTGCCATGGCCAGGGGTGGAACTGGATGGGCTTTAAGGTCCCTTCCAAATCAAGACATTCCCAGATTCTCCGATTCTGTGATCACTTCAGTGACTGTAGCCATTAAATACTGGAATTTCCTGAGCTCTGGTGTATAAAATCCAGCCCTTTTTTCCAACTGAAGGTCAAAGACTTTTCAGTTTTAACTCCACACTTTTACTCAGCTTATGGTATTATTCAGATTAGGGTGGTACTTCTTTTGTTGGTCATTTTAGGGATCTATCTACAGATTGACTACAACATGAGAATCCTTTGGTGGAGCCATGAATTTCCAGGGGTTTAATATTCACAGCTGGAAAATACAGGGAAACCAGCTCAGCTGAATTGTCCTTTTCCTCCGGCTGTCCCTGTGACCATGCACACCTGCACACAGGTGCAAAAATCCACAGATGCGTTAAGAAACCTGCTACTCCTAATTAAGTCAGGCTGCTTGACAACGTTAACCACCTCCTTCCAACTCTTCCATCTTCAGGCAGTTGTAACTGGGGTTCTCCTAAATATTCCAGGGAATGGTCAACGGCCTCAAGGCTGCCAGGTCTCCAGGAGCATTTGGACAACACTGTCAGGGATGCACAGGATGGGATTGTTGGGGTGCCTGTGCAGGGCCAGGGGTCGGATTCCATGATCCTGGGGCACTTCCAGCTCAGAATGTTTTGTGATCCAATGAAATCTAAAAGACTCCGTTTTAAATCCAAGCAGGATGTTGTAAAACAACCTAAGGCATGACCAAACTCCGCTTCACAGTCAAAGTTGCTTATCTCTACTTTTGTTTCAGCCAAAGAAGCTGTTTTGCCATGGCAGCACTGCTAAATGGCATGAACCCCTTTTGGTCTGAGGAGATATTTCAGTCAGAAAGCAATCGGGGGAAAATCTACTGCTTTGCAGATCCCCCCATAAATTTGAGAGCCCACTTACCTTGCAATGAAGGGTTATTCTGCAGAGTGAGAGGGAACAGAGTCCCTGTAGTTGCCACCTAAGTTGAATTATATTTAACCTAGAGAATAAACTCAGCATAAGAGTTATGCTGCGCCATTAAAGTGGAGCCTATGTGCCAGCCTTGAAATGACTGTAAGGTCATCCACAGCCTCCACCAATTACTCTTGTGCTAACCCTGATAACTAGATTTTAGCTAAATCATAGATACCTGCACTGTTCCCAGACTTTTCCCAAAGACTTGGAGGGATCAGCAATTTATAACTGGGGGTTTAATGTAAACTCTGCAGATACCAAGAGAAAAAAACGAAACTGAGCAAAATCAGTCAAATGTAGCTTGGAAGAGAGATGGTTTGCAAGGGATGGAGTGACAGGACAAGGGGGAACGGCTTCCCACTGCCAGAGGGCAGGGTTAGTTGGGATATCGGGAAGGAATTCCTCCCTGTGAAGGTTGTGAGGTCCTGGCACAGGGTGCCCAGAGAAGCTGTGGCTGCCCCTGGATCCCTGGCAGTGTCCAAGGCCAGGTTGGACGGGGCTTGGAGCACCCTGGGATAGTGGAAGATGTCCCTGACCATGGCGGGGGTGGAACTGGATGGGCTTTGAGGTCCCTTCCATCCCAAACCATTCCATGATTCCGTGATTCAGGTATCCATGCAGTCTCCGTGCTTGTGAAAATGATTATGTTCAGGCAAACATTGAAAAATTAAATCATTCACAGAGAAATAAAACAACTTTCTGAGACTCTTTTAATGGTTTCCAGGTCAGGAGTCATGAAAGATTGAGTTGTGGAAGAAATTTTTTGTTCCTATCTTAAATTCTTTTTCCATGTTGGAGAGAACTCCTGGCGACCTGTTCTTAAATGTAAATGGATGTAACTTTCCAAAACTTCAATAATGTCTCACTGGTTATCAATAGCTGAGCTTTTATTAATGTATGGTGAATTGAAGTTTCATTCCCTATGATTCAACCACGTTTTCCTCTTCCTTCTTCTTTCAGCAGATGGATCATTAAAGCGTCCCTATAGCATAAACTTATTTAAAGATATTCCTGACTGCTTTGGCAATAGAAAGAGACTTGGAATTTAGTTTCTAAAAGTCAGTATCCCCTCATTTAATGTAATTACAAAACTACATAATTTTTAAAAATGAGACATTAGCTCCACATTTATGATATTTAATGCTCTCAGTGTGCAGATGGAATGCATGTAAATGTGAAATTTAAAAAATGGTATTTTAGAAACACTCTACTCCAGGACCTTCTGTACATGACTTAGGGGAATCGGCAGCAAATCCATTCAAGGCATGAGTTATGGATGATAAAAATCCAGGGAACTTGTCTAATAAATAATGGCACTAAAACCCTCTCCCACAGTTCATATTTCTAATGTGAAAATGTGCAGTCTGATGTGACTGAAATGTAAATCGTGTGCCCTGAGATCTGTTCTCCAGGGGGAGGATGAGGGGATGGATCCTCCTTGGCCAAACCATGGCAGTGGAAGTCCAGTTTCCATCCTGGATCATCAAATCCAACTTTTGACTATATTTATGAGTGACCTGAAGTTTTGCCCTGTGTCTGTGAGAGTCTACCTGTGGAACATTGCTCTCTTTGGATGGTTTTCTGAGCCTGCCCCCTTGCCAAGCGGCCTCAGTGCCACACCATCCCAACTGCTGGCACCAGGGATCCATCACAGGGATCCACATGGATCCAACATCCCCTTCCAAGCTGACCTGACTATCAGGTCATCCCAGGCTCAGTTCTCCCCGATGAGCTGAGACTCTCTGTGGTGCCAATTGCATGAAATTCCCACTTGTTTGCATCCTACATGGAATCAGGCTCCCTACATCCACTAAATATTTAAATACACACAGCATACATCTGACAACAGGATCAAAATAAATGCTCCTGATGCAATATCAGGAGGAAAAGTAGCACAGAAATAAAACCCAAGGGGTCTGTGCTGTGCTGTTTCTCTTCTCTGTGTTTCACTGTGTTCTGCAGTTGCTGCTGTCCTGTAACAAGAGGAAACTCTGCCAATTTAAGGTGATGCTTTAAGACTCACTTGTCATCCTGGAGGTTTGAGCTGGCCACTGGTATTTCTTGCAGTGAGAAAAGGGGTGACTCATATTCAATATCTACTCTAATATAATTCCACATTCTGGGTTCTGACTGATGCTTGAGCTGCAGAGGACGGGTCATGAGTGACAGAGTCACATAAAGAGAGGGAAATGAGACGTCAAGGCAAGTTAATGGTGCTCCTTGGATATTACAGCTCTTCTGGCTTGGGTCAACCCCCAGCAAAAGTGTGCTTGGAACCACAGAAAAACCATGCTTGAAAAAACAGGTTAAATTGTTGGGAAAAAAAGGTTAAGCAGGCTAAAGTGTTGGGAAAATTTTAAAGGTTCTATTTCCACCTCTATTTGCTTAGATGGTGTTGAAGGAAAGAGCAAGGGAAGTTACTGCAGGCAGTTTACCTCTTAAATCCAAACCAGGAACTATAGATTCAGAGTATTTTTCTAGCTAAAACTATGTTTTTATACCTTTTCTTTTTTTAACCTAGGACAGTTTTCTTTCATTTTTCTCCTTATAAATAGGATCAAAGCTTTCACTCAATCTCAAAGTGGCTTTTTTGTTTGGTTGTTGAATTATAAAAATCAAACCCAAATCCAGAGAATTCTGAGTTCAATAATTGCAAAGCAGCTTCTATTTTTATCCCCCTCTTTTCCTCTGTTTTGTCTTCATTGAGAAATGTAAGAGGTTGAGAAAAGGAACTTTTATAACTAAATTATTCACAAAAAAGTGGGCAAACCAGGACTTGAGACTTTCCACTAATAAGCTGCTCCTTTTTTTCTTCCACATCATTAATATCCCTTTTGCTAAAGTTATTAAGATGAAAAATGGTTATCAATACTTTAGTTTTATAACCAGAAGCACACTTATTTCTTGTAATACCTTGTGACATCAGTCACCTTAACCTGGCATTGTTTGTGCTTCAGCAGGCTGCGACACCACTGTGGTTATCTCCTGCTGGTTAATAAAGCAGTTTTATTTGGAAGGCAGAACTAAAGCCTAGCTGATGACCAGGAGACAAGAAAGTTGGCACGGGAATTGGAATGGATTTGTATCCAATGGGAGCACAGAGCCATTTACATGGTCTGTTATTTGCCTTAGGTGGGGTGTCTGGAGATTTTTTAGGCTGGGACTGGCACGTTGCAATGAGACTGGCAGGGAGAGCTGGGCAGGCTGTGTGGGAGAACATCCCTCTGCCAGGTGCTGCTTTGCCAGGCACAGCGGGTGCATCCCACCAGCACCATGTCAGGCACCTCTTGGAAGGAGTTTTTGTTGTGGAGTGGCTCTGAAAGTGTTGTGACCTCTTCCTTTTGTGAACAAAGAAGAAGGGAGCTTTCAGGAAACATGGACAGAGAGTATTTACAAGGGCCTGGAGTGACAGGACAAGGGGGAATGGCTTCCCACTGTCAGAGGGCAGGGATAGATGGGATATTGGGAAGAAATTCTTCCCTGTGAGAGTGGTGCTGAGGGCCCAGCACAGAGTTCCCAAAGAAGCTCTGGCTGCCCCTGGATCCCTGGCAGTGTCCAAGGCCAGGATGGACAGGGCTTGGAGCAAGCTGGGATAGTGGAAGGTGTTCCTGCCCATGGTAAGGGGTGGAACTGAGTGATCCCTAAAATCCCTTCCAATCCAAACCAGTCTGGGATTCTATAATTCTATGAACTGCACTCTTTGTATCTTGGAACAGCCTTGCTGGGCCACAAGCAAGAGTTGTTTCTATGAAAACCTTTTTAAGCATCCCGTTAGTTAATTTTATTGTTCACAGAACCGTGAACAGCTGATATCCACAGAGTCGTGGAATCTCAGAATCCCAGACTGGTTTGGGTTGGAAGGGAACTTAAATCCCATCTCATTCTCCCCCCTGCCATGGGCAGGGGCACCTTCCAGGTTGCTCCAAACCCCATCCTACACATCCTGGTCATGTGGAGTTAATTTTTCTCTGGCAAGTAGGAATTTGGAGGATAATGTGCAGGATGATTCACATGCTGAAGACGGCCCTGTTAGCAATACCACGGATGCTGATGCTGCTTTGACTCCTGACAGTGATGAGTGGGGTGTAATATCTGATAAAGATTAGAGGCCTCAGAATCCAAACAAACCTCCTGAACAGGAATCCCATGATACCAAAACACCATTTACAAGCTCTGACAGTGAGATAATTGGTCTGGGTGTGGCTTCAATTTACTGGAATAAATGATGATAAATAGTGACTCTGGCTGGACTTTGACTGGGGAAAATGGAATACTCACAGATATATTTTAATATTATTTCTGCTGTCAGAAGTCTGGAGATGGGAATGTCTGTGCATTTTTGTGTGATCTGTGAGTAGAGCAGGGCTGGCCGTGCACAAGCCAACTACTGCACTGCTTCACTGTGACTCCCACACTGAGCTCCTTCCTCCATCATATCCTGTGTGTCTCATCCATAAAACCCATACCAGGGCCATTCCTCCTTCTGCCATTGCACACAGCCATTACTCTTGTCACCTGTGACTTTTCCATCACTTAAGAATTTTCTCTTGACCTGAAAATTGGATTGTCATCTCAAGATGGATCATGAAAGGAGGAAACATTGCTCAATGAATCCATTTCTAACACTCCTCTGTGAAACAGTGGGAAGTAATGTCAGGATATGTGATGTCCATCCATCACTGCCAAAGTGTCTCAGAAACCATCAGTTTCTGCTGCCCTTTCCTGCAGCCACCTCTACATGACCAAGCTACTCCAGGTGATGTAAAACAAGCCCTGGGAAGGGGAAAGTTGCTGGAAGAAGAGAAAGTAAGGCAAGAAGGACAGATTTATTTTTTCTTTACCCTCCTGAGAAGTTGGGGGGGGGCAGGGTTTGAGCTCACTCAAGTCCTTTTTGGGGGTCTGCAAGGGAGATGATGCTGGGAAAGCAATGGAGGAACACTTTTTATCAGCTTCATGTATGAGGAGGTATCACTTTGTCCTCATACCTAGCAGGGCAAATGCAGTTTGGGGAGCTGGGCCTTATTACCTGACTCCAGACTTGTGCATTAACCTTTGCATTTCAATTCACTTCTGCCACTGAGCAGTGCACAAAGGTGGGGATTTATGGGGAGAGTGTTGACATGGCTTTGGATTGGGGTTGTAGACTTAAACTACAGTAGTGGTCTTTAGCTCTAGGAGGAGCACTGCATTTATAAAACTAAAAGAATAGCGAAAAAAATAACCCCAGTTAACCTGCACGCCTATTCCCTTTAAAACTGTGTCTGTTTCATCACAAAGGGGAGAGGTACATTTGTCAGTGCAGTGTTAAACACGAGGTGCTGAGCTGCCAGGAGGAACATATTTGTTATGACAGGCAAGATGAAATATCCACTGTCTTTTAACCAAGTAAATATTGCAGGACTGCTCATTAAAAATGCAGAGATCTATCTTCATCACTTGGCCCCACTTCTGCAGTTCCAAATTTCGAGGTGGTGAGTGACTGGAGAGTGGTTCAGCTGCCAGAGGCATTAGGCAGTGTGGGGTTTCCCTCTGCAGTCTTTGCTGCCCCATCATCTTTAAAGACAGAATGCTTGCCCTGGGCATATGAAATTGAAAATTAGTATTTCCAGAGAGAGGAATGTAGGTAGAAAAGTGGTTGCAGAATTAGAGTGGAAAGGGAAAAAATAAGTATCCCACTTTTGCTGGTTTGGAGATAACTTGGGTGTGATGAAATGGAAAGTGATGCAGATTTTCAGATTAAGGCTCTCTAAACTGACTAAACTCTCAAAGGGCTCCTGCTGA
>NW_008238434.1:1799694-1805134 GCF_000691975.1 Corvus brachyrhynchos
GCTGAAAATGATGGTTCTAGTTGTTCACAAAATATTGGTGGTGACTCTCACCCCCTCCTGATCCACTATTGGAGCAGAAATTAGAAAACCTTTCTTGAGGAGACCATTCCAGCTAACCTTGCAGTTACTTCATCTTCTCCTTTTCCCCACTGTACCTCCCATTCAAACACAAAGCACACATTTCACCAGAGGAAAAGATGATTTCCTAGGGCCAGGTGGGTTTGGTTTTTTTCCTTAGAATTGAATTCAACTGAGTAACAAAGGGAAGAATAACACACTTCAAGCCTTCAAATCATACATTTTGCCCAGCCCTTCAGCTGTCGGGGGGCTGTCAGCACACGCTGACTAGGTTCACCCATCACAAACTCCTCATACCGTGGTACATTTGTTAAAATGAAAGGTGCCTCCTGCAGAATAAATCTCAAGGAATGCATTGCCATTAACTGTAACCATTGTTGGTGCCTCCAACTGAAAATCCTTCGAAATTTTGTTTTTAAGGGAAGTGCTTCTGTGGGGATGGGGAGAAATTGTGTGCAGAATTTGTATTGCTTCAGTCTGTTGAAAAGCACTGATGGACTTGAACTGAGGTCGATTGGAGAAATATCTCTGTGAAAACTTCTGTTAATTTTGTAATAGCACGTTCCAGCAGTGAGGCAGGAAGGAAAGCTTCTCTAATGGTTGTAATGGAGGTTATTTTGCTTGACTTGCTGTCTCAGATTAAGCTGACACGTCCATCTGAAGCCATCTGTGACAGGCTTTTTATAAAAAAAGCTATCCACATCTAGATGTTGGGAGTTTGAAAGGACCATCAAACTTCATAAAAAACCCCAAAGTGCAGGTAGATGCTTAGAAAAGGAAAAGGTATCTGAAAACACCTTTATGTGGCTTTAGATTAAAGGTAAGAATAACATCTCCAGGTGCAGCAGTCTTCTCGTAGAGAATCCAGTTTCACCCAGCTCAGAGGTTTCTAGGCAAACCCCCCACTTTCCACAAACTGATTTTAAATGCACAAACAAACAAATAAACAAACACTGATGGATTTTGCAGACGATTTATGCTGATTTATTTCAGGGCATCCTGAGTTTATTCCTGAGAGCAGAGCATTGCAGTTTTTGTTTTGGAGAGCTGGGCAGGACTCACAGAGACAGCAGAGGTGGGACAAGCTCTTTGCTGTGGTTTTGGTGCTCACGTAATTCCACAAATGTCTAAATTAAAGGACCTTTTGATCCTGAGAGGGTCCAAACATGCAGGGGACACCTGCTGGAAGCTGCCAGATCATTTTTGTAAAGCCCAGGTATTTTGGCGTGCCAAGATGTTTTTGAGGAGCTGAAAATACCTGTATCTGTGCATCCTAATATTCAAAGTACTCTCTTGGTGTGGGGAAGCAGTTGGAACACGAGGTCCCTGCTCTACACTTTATGTTTGGATTTCATTCTCTACCACACACATGCACAGAGATTAAAGTGTTTATCCTGCCCTCCTCTTGGACTCCTGCAGAAAGAGAGAGCCCTTCCGGCTTCCACATCTTAGTCCCAGGATATTCCTGTAGCAGGGGTGGATGTTTCTGAGTCACCCAGCCTGGATTATCCCTGCCATGGGAACACAGAGCTGGAGTGTGGAGCTAAACGTGTGCAGCCCACGTGGGTGCTGCAAAAAAGGTGCCAACATCCATGAAAGATAAGGGTTATCTAAGGTTTGTCTTTCTCGCTGAGGGCTCACAGCCACAGCTGTGAAAGACACACCAGGATCCCTCTGTTGTCGCCTCCTCTGCTTGACAGGCAGCCCGTGCCAAGTACGGGGGATGTCAAAACACCGTGTTATTTTGTGAGGAGCACCAGGTGCCTGCAGAGGAAGAAATTGCTGGTTTACCTGGTGTTTAAGGCACATTAATAATACAGTAACTTTGATTTCTTAAACTCTAACTAAAGGCTGTATTCAAAAGCTGCTGTCTTCAGTGCCTTTGTAATTGAATTGCAGTCCCCCATGCCATATTTTTGGATCTTAAATAATTCTCTTTTGTGATTGCTTGACAAGAATCAGACGTCCTCCCACCCCATGCCAGTGTCTACTGCATGTTTAATGTCTTTATCTGGTTCTCCTTGCATTACTCATCTGAGTGTGTGACAGGTATACATCCTGGGCTCTTTAGGTATATTTTTATTCATCTATTCATGGGCTCAGTGCAGGTTCTGATATCCATCAGTGCCATTGCCTGAAATTAAAGCTAAACTCTTTTCTCCAGTGGATTAGCACAAACAGATCCTGGTGATGATTTATTTAAATCCAACTTTTCACCAGCACGAGCGCTGTCTTCCAGGACTCAGATTTATCCAGCTGGCTGCAAATCCCCAGTACTTTGCTGTGTCACAGGATGGGAGTGTGGGATGGGAAATGACCATATCCAGGTAATCCTGCAGCCCTTACAACCTCCCCTGAGCATGGTCTGAGTGCTTATGTTGTCGTTTGGATGGTTTGAACCTTTCTTAGCACTGCTAGGCTATTGCCCATTTTGATGTTTGGTGGTGTGCCTTGCTTTTATGGCACATTTCAATTTCCTTATCAAAGTTTCACAGCAGCCTCTGGGTTTTCTGTTGCGTTTGGAGCTGGGAAACGCAGACACAGCCCTTCACAACTGCAAGACTGACTCAGGAGGAATGAGTAAGTCAGAAGGGTTTTCATGGCTCACGTTCCTGCTGTCTGCTGGTCATCTGGTGCTCCTGCTCTGGGCTGAATACGTGGTTTCCAAGCACCAGGATCACTCTCTGATGGGGCAGTGGCTCCTTAGCAGCAGCAGTTCAGGCTGAAAATCAATGTGGCAGCTTGGGGAGAAGTGAGGAAAGTTTCGGGGAGGGAGGGGGAGGAATCATTTTGGCCCTGTCACATCAGAGCACAGGAAAGGGGCTGGGACAGGCCACTGGTGCTTAGGGAAGTGCTGGGAGGGAAGGGCTGGAGTGGAAGGGGTGAGCGGTGAGGATGGGGGTGTCTGTGCTGAAGGTTTGATGTCCATTCCCAGACCTCCCTGATCCCTATCTCCACAGATTCCTTTTATCAGAACCCCTCTCTCTATGTTGGTGGTCCTATTGCCTCTCCCCACCACAACTTCTCCTTCCTTTCCCCAAAACCTTGGTGTGTTGCCCAGACAGCCCCATGGCAGAGTGCCTGGATGTGCCATGGATCTGGTCTTCCGGTTGTCTCGTGCTGACAGCGTTGTCTGTAGGGTCAGCAGCTCCCATCCCTAACCATAACCTCCTGACAGGCAGGAGGAAGGATCCAGGGATGAAATGGCATTTTTGGTTTGGTCAGCTGGGATCAGGATCCTGGTGACTGCTGAAGCTCTTTGGCTGTCCCTGGAAGTCTGACACTGGTGTGTGCCAGAGCCCCTGGGTGACTTTTGATCACATGCCATCCTTACCCTCAGAATTCCTGCTTTAGATCTTCCTGGAACATGGCTGGGAATTTCCTCTGAGACCCTTCCATCAGAACCAGAACAAGTCACCTGTGAGCTGGTCCCTTCCTACTCAGATTCTTCTGTGGATTCCAACACTGTTCAGGGTTCAAGGCACAACATGATGCAAAAGGAGAGCCAAAAATGGGATAGTAGATTTTATTGGAAGGTATACATTTCTTTGATGCAGGAGCCAAATAACAAGGGGTGAGAAATATCCCTGTTTCACAGACTTCACACTCCATATGGTAAATGTATATTGTCTGGATTCACTGGTAATGCACTCAGTGTTTGGCTCTGGAGAAAGTGTGGCTGCACTGGACATGCTAAAATAAGAACAAGAAATAAACACCAACATATTTGGGACTTGAAGTTTGTGTTGCACATAATGTGTGAAAATAAGTCAAAGCACAGCTAAACAGTCAAATATTCATAGGCTGAGAAAGCTAAGACTAATTCTAAATAACTCATATCTAAAATCTAATTTTAATGCCTCTTTGTTTTGTACAGTGAATTCCAAATATCTTTAAAAAATCTCTGTTGATCTCCCCTGCATAACAAGAAATGAGTCTTTTAAAGAACTGCTTTTAAGCAAGGTGAAAATACATACAAAGGAAATACTTTTGGAAAATCTGTTGCTTCTGGCTGCAGCCTCGGCTTTCCAATGTAAAAAGTGATATTTGATTGAGGGAACTTTGGGTGTTATATGCAGATTTCCACACTTCAGCCACATCTATTAGGTATGTTCTGAATTGTTTTAGATGAAAATAAGTACTTTTTTTGGCAGTTTTTCATGCTGAGATGCATTTAGTGACAGAGTCTTACTCGGTGAGGAGTCTTGTACCTTCTTCCTCCCCTGGTGAAGCTCTTTTGATTGACACTGAGTAAAGATCAGGCTTTAAATTTGCACAGCTGCCTCCACATATAGGAAATGCCAAACAACTTAGAAAAGTAAAGAGAGTTAACTTAAAATAGAGGACCTACTCTTCTACTTTTTGGAGGAGATTGGGAGCAAAACTCCATGGTTATAGTGATATAAAATTATCCAAATTAGAATGTGAAATTGCTTTAGGGACTTTTTGGATGTTATTTTTGTGTGGGATCTGGCAAATTAAAGATGACGGCAGATACCTAATTCCAGAACAAATTAGATCAGTTGGTTTTTTTTTCTCTGAGATTACTCAGCTATTGATTTATTTTACCTTATCTGGCTTATGCTGAATTTTCTCTACTTCTAGAAGGAAAATTTTTTATTAATTTCTAAATTTTTGGTGAGACAGATGAGTGTGAAAATGTTGTTTTTTTCTAGGGGTACACCACTGTCCTAGAACCTGAACAATTGTAGCAGCTTTACCAACCATCCAGGTACATCAGCTAAAATTCTAGCAATGGCTTTCCCCCCTTTTTCTTCTGTATTTTGGGGGATGCAGTGAAGATGCATAATCTAAAACAACCAAACAACATCTCTGAGAATAAACACCTCCATTTCTCACTGGAAAAAAATTGGCAAATCTGTCTTTTAATGAAAAGAGAGTTTTTAAAAATATTTTCCTGTTTGAATTTTAATTTTTCCAATCCTAATTTTCCTTAGTTAAAAATTTCAATATTTCCCTTAATCCTCTTCATTTTCTGCTATAATATGAAAAAAAAAAAAAAAAGCTGCTGGTAACAGTTTTATATCATCTGTGCTGATGAAAAAAAAAAATAGAGCAAAATCCTGTTCTTTGATTCTCCTGGGACCAGTGTTTTGGGTTGATACTCCATTAGTTTCCTGTCCTTTAGCAGGCATTGCCCCTCTCCCCCACCCCTCATCACCCACTGTGTAGTGCTATCCAAACCTGCTCACAGGTTGTGGTATACCCGGACTAATTCCAGAGGCATTCGTGGATTTACAGAGGACAGCCCGACATCCCACGGCTTTATTTGTCTCAGTGACAGCCCCCCAGAGCGCTTTGCATCTGTTGAAAAATTATCTTTAATTCTTTTCTCTTTTCC
>NW_008238434.1:1805154-1823109 GCF_000691975.1 Corvus brachyrhynchos
CAGAGGGAGCAACTGGTTACTTGTATTCAGAGTTTTTTATCCTGAGATAATTGTGAGCAACACATCTTTTAAGAACATTTGTCTTCTTGAACAAATACCAGATTCTACTTAGATGATAATGAAATTCAGATGAGTTCTTCTGAGCACTGAATTGTTAGCATTTTGCATCCACTTTTATAATGGAATGTTGTGCCAAGTTTACTGATATTTCCTTTCCTTTCCCTTCTCTCATCTCTTAACTGCCCCTGTTTTGTCACTCCCCATCATGGTGGAAGCAAGACACACACAGGGAGGGAATTGGATATTTGCACACCGAGTTATTCACATAGAATAGAAAGGGAGCAAATGCCAATCTGGGAGAAATTCAAAGGATGATGATCAGGAAAGCAACAATTTTTTATGTCTTATTGTGCTGGCTTTGGCTGGGGCAGAGTTCATTGTCCTCCCCGAGGCTGCTGTGGGGCTGTGTTTTGGATGTGTGCTGGAAGCAGTGTTGGTGACACAGGGACATGGGAGCAGTGCTGCTGACACAGGGATGTGCTCACACACAGCCAAGGCCTTTTCTGCTGCTCACCCATCCCAGCAGCGAGGGGCTGGGGGGGCACCAGGAGCTGGGAGGGGACAGCCAGGACAGGTGACCCTAAGTGACTCATGGGATATTTCATAGGTTCAGTATGTGGGTTTTTGTCTTCCCAAGTCACCGTTCTGAGGGATGGGGCCTGCTCTCCTGGAGCTGCTGAACACCTGTCTGTGGGAAGCAGGGAATGAATTCCTTGGTTTGATTTCCTTACATGCACAGCTTTTGCCTTCTCTATTAACCTGTCTGATCCCAACCCAGGTGTTTTCTCACTTGTACCCCATGATTCTCTCCCCAGTCCCCCTGAGGGGAAGTGGGGGGATGAGCTGCCACTTTGGGCTCCACCATGGCACTTCCTCCCATTGCAGCCAGGATGCTCCTTTTGGAATGAGTTCCTGCACCACAGAGAGCACAGGGAGAGGCTGGAGGCTTAGGAAGAAGCTTAAAGAGTTTGAGGAACTGCTCAAGAGACTAAAGATTTCTGGGTGCACAATTTGCTGCATATTGAAGTGTGGTTGTGCACTTGAGTGTATCTATTTATCTCTACTTTCCTCATTGTCCTGTTTTACAGAGCTATTGATCATTGGAAAATGGGCTGGTCTGACCACCTCCTCCTTCCTTTGACAAGAGTTTACTGCTGCAGCAAGGAGTCCCTGGCATTGAACATTTTCCATGGGACACACATGGCCTTCCTCTTCTGTGGCTCGGTAAAACGCATCCAGACAGCTGGATAAGTGTGGGATCGATACGTCTGATTTAACTGCTTTAAATGCCTTCAATTCCTGCTCCTCTCCAGCTGAGCTCTCATGTGGAAAACCTCACAAGCACCAGGATTGCTCTGAAGTCTGGACAACTCTTTGTCTTCCCACGTCTGGTTCATTCCAGCGCAGCTCCACCGACTCGGTGAAGTTCCACTTGACTTCCACAACTAATTATGTAAAATTTCCATAGAAGTGAAATGGAAATGGGTTCTCTGGTGAGGAGCAGGATAATGGCTTCCGAGTCCCCAGGCTTGCAGTCTGTGGCTGGTGACAATGATGCTGTGACATTCCATTGACTCCCTGAAACTTTGGTGGTTAAAAAGAAGAATGCCTCCTATTCTACGAAGACCTTATTTACTCCAGCACATCTCAAATGCTAACATCTTCCTACCTTTTTTATCCCTTTAACATGACACTAAGTGTCCCCCCTCCTGTGTTATGCAATTTAATTATATGCAGACCTTGAATGTCATTTTCTAATCCTCCGTGGTTCATTCGAAAGTCTTGTAAAATAAAACTAATTGGTGTGTTCATTAAAATGTCAGAAATATTTTTGAGTTCAATTAGATACTACAGTAGTTTCATCCAAAGTGTGCGTATAGTACAATAACTAAGTCAGGAGGATGTAATTAACAGCAATTTAAATGAACAATTGTCTTAAATTCTTCTGGCTCTTCATGCATGATAACTTAATCAAACAGCAAAGTTCTTACAGACTTAACCATTTTAGAGAGAGGTGAAACACTATAAACTCATATTTAAAAAGTCAGATTGAAAGCCATAAAACTACTGAGCTAAGGAAGGCATATAAAAATGGAATGCAGAAGTGTAGTTCCTTCCAGTGTCAGCACATTGCAGCCAGAGCCAGTCAGAAAATGGACGATTTATGGCATGGTCACCAATTTTGAGGACTGAAAGGTCAGAATCATACAACCCCAGACTGGTTTGGGTTAGAAGAGACCCTGAAGATCCAGTTCCCTCCTCCATGGGCACGGACATCTTCCACTAGCCCAGGTTGCTCCAAGCCCCGTCCAACCTGGCCTTGGACACTTCCAGGCATCCAGGGGCAGCCACAGCTTCTCTGGGCACCCTGTGCCAGGGCCTCACCACCCCCATGTGAAACAATTTGTTCCTTATGTCCACTCTGCTGCCGCCGGTCCTGTCACTGCAGGGATTGCTAAAAACTGCTTCTTATAAGCCTTTTTTTATACATTGAAATATTACCATAAGGTCTCACCAAACCCTTCTCCACTCCAGGCTGAACAACCCAACAGCCTCAGCCTGTCCCAGCCCTCAGGAAACCCTTATGTCCCTCCTCTGGACCTGCTCTAACAGGTCCACGTCTTTCCTGTACTGTGACGCCAGGGCTGGATGCAGGTGCTCCTGGTGGGATCTCACTGCTGTGCTCCACACTTTTTCTTGCATTAGAATATGTGAAACACTGGGCCCTTCTGCTCTATTTGCTGTCATTTTGACATAAACCATCAGTCACTGCTCAGTGAGGGCTGTGCCTGCATTTGCTTCTGCCTTCAGTGGCCTTAAATGCAATTGTGTGAAAACCCCTTCATTAGACAACATTTTAGACATGATTGGTCCTGGTGGGTGAGGAAACCGCAGCTCCTAAAGCATCCAGCTTTCTTTTGGAATTAAGGATCCCACTGAGTAATGCCACATACAGTTTTATAACAGTTACAGAACTTGGTTAGATTTATTTGCGCTATTCCTTTTCATCCAAATACATCAGTTTGTCAAAACAGACATTTTGTGGTAAAGTGTGCTTTTGTTGAGCATCTTGATTGGTTTTTGGTTGTTTGTTGTTTTGGGGTTTTTTTTTTTTTTTGTTTGTTTGTTTTTGTTTCCATTTAAGGATTACATGAAAACCCTTGTAAAGGTTAATTTAGATTTTCTTGATTCACTTATTACTTTATTCTGAACTGCAAGCTAACTGTAATACATGTGCAAAAATAAGGAAAAGAAACTCCAACAAAACCTTTCCTTTGGCCTAAAGTTAGCCAGGAAGTGAATTTGTAGATAGGTGACAAAGCAAAACCTAAACCCATTCAAAGGCTCCTGAAATGGGGAAAAGCATTCCTTGCCCACCTTCAGTGACCACAGATTCAGCTGAAACAATGAAAACCACTCAGGACATGACCAAAGTTGCTCCTCCAGCTGCTGGAACTTTAAATAAAATCAAGGGCTGGAGCACACAGTAAGTGCTGTGTCAGGTGAGCTGGTCGGCATCTCAAAGGGTCTTTGTTTTGGGATGGGTGTGGGGAATTCCTTGGTCTGAGAGTTTCTGAGTGAGGAAAACTTACTCTTGGCACAATCTGGGGCCCTGGGCATTCTCCTGTTGTCCCTGTGGTGGGAGAGCCATTTGTGCCTGGGTTTGAAGCCACTTTGCTCTTGGTGCACACAGATGTCGATAACGAGCTGGGCTCCCCTGGCATCGACCTCACCTGGCCATTGAAACTGGGTCTGGCCACTGAAACTGGGTCTGGCCACGTCTTGAAGCTCCAAACCAAAGCAGCACCTCCAGCTTTATCACAAAGAGTCACTGAGGTTGGTGTTGCAAGAAATGTGCACCCTTAGTAACATTCTGCTGTCATTCCCTGGGAGTCGGCTGAGCAGAATCCGCACTCACAGTTCCGAGCCGGGAGGAGGGAACCAGAGCAAAGGATGTGACTGTGATGTACAAACTCCTGGACAAGTTTCATGGTTTCCCCTTTTCCTGGTGCCAGAGCAGAAATCAAAGACCAGCTCTGTGAAGTTTTCCTCAGCAGGCTACAACAGAGGAGAGATTAAGCTGCAGTGGGCCACCTTTGTATTTGGCTGTGGTGTTTGCTGTGTCTTCTCCAAGCACTATTGGCTGTTCCACGAGCTATAAAGGAATTTTCAGCTGCTTTTTCTTTCTGGCTTTCATTGCTGATTTTTAATTAAAGCTTAAGGAATTAAATGAAGCTGGGATGCTGGGGTTACACAAGGATGAGAAAAGATCAGGCAGTCAAATCCACTGAGGGCCAGTGGGGCACGGGCTGATTCTTGGATTATCATCCTCAATGATTGTTTTTTCCAGTTTAAAGAATAAACATTAATGCATTTTAAGCATCTGGGTCAGGCTGACAATGTACAACTGTCTGGGAGAATTAGATCTGAAGCAGATTGGGAGCTACTTCATTAAGGTTTTGGGTGAGATTTGCAGAAGATGCACCAGCAGAAAGTGCATCTTTCTGTGCTATCATTTTGGGGAGGGAGAAATGAATAATCAAATGCTTAATAAGAGATCTACCTGTTTGGAAGGGAACATCTATTGCATGAAGCATAACTCTCCCTAATACAGCAGTACATCTATTTATTAGGCACAAACATTTGTAACAGTGATTGTTTTGTTTACAGACTGTGGCCACATTGTGTATTTAGCTGCAAGGTGCCATATTTAATTGAGGTGGGGGAGGAAATGAGGCTATAAGCCACGCTCCTAATATTTACAGACATGGAGCTCTACTTTTCCATTACTCTTGTAATGGATGCAGGTTTGAATTAATTTTTAGAACTGCCAGGAATAGCAGCATATTGGATTCCCTCGCTATTTTGTTTTATGTTCTGTGTCCCTGCAGTGTCTCTTGATTGCTACTCATTAGAAACAGGCTGTGCTTGTGTTTACCAGAACAAAAAATATTCCCTTTCCTCACTGCACCTTGCAATCCAAACTTTGCCTTCAATTTAAAAAGATGCAAATTAAATATTTAAAAGTTTCAAAGACTGTATCTTCTACCGTTTTAAACAATGATGAGATTTTGTGATGAGCTGGAAGGATTTTAAATTATATTTCATGTGCCATAGGCAAGAGAACTCTGCTTTTTCCTTTGCCTCATTTTCTTTTATGGGAATAATAATAATGTGTGTTTATCTGGAGATGAGAACCAGGGTTTTATTTCCATGGTGTGGTGGGATCATGATTGGATAGGTAAAGTGCTGAGCTGGGCTTGAGAGAGCCATGGGCTGTTTCTGGATCTATTCCAAAGCTCTGGGGTTGGTCTTACATCTCTGTGGGGTTTGGCTTTGCAGTTGTCCCTGTTTGTACCACCAAGATGAAGATCCTGTTGGGGGACCCACAGAAGTGTCACACCAAAGACAATCCAATTTTGGGGTGAAACTCCCCACATTTTGCCAGCCTTCTGGGCTCACTCCTCTTCAGAGCTCAGCTGCTCTACTTACATGAGTGTCAATGGATAGCTGCATAAAAATTATAGCACCAGGACTTGTGAGTGGCCTTCACACAGCTGAATTTGATTCTGAAGGCTTCCTTTTAATAAATTCTATTTTTATTTTAATCTGAATTGCATTTTGAAGGCTTTGAACTGTGGTATGTTTGGATAACTGTACAGGATTTTGTAGAATATGCAGCAGCTTAGGCTGTACCATGGAATCCCAGAATGGTTTGGGTTGGAAAAGACCTTAAAGCCCATCCAGTCCCACTCCCTGCCATGGGCAGGGACACCTTCCACTAGCCCAGGCTGCTCCAAGCTCCATCCAACCTGGCCTTGGACACTTCCAGGGATCCAGGGGCAGCCACAGCTTCTCTGGGCACCCTGTGCCAGGGCCTCCCCACCCTCCCAGGGAACAATTCCTTCCCAAAATTCCATCTAACTCTGTCCTCCTTCAGCTTAAAACCATTTTCACTTGTCCTGATGGTCCATGCCCCCATGAAAAGCCCTTCTCCAGACTTTTTTAGGCTCCCTTTAGCCACTGGAAGTATAATGTATAAGCTTCCAAGCAAAATGTTATAACATGGCAGGAGTGGAAAATCAGGGGGATCTTAGGAACTCCTTGGCATTTACTGTTGTTAGACCCTGAGGGGAGTTTGGGTTTGCAGAGACCTGGGAGTAAAGTTCCTATCAGTGCATGCACTCTTGAATCTCTTTCTACATCTTCGAGATCTGGTCTCTGAATGTGTGGCCTTGAACACAGCACATTCAGGGTCACCAGGGAGCTCATCTGGGCTTGAGTGGTGATGGAAACGCTCAGATCCTTGAAGCAATTGCCTGAAATAAATTGTCTCTCATACACAGCACTGTGGAACACAGGACTTTTATCCCCATCACATAGATGGACAAAAACTATTTCTCCCTGTAGCTGCCAGTTGCTTGTTTGGTAAGCCAGCTAAAGCATAAACTTTAATTAAGCCAAATTTAAAATCTACTGTGGAAAATAATGCGACATTGTCAGATTCTAATTCTTTATTTGAGGCTGGAAAAGCTGAGTTGCTAAGAGACAGCATTTTTTTTACAAAATGTTACTCTACTTCACGGTTTCCTAATTGATATTCGATGTCTGGTGTTTACAGAATGCCAATCTCAGCAGATCAGACAGAGTTTGTTCACTGTGCAGAGAGGAAAGGGAACATGAGGGAGCCTCTCTGGAGGTGGCAGCAGGGTTAGGGAGTGATGTCCTCTGGCCCTGGACACCTCCAGAAGCTGGGGCTGCTGCAGTGCAGAGCCCTGAAGGGACAGACACACAGGAAAGTTTCTCAGATTTTTGTTTCCTTCTGGCTTTCTCTGTCCTGCTGTGCTGATTTCACCAAATTTAAAAATACATCCTCTGAGAGAAGGCAGGTCACAACCAGCCCTCCCCCACCATGTTCGGGAAAAGAGAAACTTTTTCCTCGAAGGAAAGTGAAAGAGATAAAAACTATTTATTTAACAAACACATGGGAAAAGGATAGTAATGCTGAATAATGAAACCTCTCTCTGTGGAGAAAAACCTGGGAAAGTGTTCGAGTCCTCCCTTTGGTCTCCTGGGAGCTGGGGCTTGGCCCAGGGCCAGGCCTCTGTGCTCAGTGGAAAGTCCACTCGATGTGCTCTGATGTTGAAGCAGTCCAGTGGAAAAAGGGAGAAAATCTGAAATTCCAGAAAAAACCAAAAGTCCAACTCTCAGTCTCTCTCTGGAGAAAAAGAAGCTGAACAACTGGCCAAAAGCTGACTGGAAAGCAGCAAGCCCGGGTGCCTCCTCCCTCCCCTGCTGCAGTTGGGAAACAAACTATCTCTGTGTGCCATTGAACAAGCTGCAAACTGCTTTGAAAAAGTTTTGCTCAGGTTTTCCTTCCCCCTCTCAGGCTCAGTTTAAAGGCATAGAAAGGCACAAAATTAATTCCTGGGCATAGGGCAGGGATAGGGAATACACATCACAAAGTCACCCCGAGACACCTGTCCAGCTGCTGAGTGGTTCCTTGGCACCACTGACAGCAACAGTGCCATTCCTATTGATCTCATGAGTCGCCACTGCCTCTTTCCAAAGGCTCTTAGTGATATCCAACAGCACCCCATGAATACTCTGCTTGGCCCAAGGGATGCTGTCATTTTCCCCCCGATGCCAGCCACTGAATCAGCCTCATTGCCCATTGCTTCATGCGGCCTTCCAGTAATTCACTCCGCTCCTTGCACATCCCTCAGAGCCCCCCGCTCTGGGGAGACACAGTGCAACAAAGGCAGCTTCCAGGGGAATGTATGGATGTCTTTCCACTGCCTGAGCAGCAGGGAAAAGCTTTATGGCCAGACTTCAGAGTGCATCTGGTGAAGAGGCAATGCTATGAGGGCATGTTCCCACTCTTAGGCATTTCTTTTCCTCCCTGGAGGCTTTTGCCTACAGCCAGAGAAATATCTTCATTGCAGCTGAGAAATAATAAAATACCATTAACACTTATCACTGCTTGGGCTTTGTGAAAGCCATTCTGAGCTGGCAGTGTAGTGCTGAATAGGACAAACAGGATGAGAGATGCTTTAATTAGTGTACAGGCAGTTAAGCTCAATAAGTCTGGGTTCAATGAAAAGGTTGTTGCAGTGCAGTGATGCTCATTCCAATTGCCCACATATTTTAAGAAAACAAACCCACCTCGCTAATACTTGGCATGGCTTGAGTTTTAAAATCAGCTTTTAAAAGTCAAATGTTTCTTTCTCCTGGACTCAGAGGTAGGAGGTAAAACATTCTCTGTGTGTGTTGTACAGGACCATCTGTGTTTTAGATTTGATAGAAATAAATGAAGTCCACTCTCAAGGATCCCATCAGAGAACACCAGTCACATCAGGATATCCAATATTTTGATATGTTTTGCTTCAGCTAAACATCCACTCCAGAAAACCACGTAAGGACGGGTTCCCTATTAATCCACTTCGTCTTTAATATAGATTTGCCTTGCCAGCTTAATTTCATACTTTGGTTATCATCCTTATAGAACACAGCATTAAATAATGATTTCAGTGGTGCAACCAATTTTATCTTGTCACTTTTGGTAACTTTGTGACTTTTTGGCTTTATGTGTGCTGGTCTTTTTTTTCCTTACGGATCCCTGATAGTAATTCCCTCTTTATTTATCCCTTTGACACTTTATTTGTCTTGCACTGACTTTTTGGCTGGCAGTGAAAGTGAGGAATGCTGCCTGAATACCTCTGCATTGCAAAGCCACAGGCAGCTCCATCTTTACTCCCCGAAATTGCATTCATTGGTGGGCTTTGCAGCTATTTATACATTCATTTCCCTTTCATTTCCTCCCTTTTCCCCTGCAAGCCTTTCCTGTGAATGCCAGTAGGACAGCTTCAGGTCTGTGGGTTGGATGGGATCCTCTCCTACTGTTTTACATTTCTCCAGAGGGAGCAACCACTGTTTCTCATCCCAACCCCTGCCTGCTGCAATCCCGGTCTGGAATCACTGCACTTGGATGGAATCTCACACTGGCCGACCTGCAGGGTCATGTCCTCAGCTCTTCTTCCAGGGAGCTGGAATTTATATGTTTCAAACCCTTCTCAGCCTGAATGCTGGAAAACAGAGTCTGAGGGAAATCTGTGATTATTCCCAGGGGGAGATTTGTCTGCCAGTGAATCAGCTGGAGTGTGATCTGGTGGGATATTCACGGTGTGTGTGCATTCAGGGTTTTGTGACATGCAGGGCTTCCCTTTCCTTTTGGGGTGTTGCCCCTCATTCCTCATCTTTCTTCCTTCAGTTCTGAAATATGAGGTATTTAAAAACACGCAGGGACCACGCAGAATATATAGGATTATACTTGCAACCTGTCCAGTTTGGAGCCTCTTTTTGCTCCTTTTTTTCTTCCTTGGCCCCAGCAACAGAATCCCAGGATATTCTGAGTTGACCCACAAGGATCATTGAGTCCAACTCTTCAGTGAATGGCTCATACAGGGATTGAATCCTCAATCTTGGGGTTATCAGCACCATGCTCTAAACAAAGATTTTACAATGATTTTGAAGAATGAAAGTTTTTTTTCCCCAAACCAGTGCTTAAATCTTTGAGAAAGATGCTATTTTCCTTAGTGCTGTGGTCACTGAAATTGATCTGAGGGATATTATTTAGGGATAGGGATTATTTAGTACCATACAAGGAACAACCAGCTCAACAAATATTACAGCTTCTGTAGACCCACAGAAGAAAATTACCTCTTGGAAAGCCCTGCAAAGCTCATGGAAAAGCTCCCTGAGCTGCTTTAGTCCTCCCACAACCCCTGTTTTAAGGCATTATCCAAGGACTGTTTCTCTTCTGGTTTCTGAAGCATTTCCTGTTGTACTTCTTACTGCAGGAGCTGCAGGTGGTGAGCAAAGAGATGGGAGAGGCTGGGGCAAAATTAATGCTCTTTCTTCACAATGGGGATGTTTTCTTGAAGGAAAATGTGCTGTCCTGTTCTTCACATCCAGGCTGGGACGTGGCCAGTGCCTGAAGCTCCCTGCTGATGGGGGAAGGTGCCAACCTGATCTTCTGGCCTCGAGCACAGAGTGCACAGGGGGACAGGAATGTGGCTGCAAACATCATCAGCTCTTCTGAGCTCTAGACCTGGACATGACAAAGAAGTCTCCAGCACATGTGAAAAGATTAGTATAGGTTTTTGAAAATGTTTGGGGTTTTTTTTGGCAAAAATATCCTGCTAAACAGACCTCTCTTACGGGAGAGACTGTTTGCAAGTCTAGCCACACACACACTGAGCTTAGCTCAGAGAGAAAAGGGCTCTTCCTGACTCACGCCTGCTATTATACTTCAAAATGGGATCCGTTAACTCTTTAATTGCTTTTGTCCTTTTCAATTGCTTTCTTTATTCTTTTCCTACTTTGCCTTCCCCTTCCCAAGACATTATTTTCCCAGTGATGCCTCCCAAAAGCAATGCCCAATTTACATGATGTAATGAAGTCTGAAAGGACGGGCGTCCCTGCTCTGGAGCTCAGAAAGCAGCAAATACAGAAACATTGCAAATTTTCCACCTCACCAAAGCCTCTGTTTGAAATCAAGGAGAGCAATCAGGCTGATTTCTGGAGCAGGGAATTCTGACTATGAGCCCGTGAGGCCCCACCTGCAGTGCTGTGTCTGGTGCCCCCAGCATAAGAAGGATGTGGAACAGCTGCAGCAAGTCCAGAGGAGGTCATGAAATTGTTGAGGGGACTGGAGCACCTCCCCTCCACGCTGGGAGAGCTGGGAATGTTCAGCCCAGAGAAGGGAAGGTTGTGTGGAGACCTCACAGCACCTCCCAGGACCTGAAGGAGCTACAGGGGAGCTGGAGAGTGACAATTCATCAGGAAATGGAGTCACAGGACACACGGAATGGCTTCCCACTGCCAGAGGGCAGGGATAGATGGGATATTGGGAAGAAATTCCTCCCTGTGAGGGTGGGGAGGCCCTGGCACAGGGTGCCCAGAGAAGCTGTGGCTGCCCCATCCCTGGCAGTGTCCAAGGCCAGGCTGGACGGGGGCTTGGAGCCACCTGGACTAGTGGAAGGGGTCCCTGCCCATGGCAAGGGGTGGCACTGGGTGGGCTTTAAGGTCCCTCCAACCCAAACCATTCTGGGATTCTGGGATTCTGTAAGTTGAGATTTATAATCGACTGTCAGTGAATTTTTCATCAGCAGATAAGGCCTGACACTGCATATTTGAGCCTTTTGTTTAGTCACAGCACTTAAATCCACAACACCACCATTCCAAAGGCTAGGAATGGTTAGATATCTTTTCCAATGTCATCTGCATGGCCTTACCCAACTGGGAACGGGTGAATTCCAACCAGAAGGAAGTGGAATGTCCCAGGAGCTGCTTCAGGTCCAGCTGTGAAAGAAAGGGGTTGTGGAGAGGGAAGGGTGGGAGGCAGAAGAAGTAAGAAAAACAGGTTTTTCTATGAAGGTGTCCTCACAGTATGGACCCTTGGCAGGGAGGAGACCACACTGTGAGTGCCACCTGTGGCAGGTTCCAACCTGGGCCGTGTGTTACATTAAGCTATTCTAAAATAAACTTGTCCTGATGGGCTTTGTGAAGGATCCCATATATTTTAAGTTAAATTCTTAGATTTGAGGGTTTAGCACTGCAAGTTCTCAATGCTGAAACCTTTTTTATCGCTGATGCATCACCCCAGCCATAAATCCAAGCAATGACTCCTTGCTTCTCTTCCTCACCTGAGTTAATAAAGCCACTTGGGTGGGATATTTTTCACAAAACAGGACAAAAACCTTGCACTGTCCATTGTCAGAGGCAGCCTGACAATGCAATGAGGAGTAATTATTTTGGTATTGATTTCAAAAGATTCAGATCCATACACTTCCAAGGGTTAAACACTTCCTGCCTGTGCAACAGTTAGAGCTGGGAAGTGTTGGAGTTGCCATAGCAACGGGGCATATTTGATTCCAATGGAAAAAGGGTAAACAAGCTCTTTATATTTCAGAGCTAAATGAAATGTGGCCCCCAACTTTGTGAGGAGTTATTATAAATATTGTTAAATCACTCCAGACAGATTTCCTTTTTTTTAATAAAGTCAAGCAAAACAATAAAGAGAAAAAAAAAGATGTGGAGGAAAGCCTGTGGTGATGGTTCCTCCTGCCCCATGCCAGACCTCCCAGGCCACAGGGGTGGCTTTGGCACAAGTCCCAACCCCTTGGCACAGCCTTTGCCATCAGGAAGGGATGAGACACGAGGTGCTGGCACTGCAGGCTTTGACCTCCTGAGCTCATGAAGAAGTTTCTGGGCTCTGATCCCGGTTCACTTTTTGTCCAAGGACTTCTGAGGCCCTTTCATCCGAGTTTGGTTTGTGTAGACACACGACAAAGGCAGGCTGAGGAGGGGGAGAAAAGGGACAATACAGCAATTCCTGCCATCACTTCTTCCCTTCCAACCAGTGTCCCATTGCCACCCCTCTCCTCTGCCTCCACCTGTAACAGGTAGTCTCTAAAGGCTGGAAAGGAATTTAGGGTCAAAACAGCTGGTTTTTCTTGGAGGGAAATCTCTTTATTAATTAGCAGGTATGTCTCATGAAAACAGTATCTTCCCCAAAGGAAATTTTGATTTTATTAAGAAATCACTTCTTTTCATGTTAAGAAGATAAAAATTTGGGGATTAAGAGGGAAAATATGCAAAACATCCCTTTTGGACCAGTCAACATTAACTTTTTCATGTTGATTTACATAGGAAAAAAAAAAGTATTTCCACAGATCTAACGGGATAAAACAATTCTCTGGTGGGTAAGTAACTTTTTATGTATTTGATTAGTGATTAAACCACACACAATTTTTTTTTTCCCCTGGCAAAAATACATCTGAGTAGGAAGCGCTGAATGTCAGCAGTTTGTTTTTTACATTTCTTTAGAAAAGGACTGAAAAATGTCATGGTAGGAATCAGTGCCCAGAAGCCCCCATTACCTGAAGCAGCACTTCATGGATGGGTGAAATGACTTGTAAACGGCCCACGTGTCTGCATTTCCAACAGGGGCCCTTTCCAAAAATATTCCACTCAGTAAGTGACACTTACAGAAATGAAGTTAGAGCAAATTGGTTTTTTTCCCCTTTTTTTTTCTCTTTCCTGACACATTTTGCACCTTCTGCAGAGGACAAGGAGATGTTAAACGTACCTGAAACAAGGTGGCTTTGAAAGGACTGGGGAACAAATTGCTTGAGAAGTGGTTTTCTCTTTCAAACTTCTGTGCTCTTTCGGGGTTCAGTGGCTTTTGCCCCCATGTGAGCTCCTCGGGAGGCTCCCACATGGGATCCGTCGGCACGGCTCGGATCACCTCAGTCCAGCACATGGAAAAGCTGAGGAATGGGAGATGGGAGCAAGTGTGCAGCAAAATGCAGACCTTGCAAAATGCAGACCTTGTTCCCTCTGCGGCTGTGAGAGTGAGTTGGTAGTGCTGCTTCACCTCCTGCCATCCCAGCACTAAAACTTTGCCTGCTGCTCCTGGATATTTGGGAAGAGCTGCCACACCCTCTTGTCACAGACCTCCACCCATGCAGACTCTGAAAAATGCTCTTTTTCAGCCTTCAGGATGCTCCTTGATGTTTCAAGAGGAGATCCAGGTAGGTGACTGGGCTCTGCAGTGGCCAGTGGTGAGGGGAGATGGTGGCCAGCATCACGGAGCAGCAGCCAGTGTGGCACAGCTGGGATTGCAGCAGGAAAAGAAGCTTTGAGGATGAGATTTGGAAGAGAGGGTTAATTAATTGATTTAGAGGAGAAGGTTGGTTGGCTTAAGCGGAAGGGACATGAGCCATGGGGAAAGTGGGCCAGGATGGGAAGAACAACACTGAAAGGACAAATGAAGTACTGAGTGCGTGAGTGAGAAGGAAAAAATGCAGCTCCCCAAAAAAGCAGTTCCAAGGTGGAAAAAATATGGGAAGAGTATTGGATATGGCAGATTTTTGAGGTAGTAAATGGGAATTCTAATCTGGGAAGCCCTGAAATTGTGCTGTGGCACTGGTGGGAGCAGAGGGGAAGGGTTTTAAAGATGTGCTGAATAGAAAGATTAAAAGATACATTGCCACTTGTGGAGCTGCAACTGGGAGTTTCTTTTAGTGAGGAACTGTCCCCTCTTGTCACCTGCTTTTTTTCCTGTGGAAAGATGGTTTTCAGGGAGTGGCCCAGCCTCCTTTCCCACCGCCAGCAGCTTTGTGTGACACCGGAGTCTTTAACACCCACAGTGCCTGCGAGAGCTCAGCAGGCACTGAAAGCAAACCCTCTGGGTTTGTTTCACATCAGGACATGAAAGGTTCCCAGGAGAGGTTATCCTTTCAGCCAAGATCTATTTTCAAGCTGCCTTTTCACAGCAATCTCACAACTCCTTCCAAGCCACTTTTATTTTAGCTTGCAAAGCTTTTAGGTGATGGCCCTAAATATAAATAAAATAGCCCCGGTTGGGGAGGGGATGACAAACTGCAGTGGCTTCAGTGATGTTCACTGTCCTTTAAACTGTGCTCAAGGAGCCCCAGCCATGTCCTCTAACGAGAAACCCTCATTAAAAGGCTTGAGGCAAGGAAATAAAGCAGGTCTCAAATCCATGCTGCTGCTTTAGAAGCTTTGGTCTTTGATAGACCTGTTTTATTTGCCATGCAAAGGTTGTTGGGATGAGGATATTTGTCCAATGTTAGCGTTGGATCTGAGGTGGGCTTTGCTGTGATTGCAGGCAAGCATCCACAGCCACAGGGAGGTTTTCTCTCTCCTGGGGGAAGCAGCAGCTCCTCCTGTGCCCGTGGTTATTGTGGGTGATCAATCCCAAAAGAAATGGGTCTGGGAACCATATCCCAGTCTCCTGAGCCAGAGGTGAAGCCAGCAGGGAACACTTGAATAAACACAAAAGCAGAGCAGTGTATTTTCACCGGCATTCAAAAAAAATTGAAGAGAGGGACCATCCCATTAAGGGCGTTGCAAGAACCAGAGATTGGCAGCCGCTCCGCTCGGGGGCTTTTCCAGGGAGATGAGGGCAAGGAGGAAAAGGAGATCACCTGTCAGAGCAGGGATTTGGAGTGAATGACTCATTAACATGACAGAGGGGGGCTGCTCCTGCCTGCCAACCCCTTTGGCTCGTGGGTGTCACATTTACTTTTCCAGATTTTCAGCTTTGGTTTGTTTGCGCTGAATTTCCTCTCGTGGATTTTTACTTTAACTGTCGTAGGCAGCTGGAAACAAGAGGGTAGATTATGGTGGGAGGGGAAGAGTGCTCCATTTGTATTTGTTGAAGTGCCCAGGGCGCAGATTTGTTTAACTTCCCGGAGAGGAAGAGCAGCAGCACCAGCAGCAAGGGTTGGTTGTACGGAGTAATAACCCCACGAGCGGGTCTGTGATGACTTCCCAAAATGAGTTATGTGCTGAACTGATCTTCACAGTCCCTAATGACTTCGGGAGCAAGATGAGGAGATATCCATCTCTTTTCCCCCTAAGCTACATGGAGACAGGTGTTGGATGGGGCAGCCTTTCTTAGCTTGGACTGTGGGCTCTGGAGCCTGTAAAGGATTTGGATACTGAAAAGTCATGCGTGGCAAGAACTGGGTTTGGGGTGCTGAGCTTTCTGTACAACTCACAGCTCCCAGCAGACACCGGTGTGCTGAGAAGAAACACCTGCAGTGGCCAGGGGTGCAGCTCCAGGCTGGATTTTTCCCCATGAGAACTTAGCAAGGCTCCTTTATGTTAAATCCCACAGTGTGAGAGGAGGCACACCGACACTCCTGTTCTCTCCCAGGAAACAGCACTTATCTAATTTTGCACTTGGTAGACACCGTAGGTTTCATCTCACCCATACATTGTGATGTCTGTGCTCCAATTTTAAATGAGCCTAGAAACACAGGCTGGCACCCTGGGTTTATTTTTTGTGCCTCGGTGGGGGTGTTTCTTGGTTTGGTAGCTTTGGCTGCCCTGAGGAAAAAGCTGCTGGGAGAATGCTGTGTCTGCCAGAGCTCCTGTCTCACCTCCTCCTCCCCCTACACCTTTGGAATGAGATGATCTTTAAGTTCCCTTCCAACCCATTCAACATTTTGGGTGTAAGAGATCTCTCACCCACACTTTCCTGCAGGTGTCACTGAAACAAATGTCTGAATAAAGCCATGAGGTGCCATCAGTCTCTCTGCTGAGCAGAAGATGCAGCATAAGGTCAGGTTTTTTGGCTAATGGAGCAAGAAACTTGAGGAAGACCCTTTGGAAACAACCTGGCTGCTGTTTACAGCAGTTTATTTCGAGGTTACAGATAATGATCAGTGTAAATGTTCTTGTTTCAAGGAAAATTTACTACCATAGTCCTTCTGACTTCAGGGGAAACAAGGGGAAGGGAAGGGAAGGGAAGGGAAGAGAAGAGAAGAGAAGAGAAGAGAAGAGAAGAGAAGAGAAGAGAAGAGAAGAGAAGAGAAGAGAAGAGAAGAGAAGAGAAGAGAAGAGAAGAGAAGAGAAGAGAAGAGAAGAGAAGAGAAGAGAAGAGAAGAGAAGAGAAGAGAAGAGAAGAGAAGAGAAGAGAAGAGAAGAGAAGAGAAGAGAAGAGAAGAGAAGAGAAGAGAAGAGAAGAGAAGAGAAGAGAAGAGAAGAGAAGAGAAGAGGAGAAGCTTTCTCTTGTTATTTTCTGCTACCAAGTGGCAGAATACTGCAGACCAGTAGAAAAACAACCCACATCCTCTGCATGCACCTGTGTCCTCCATCCTTTTTCTACAGGCTTGAGACTCCCCCCAGGACCCTTTCTTGCCCCAGGAGGGCTCCTCAGCCAGGGTGCTCCTCTTCCAGCTTTAGCAGGAGCATGTTGGAGCCCCACTGACTTCCCAAGCATGTGTTTTCAGCTGTGGATACTTCTGCTGCCCTGCCAAAGCTGGGAACTTCCAAATGAGCAGTCAAAGCAAAACAAATCACAATCTCAGCTGCTGCAGGAGGTTCCAGCGAGCTGGAACTCTATTTATTATATGCTTGAGAGCCCCGGGGAGCGGCACAAAGCTGTGTGTTAATACATGGGCAGGCAGAAGACAGACAAGGCAGATGCTGCATTAAGCACAGCTCATTGGAATTGGAGAGCAGCGAGGCCCTGGCCCTGTCTGTCTGAGGTGGTCAGCTTGATAGGCTCTTTAGAGAATCCCATGAAGGCTGCTGACACACAGGCATGACTGAAATCTTGTCTGGAAGCACTGGCAAGTGGAGCAGAGATAGACTCCTCCTGCTCAGCTCCTCTAATGAACCTGCTCTCTCTCACTGTGGGTTCAGTGTCTGATCCCAGGAGGTCACCCTGTGGGAGATCTGCCCACAAAAAAAGTGGGTGAGATGTTTCATTGCTGGACCAGAGTAGGAGGATGCGAACATGTGAAAAAGCATCAGTGCAAAACCAAGGTCTCCCACCAGTTTTGGGTGCCACAAAGATCTAAAGCTGTTGGAGAGAGTCCACAGGAGGGACCTGAGGACCGTGTAGGGTCTGGAGGGGCCAAATGAGGAACAGCTGAGGGCACTTGGTGTGTTCAGCTGGAGCAAAGGAGACTGAGGGCAGAGCTCAGCAGGATCTGCAGCTCCTCCTGAGGGACAGCTCCGATCTCTGCTCTCTGTGACAGGGACAGGACCCAGGGAATGGCTGGAGCTCGGCTAAGGCAGGGTCAGGCTGGAGATCAGGGAAAGGTTCTTCCCCCAGAGGCTGCTGGGCACTGCCCAGGCTCCCCAGGGAATGGGCACAGCCCCAAGGCTGCCATAGCTCCATGAGCGTTTGGACACCTCTCACAGGGATGCACAGGGTGGGATTGTTGGGGTGTCTGTGCAGGGCCAGGAGCTGGATCCATGATCCTGGTGGGTGCCTTCAAGTCAGGATATTCTGTGATTCTATAATTCTACAGTACCTTAAAGTGGCAGTTCTGGCTGTGCTCTGGAGAC
>NW_008238434.1:1823131-1831942 GCF_000691975.1 Corvus brachyrhynchos
GACACCACGCTGCTGAGGGCAGAGGTGGCTCCCTCCTGCACTCCAGGCTAAACCTCCAGAATCCCAGTTCCTCCCAGTGCTCCAGTGTTCACTGTGGTCACATTCATGGCTGGGTCCATATCAATTGCTTTCCCTCCTGTCTCTGTACCTTTGCAAGCACAACTTCACCACGGGATTAAACACCTGTCAGGACTTCAGAAGATTTGTTTATATTTGTCCCAAAACCTCATTTCAAAGGGGTTACAAATGACAGAACCAAGGACTTCCGATATCCAGCTCCCATTCCCACTGTAATATTTCCCTCTGCATAATATGCAAGTTGTATCACCATGTTTTTGTAAATTATCATCTTTGTTTCTCCAAAAACTTGTATAATCATCAATCTTGCTATGCACATAACAATGATTAAGATTAGCAGCTCGAGTTTCACCTTCAGAGCCTGCAAATTAAAGCGCAGAGGATGGGCCCAGTTAAATGAAAATGAAGCGAATTAGCTGCCTGTTATTTTGGTCAATTTTTGGAGCACATATGGTCCGTTATCTTTTCATATTATAGATACACCATTTCTGGGGCTGCACACGATGATGAATATTGGTTGGTTTCCCCATCTGGTACCTTATTTTGATTTTTTTTTTAAAGAAAGTTGCTATTAGCCAGTAAGTCGGCCTGCTACTTGTATTTTGAATTTAACTTGTTATTAGACTATAACTTGAGCCCGTCATGTTTGCTCCCACTGGACTCACTTGAGGCTTGTGGATCCCTATGAAAAAGTGTGATTTCATGACAATTTAAAATGTAAGGTCTTTGTTCGTTTGGGGTTCTTTTTTAATGTTTAATCACTGTATTCTTGCTAGTAATAGATTTTTTCTCATATTATGTCCCTTAACAAGTAGCAATGAAAGCAAGGATACTTCTGATCCATGTGCAAGGAATGCATTTCTCTACCTTGCCTCAGATGTGACACCTGCAAACCATCTGAAACAGCAGTTTATCATCACAAGTAATTGCTTTTTGAACTTCTGTGATTTAAAGCAATTAATTAGTGGGGTGTTGGAAAATTCTTTCTAATAAACCTAAGCATTTAAATTCTTTCTCCCTGAGTCCTTCCCTGCTCATACCACTGAAATCAAGTATAGCTACATTTGTATATTCAGAAGGAAGACAAAACAAAACTCTGTGGAGAATATATGACAGGAGGAAAATCTGAAAGTCTTGTTGAAAAAAATTGTCCGGTGAATCATTTCACCCGTTTCTCCAGCAAGGATCAGCAGACACAAGAATACACAGAACAGGAGCAGGCCAGAATTAATACATTTGTATGGAGGATCTCTGTAAAAAGGGAGAAAAAGGAAAATAGAGGATGGGATGGGGAAAAGGCCAAGCTGTTTTGCACATCTTTTCCACAGAACATCCTTCCAAATCTGCCATAAGTCGGGCAATTGGTGTGGGCCCCGTTTTGCAGGTGGACCAGCAGCAGCCCCTCTTCAGGTGGGCATCTCCGAGCCCAGACGAGCAAACACCCTGGCAGGGATTTCCTGCAGCAGAAGGTGTTGGTGTGGGTTTTTTTTTTTAATCTTCCATCAGTCCTTTGGCAATGCAGCTCTTGGCAGCAATAGGTGGGTAAGTAGTGATAGAGCATCTGAATAAGTCAAATTCCTTTGTTGGGTTTTATCAGAGCAGCTTCGAAGTGAATTATATCTAATCTGCTTTCTTATTTCGCTGGCAACTCACTGCAGTGCCAGGAGCCCACGGAGGAGAGATAGGGCCAGGGTGAATTTGCTCTTTGATATCTCAGTTAATCCAATAGAACACTGTTTGGCGTTTCTTGTTCCATGGAATATGGAGAAACAAGGAAATAACAAATATATGAAACGATGATATAATATGTGGACCCGTGCATTTTCCATTGGACATTGATTAGTAGGATCTGTCTTCTAAGATGATATTTTCTTGAAGTCAGACTGAGAAAACAGTGAAGAGAAAGAGGCACCAGGGATCAAACTTTTGCACAAAGGACAAAGATTTTTTTGTTAATGGTATAGCAAGTAAATTCACTTCTCAATCACCCTCAGCAGCAGCTGGGTCTGCTCTGCCTGGGGCAGGTGAGAGGGGAATGTTTTAGGAATGCCAGCAGCATGGGCCACTGTATTTAAATAAAATTGATACTGAATTATACCAAGGAGGATTGTTAAAAATACACAGTAGAAATGTTCTTTGGCTTTAGTCCTGACTTCCCTCAACACCTTCTGCAGGGCCGTGGGTGCCTTAGGAATGTGGCACTAAACACATTGTTAATTTCTCTTCAATTTCAGCGTGATTGAAGAAAAAGATGCAAGAAAGGAGAAAAACTTTCCCAAAGGAAATATTTAACCTGTTCTTTTCAGGAAGTTAAAGACAGATGTGTCAGCTTGGGCTTCATGTCATCCAGTGCCACAGCCCTTCAGTGGGCCTGAATGTTTTCTGTTCCTAAACAGACTTATCTGCTGAGAGTGACCTTTTTGGGGGTTTAGGAATTTTTATTGATTTTGTGTCATTGATCTTGGTTTAGAACATGATTCCAAAAGATCTCATGATAAGGAGAGGAATAAACCTGGCCCCTCACAGAACCACACGAGAGGCACGGGGTGGGATTGTTGGGGTGTCTGTGCAGGGCCAGAAGCTGCACTGGATGATCCTGGTGGGTCTCTCCCAGCTCAGGACATTCTGTGATTCCATGAAAACTGATAAGCAACCATAAACTGACCCACCAAAATCAGTGCCGCCTGCCAGCAGAAGACACGGCGCAGTCATGTCTGATTTTAAGATCCCAGCTCTGTTATTCCAGTGGAAGGGAAAAGCCTCTCAGATGGGGCGAGTGCAACCCCTGCTCTCACCACCTGGTGTTCTCAGAGAAAGGAACAGAGGGTGCACAGGGTTTGGTTTCATCTCACAAACATCTTTATCACCCCCCTCAGTTGGACAGAGACCTAAAGGTCACACCTCCATGAAAAAGGGTATTCACGCTTGGAAAATATCTGGAAGCAGGAATAGGGAAAAAACCCACCTCCTTCTCATCCCTCCACATCCATTTTTTGGCAAGGGAGAAGAGAAAGGTGTTCCACCTCAGCATCACAGAATCCTCAAGGCTGGGAAAGCCCTCTCAGAGCACAGAGGGCAATCACTAACCCAGCACTAACCCGAGTCCTAAAATGGGTGAGTGGGACACAGCAAATCCTGGCAGAACCCCTGAACCCAGCTGGCTGTGGCTGTTCCCTCCCATGCAGAGGTGGAGATGCTCCATGCAGGACTGGAGCACAATTGCACACTTCCAGGTGGACAGTTGCTGGAGTTTTGCACTTGGCAAAGAACAGAGAAATATATTGCAAGATCCAGCTGAACGTTTCTTTTGACCAAAATAAAAAAAAAAGAGACTGGATTTTTTATTGAGGTTTCTCATGGAGCCTGAGCTCAACACAAAGAAGGGACAAATTGAAGGAGGCAATGAAATCACAGAGAAAATTAACAAACCTTTTTACCTCCTGTTTGTTACTGCCAACATTCATCAGACCAAAATTTCCCTGCACATCCTCTGAATCAAACCTTGTCTCTGCTTTTAAAAAGAAAGCATTTTATGTGTTAAATGCCTGCAACTGTTTTTTATTTGAGGAGTTTCCTTGTGATGGATGACGCTTCAAGTCACCCTTTTATTTTTTATTTCAGTGTTATTTTAGGTTTTTTCGCAAATGTCTTTAAGAAAATGCAAATGAACACAGCTGCCTGTTGTTAAGACCTTTTGTTTGTAGGGTTTATTCTTTGGTTAATGACTTTCAAATTTGGTGAATAGGACCAGCCTGGCTGCACACAGACATTTCTGAGGGTAGATGGCAGCAGAGGAATTGCAAAATCATTTTTCTGAGCATCCAGCGTCGGAAATTCCTCCACCCTGCCAAAGGCTGGCTACTTCAGCAGAAAAGTACAAAGCCCTGAATCTTGCTAAGCACTGGAATTTGATCGTTTAGGAATATTAGAAGGCTGGGGCTTGATAGCTCTGCAAGTGTGATGTGTTTTGATGTTGTCCATCAATGCTGGTTTCAGTAACTGAGCTCCAAGCAGTTGGTGCTGTGTATTTTATTTTAAAAAGAGCAGCATCAGTCCTGTGGTGAACAGCACTGGGATAATTTCAGCACTGCCCTCACACAGCCATCGATTGGGTGCTGCTGGGAGCTCAGCCTGCTCTACTGAGGGGTCCTTGCAGATAAATCTCTGCCCCCTCCCTGCAGGACTGGGCTGCTCTGTTGTGCTGTGTCATTCACCTGGAGAGGATCCAAGCACTGACAAAGGCATGGCTGAGATGGATCCAAGGAAATCCAAGATGTGACAAGTGACTCTCCACAGAGTGGAGAGTTTATGACATATTTAAAGGCAGGCAATAGCTGAAATGAGGTTTTAAAAGTGTTGACCATCCAGGTATAGTGTGCAGCACAACACCTCAGTTAAATGAGCAAGCAAGCTGAAAAAAAAAAAAAAAAATTAATTAATTCCCCCAATATTCCTTCCTCCACATAATGGTTGCTTTTCGTGTGGTGTTTACAGGGATGTGCCTGAATAGCTCCAAGTCTTCATTCCAACAGCAGCACCTGCCCAGGAGCCAGTACCCCCCCCGCTCACCCAGCCTTGCTGGGTTCCTTTGAATTGCTTTAATGCGTCTCCTTTCATCTGAACTTACCCACATAATTGGCAAACTTTGCTACCTTGCTGCTCCTCCCCTCATCAAAAAAAATTAAGTCTGTACATTTCTGTCTGAGTATGGAAATTCTGCAGCTCCCAAGAGTTCTGTTTTTTCGGGTGATTAAAGTAAATCATTCCTTTCTGCTATTTTACCTCTTCTTGAAAGGCTGCTGAGTTGAGTGTTCCCCAGGGAACTTGATAAAAGGTGTTTGAAAATCCAGCTAAATTACCTGGACTAATTTTAGCCATTATTTGTTGCTGCTCTCAAAGGACACTAAGAGAATAGAGGACTCTCATTCCTCCACATGGCTTTGTCCTCATGGCAACCCAGGTTTTGCTGAGATTGGAAGTTTTGGGGCACAGGGATGACTGTCTATGTTGTTTTTAGGGAAGTTCAGCACTTAGCCAAACAAGATGAAGTACTGAGGTGTTTCTAGTTCATGAAAAGGCCTTGGGTCGCAGTCATAGTTTTGCTAATTCTGCTTGTTCTGATGAATGTTGATTAAGAGGGCACATTTAGATTTAGATTATTGGGAGGAAATTCTACCCTGTGAGGGTGGTGAGGTCCTGGCACAGGGTGCCCAGAGCAGCTGTGGCTGCCCCTGGATCCCTGGCAGTGTCCAAGGCCAGGTTGGACGGGGCTCAGAGCAGCCTGGGCTAGTGGAAGGTGTCCCTGCCCATGGCAGGGATGGAATGAGATGAGAGCTGAGGTCTTTTTCAGCTAAAACCATCCCACAATTCTATGATTTTTCTGCTAGTTCCTGGACACCAGAATTATGGTTTTCTTGTAAGTTTTAGGTATTCTCACAGGCTTCTTTGGAAGGCAAGCACAGCACCAAAGTAGGTTCTTATCAGTGACAATAGGCTGCCAGAACCTGGGCAGCCACCTATACACACACCATCAGTGTGGCACTGCTACCAACTTTTTGGGGGTTTTAGCTTTTTTTGCAGTCTTGAGACTTCCGGCACTCCAGGGAATCTGACAAAACCAGAAGGAACAATTAGGAAATCGTTCCAGACCAGAATGATTTCCTAATGAGTGCTCTTTCCCCTCCGAGCTGTGGTGGCTGTGCTTTTCTGCCTGACTGGCTTTGCTTCCGAGGTCCTGCGAGCTCCATCAGTGGTCGTCCCAACCTGGGCTGTGCTGCCGGGCTGTGATAATCGTGGAGCAACAGGGATTCTGCAGTCACCTCTCCCTGGGTTTGGTGTTTTAGCAGGAGATGCTCTGAGTGTGATGAGAGGACCCTCTCACTTGAGCACAATATTTTTATTTCCCTTAGAACTCAAGAACCAATTGTCCAAGCAGTTCATGTCTATTTACATCCCACTTAAAGCAATGAAAACAACTCTTAAAATCGTTCTCTGTCAGGTCAGTCTACCATGCAAGAAGCACTAAAATGCTCACTGCAACCTCGGACAAAAACACACGTTTGTTTTGTGCTGAGAGTCTTCAGGAAGGAAAACCTTTGGGCCACTCAGATTGAGCCCTAGAAGAAAAATTAGATGAAGCTGATCTTGAATAAACAGGAATGAGTTTTTTGTTTTTTATTTTTTCTCTGAAGGGGTGACTGACTTGAGCTGTGCCATTTTATCCCTGTGGATTCTTACTAATCCAGCCATGTATGCAAGGAAACTGTGATTAGGGAGAAATTCCTTCCTGTGAGGGTGGTGAGGTCCTGGCACAGGGTGCCCAGAGAAGCTGTGGCTGCCCCTGGATCCCTGGAAGTGTTCAAGGCCAGGTTGGATGGGGCTTGGAGCAACCTGGGCTAGTGGAAGGTGTCCCTGCTCATGGCCGGGGTGGGGTGAGATGGGCTTTAAGATCCCTTCCAAGCCAAACCATTTTGTGGTTTTGTGACTCAAAGATTTCACTTTGAGAACCCCGTAATGTTGGGAATGTCTGACTAGAGCCTATCCCATGTATTGAAGAACTATAGTCCCACAGCTCTTGTTGGCTTTACATGACCACATTAACCCAGGACACTTTCTCCATTGCTCCCTGCCCCAAGCAATTTTGAGTCTCTTTCTGAGCTGGATCCTGATTTCAAGGCCCTGTTTGCAGGCATTGAAGGAAATGTATGGCCATGGCAATAAAATCTTTAACCCTCTCTCAACCTGCTGTTTTCAGTGCTTCTCTTCTAAAAAGTAAAACTTGTGTTAGAAAGAATTGCCCTGATGATGGACAGTGAATGTTTTCAGTGTCCCTGCTTATCAGAGGGGCACGGATTGCATTGGATTTGTCTTTCATGGAAGGTTTCTCACCTTTTGGCTTCTGTTCTTTCTCCAGTGCTGAAGGCTGGACTCTTCGCCCTCAGCATGGCGGTGGTTTTTCCTCATTTAGCAGCAGATTGCCCAATCCATAGGGTGGCATCTGGTCATTAGATAGGACAAAACCAAATGTTTCAACTTGGCAAGCACTGGGCATTTGCTGAGCTGCCTCTCCTGGTAGACAATGGGTTTTCCTTAGAAAAAACTGGCACCATCCTCATGCATGGCCTTGTTTTGCTGAGTTAGGAAAGTTTTTATCCATTTGTCATCTCATTTATGGAAGTTCCAGGCTACTCTTGTTGCCTAATTAATATACTGCTGAGAAATTAATTAAGTTGCAAAGTGTATCAATGAGGGGTGACATTCGTCTTTCATAGAGCAACAGTGCTGCAGATCAGTGACAGCCAAAATATCCTGGAAAACAGGAATGATGTCATCTGTTGTGCTAGAGGCTAATGGAGAAGCTGAGGCTAAGCCTTGCAAGGCAATAAATGAGCCAATACATGTACATAAAGATGCTTCAGTCCTCAGAGTTTCACTGTCATTAAACAAATGATTTTTCCCTTCTGGGGATTTGTATTGGAGTAATCTCAGGCAATGTGTTGGGTTATGGAAAAAGACAACACTTCAGCTTGTTCACAAACTTAAGTAGAAAATCTCTTTGGTTCCATTTCAAAAGGTAAATATAAACCCCTTTGGCATTATCAAATTTCCAGAACTCAAGACTATGGACATTTTGAACAAGGCACCTCTTTTCAGCACTGTATAGGATGTGATTCAATTTGAAGTTGAGTTTTTAAACATTCTTTCTTTTTTTGTCAGTGACCTGTGTCTTACAGGGGAGTTTCTCTAATGTCACCCTAAATTATGATCACAGCTCTCTTACCCCCCTGTGAGCACCTCTCACTGCTGAAGTTTGGTTGCAGAATTATGAAAGCATTCCATAGATACAAAAAACCCAACCAAACTTGTCTTCTGCTGATATAAAAAAAAGCAGTTGCTAATTTTCATCCACAGGTCCTGCTTTGGAAATGTCAAGTGTTTTGTTCACACCCAATTAACATCCATTGATTCTCAAACCTACTCAAAGACTTGCTTCAGCACAATGAAGACATTGTTCCCCCGCAGAGGATGGCATTTGCACTTCAAAGAGGAAAAATATTGACACAGGGGTTTAGAGAATATTCCACATGCTCTCCTCTCCCTCTTTTTCCTTATTTTAATATTTTGTACATTTTTTCCCTTTTTTGCATGTGGTACTGCACGACTTTGGACAAGCTCAGAGTGAAGCTAAGGTGTGTCAAACTATTCAAAAGGTTGGAAGCTGTATTTCAGTGGGGTTTGGGGTTTTGTTTTGTTTTAGTAAGATGTATTTTGGTGACATTTTCTTTGGTAACGAATTGTAATTAAAGAAAATAATTTTAAAAAATTGTGGGCTCGTACCAGTCCAGAGCAATTAGGCGAGGTAATTAGAAGGATGATGAAAGGGCTGCATGGGAAAAGGAATTTAAACCCTCGTTGAACTGTTACATCAAAAAAGTGAATAAGAAAAAGAGTAAATTAAAAGTAGGGCTTATAGCTGGTGGGCAAAAGATAAAACCAATTATTCTCAAAAAAGGAGTGCCAGCTTGTTTATCTGGAGCTGCTTTCCATCCATCCATTTTCTTGAGAAAAGTTCTTGGGCCCACAGGAGGGCTGGAGAGGGAATTTGGAGTTTTTTAGCCTGGAGCAAAGGAGGCTCAGGGGGGACCTTGTGGCTCTGCACAACTCCCTGACAGGAGGGGGCAGCCGGGGGGGTTGGGCTCTGCTCGCCGGGAAACGGGACAGGGGGGCGGGGAA
>NW_008238434.1:1831962-1843915 GCF_000691975.1 Corvus brachyrhynchos
GGCTCAGTGTGGACACCAGGAGTAATTTCTCCATGGAAAGGGTGCTCAGGCCTTGGCAGGAGCTGCCTGTGGAGGTGTTGGAGTCCCCATCCCTGGAGATGTCCAAGGAAGGACTGGATGTGGCACTCAGTGCTCTGGGCTGGTAACAAGGTGGGCATCGAGCACAGCCTGGACTTGATGGTCTATGAAGGTTTTTCCGACCTTAATGATTCTGGGATTCTGTGGACAAGGGCCTGGAGTGTCAAGACAAGGGAGAATGGCTTCAAACTGTGAGAGGGTAGGTTTAGATGGGATATTTGTGAGAAATTCTTGGCTATGAGGGTGGGGAGGCCCTGGCATTGAGGGTGTGGCACTGAGTGGTGTGGCTGCCCCTGGATCCCTGGAAGTGTCAAGGCCGGGTTGGATGGGGCTTGGAGCAACCTAGGCTAGTGGAAGGTGGGTTGGAACGAGATGGTCTTTAATGATCCTTCCATCCCAAACCATTCCATAATCCTATGAATGTGGAAGTAGAAAACTCACTGCCAATTTCCCCTCTTGATCCCAGTTTAGTGTTATTCTGCCAGAAGGGGAACAACATCCGCCTTTCCCAGGACCCCTTCCCAGGTGGGCAAAGAGCTCACTTTCCCAAAACAAGAGCATAATATAAAGCTAAACAACTTTGAGGCTGGCTGAAAAAGCTGGAGACCGAATCACCATATTTTTGAATTTTGGATATTTTGAAATGTATGGGGAGAGCAAGGAAATGAGCCTGAGCTCTGTTTTTTTGCACCAGGAATGATTATTTTCTTTTGCAGGGCAATATTTCCATGAGCACGCACAGCACATTAAGAACCAAAAGATGAGCTCTTTGGAATTCAAAGGACCTACATCCTAAAAACCTCCCTCTGTGAGCAAAGCATGGAAAAGGACACAGTGTGAGGGAGACACACAAATTGTGACAGCCAGGAGAAAGGATCCCTGTGTCTACACCTCACCCTGGTGCTGTGGAGGCATTGGGACATCACTGCTGCCACAAGACTTCTTGTGATGGTGGCGATGTAGGGTGATTTGTAACTGGTGTGTTTGATTAGTGCTGCCCTAGAAACAGCCATTAGACATGAGCTGTCGGTCTCCTCGGGTTCATCAGTGGTTAATTAATAATCAGATCCACTTTTATCCCTACACCATAACGGAGCCTGACAGTGAAAGGCATTTCAGACTATTGATTTAATGAGGGGACATAGCTTTTCCTTAATGACGGCAAATGGGCAGATTATTTAAATCAAGAGCTCTAATAAAAGTCCCCTCTTTGTAACAACACCACCAACAAATGTTGCCCTGGTAATCAACTCGTGGGTAACACAGCAATAAAGCAGCTTAATTGTGCCCTGAGTGTTGCCATCCATCTCCAGGCCAGAGAGCACCTTTATGACAGACTAATCTGCACTCCAGATCACCCCGACAAGGAGCTCGCAGGGTAATTCCTCTGTCAGGCATCTCATTTGGTTGGAGATGGAGTAGCTCATTTGGGAGCCTGGGAAGCTCTGCTGAGCTCTAGCAATTTCCACCAGAAAGCTTCCAGGACAGACCAAGCACGGTCCAGGTGAGGATTTGCTTCATCCTCACGTGTGCCTGTGCAAAGCTCTTCCCGCTTCCATTCCTGAGCACGTGGATGGAAACCAGGCTTTAATCCCACAGAAATTATGTCTGTGCCCACGGCAGGAACTAATATTCCTATAAGGGATTTCTTAAAGCAGGATAAAGCTCTTTGTCAATAAGATTATACTGTAGCATGGAGGCTGTTTCAGTAAAAAAACACACATTTATTTCTCTCATAGAATCCCAGACTGGTTTGGGTTGAGAGGGATCATAAAGCTCATCTCATTGCAACCTCTGCCATGGGACACCTTCCACTAGAATGGAGATGGCAACTTCAGTAAAGAAGGACTGGCATGTCTTGGTTCTTTTAATTCCTTGTTATTTTCCTTTCTTAGCCTGTTCTGTCTTGTGTTGTAAGAGTAGTTAAAAGCAGGGATTTAAAACCTTTATTCCAGTTTCCATTGGCACTTTGATTCTTTCCCACCAACCCCATATTTTTAGTGGCATTTAGAGCCATGGTGGAGTACAGCAGCTTCAGTGTAATTAAAAACCAATTTAGTCTGATTTGTGTGTTTTAGTTTGGGTTTTAAAATATATTCTAATTTCTGACCTCCCTTTCTACATATTCCTTGTCTTCTGGGGTGAGTCTTGCTCTGCTCCAGGCAGTGTTTTTTGTGTATTTTCCGAGGAATACCAACTTTTCTAACCTGTTCTTCATAACACATTCCTCATCACTGACCCGAAGCATCACCTACCCAGCAAGAGCTCTTTCCAAATTCTCTGCGTAGACTTCCTTGCTGTGACAGTGTGAAAACCAACAGGCTCCACACTTTACTGAGGTCGTCAAACAACCATTAAATCTCAGATACTTGAGCTGCTGCTGACTTCTGATGGGTTTGAATTGGTGGCCTTGGGGCAGAGCTCACTGTCAAGCTCCCTGAGCTATCTCCTGTTTTGTTTTTCTCTGTTTTCTACTTGTTTTCCTACTTTAGTGACAACTCATGAATAAAAGCAGAGATGGGGATAAAAACACAAAAAAGATACGCCTGGAACTACAGAAAAACAGAAGGTAATTTAAGGGTTTTTTTTCTTCCCAGAAGTCAGAAGAAACGATGAAAAACCAAATGCTCTGAGCAATCCAGCTTTTAAATGATTGATACTTTCTCCAGCACCCTCCTGAAGAGACAGTGGTAGAAAGTGATTTAAGATGACTTTGTTCGTCTCATGGGAAATCAAAATCTTTTCCATAAAAATTCTACCCCACTTCCTTTGATGCTCTGCTGCAAACATCCAGCTGGCACAAGTTTGCATTTGGAGTGAAATTAGCAGAATTGGGTAGTAAGAATAAGTTGGAAATAATATTTTATTATTGTTATTATTACTGTAGTGTCATCTCTATCATAATTATCATTGTTAATGCTATTAATTGTTTTATTTATTCCTTTAGGGCTATAAACACTACACTACTCATTATGATATTGAATGTAATTCTGGGACAGAATTTCATGTTGGCATCATGTTAGTCTGAATGACATTATTTACCAGGGATTTCCCTGGCACACAGAAAGATGGCTGCAGAGAGAGCTCCAGGCTCTTCAGCCAGCCCTTGCCCAACAACTCTGTCTCCCCAGAAGAGCCTGGAGCTCCTGTCCAGTTGTGCTTTCTTGTGCTGGAGCTGGGGAACTCAGCATTGCAGGAGGTGCTTTCCAATTTCCACAAGGTGAAACAACAGCCACAAAAAAACCCCAAGCAAAACAAAACAAAACAAAACAAAACTTTAACCAACCAAAAAAATCCCCCCTCTTTTTCTGACTGAAAGAGTTATTCCCAATTCCCTCCAAAAGAAGCTGATTCCTGAGGCAACCTGAGAAGCTGCACACCAGGACACGGATATGAGGGAACACGATGAATTTCTCATTTATGCTTCCCCTTCATGCTCCCACTGTCCCCATCATTGACAGTCCAAGCTGTCACCACCTGTGATTTTGCATTTCTCTCCATCTCCACAGGGCTTCCAGGTGAAATCCTGGCACCATTGAACCTGGGAGCTCTGGGATGGTGTAAAACACCCTCAGTCCTCCTCAGGGCAGGCAGCAAAGGTTGTGTCAGGAGCTGCTTTGGCTGGATCAGTTAATGGATAGATTTATTCATTACTATCAGCCAAAATCTCAATGTATGCATTGAAAACCTTGGTTTGTGTAGCCTTCAACCCTAGGAGCTGGAATTCTTTGACACTTCCACAATTTTTTCTGTTTCTGGTGGAATAAAGTCAGATCTCAGCAGCCTGCCTGGTTTCTGTTAAAATTTAGATCTATTGGCAAAGGACACATTCACCTCTTGTCTCCTAAACTTCCCCTCTGTGACTTATAGGATGTTAATTTTTAACTACCCTGCTGAGCAGCACCATTCATAATAAATATGATATGGAATAAATGCATTACAATTTATTTTTACTGGCATGTTAAATTATGCTTTTATAGCTCTGGTTGCTCCCGCGCCATGAAGGAAAACTAAATTTCCAATGAAGGTACTTAAGGGTGCAACATTTTCTCTACATGGCAGATGTTTCCTCTTGCCCGGATACTCCTTTGTTTAATTACAGTTGCAATGATTTTAAAATGTAGGTTTGAGTCACTTTGCAGCTACTTTGCTGCTTCTGCTGCAAGAGGGGCTTTCCAAGAGTTAAATTCAGTTTCAGCATATTCCAAAGTTTGCAATACTTCAACGAAAGTGCCATTCCAGGAAGTAACATTTTCATGTTCAGTATTTTTGTCTTGTTTGACACAACGGGTACAGAATTATATTCCAGGCCACGCTCAGGTGAGCTGGGCTATAACTCTGTTTATATTCAGCTGATCCTGCTCTCTTCTCATTAGAATGAGATGTTATGACAAGTTATTTTAAATCTGTGTTTGCTCATCTTGAAAAGGAGAAATGAGAGTCTGAGAGGGCTGTTGAGTAATTTGAAATCACCCAACCACTTTCGTGCTTGACTGGAAAGAACCAATACTTCCCACTTCAACACGTGTCGTGCATTGATTTATTTTTAAGGTGCTGGTATTGGTAGGGAAGGTTGGTTTTGAAAGGGGAAAGACTCTGGACACTTCTGGGTGCGCCCACAGGGAGGACATTTGGGAAGGAATGTTCTTTACAACACAAATAAGAGGGGTTTTTACCCAAAATTGTGATCACACTCTGCAGCCCAAGAGCAAAGAAATCCCAGCGCTGTGCTGGGTGAAAGATCCCACTTCAGACTCAAAGGTAACCAAACAAACAACAGGGCACAGACCCCAAAATGCTGAATTTCTGCAAGTCTTGGGAAAGTCAGTGCTAGTGAGAGACCTTTGTGAGTGAGAGGCACTGTGTGACCTCAGCCCTTATCAGCTCCCAGAAATGCAGCCACAGAGAAGTTGTGCAGCCCAAGTCATAGAACACCTTCATTAGGTGCTTGTGCTGTCTGTGTTTCAGGATATAAACCAGTTTCTCAGATGATTTAAGTTAATTCAGCCTTTTTGGTCACCATAGGAACTGGTGCATCCTGGGAAGTATTTACAGGGGGGTTGCACTGCTCAGGGAAGCTGCCGAGTTCTTGGAAATATGGTTTTCAGCAATATTAAAATTCTGGTGCCACAGAAATGATAAATCAAATGTAAACCTTGGTGGCTCGTTGCCACAAACTGCCCAGAACCTGCTGCATTGATAAAGTCCAGGGATCTCCCTCTGTTCAGTCCACTGAGGAATGTGTTGATATATCAAAGTTGTCCCTGTCCTTTGCAAACTGCCGTTAGATTGGGAATTGTGCAGGAGGGCAGGATTGGGGCTGTATTTGTGTTCAGTGGATAATGTCCTGGTCAGCCCCATGCAGTGCTGACGCCTTATCTCAGCCCCACACACCTGTGAGCCACTGAGGTTTCTTTGCACAGACAAATCAATTTTTCAAGGACATCCCCTGAGCTGAGGAAGGCGCCACATGAACGTCACTTTCACAGGAGGTGTCTTTATGTCTCTCTGCAGTGTAATTTGAAGCATGACAGAATGTGCCAGCCTAAGGACACCTTGTCCAGCCCACAGAGCCCTTCCAAGGAAGGAATTCTCTGCTGATCAATGGTTGTTAAAGCAGGGGGTTAACACAGATTTGTCACTTTGAGAGATGTGCGTGTGCCTGTGTGTGTTCTTTCATTACTGGTCACCCTTTCTAAATCGTATTAGAGAGGGAAAACCGGGCCCTTCTGCCAGGACGTGATGAAGTGTCAGGTAAGGAGTTTGTAAACTGTGCTATTCTCCTTCTGGAGCTGTCTAGAAGGAATTCTGAGAGTGAGTGCACCTCCATTGCTTCCTAGAGCAGAGAATTATCCAAGGCAGCAGCAGGACATCTGGCCTGACGTGTCTGGATTCAGGATCTAGGAAGAATTTTCCTCCAAATGGCAGCATAGTGGCATCCATTTCATCACACACATCAGTTTTCCTCCTGTTTTTTTTTCCATAGCTAAGAGAATTCCAAGGCTTTTTCCTTTCCTTTTTAATTTCTTTTCCTTTTCTCCTTTTCTCCTTTCCCTTTTTTCCTTTTCTCCTTTTCTTTTTTTCAATTTCCTTTTCTTTTTTCAATTTCCTTTACCTTTTTTCCTTTTCTCCTTTTCCTTTTTTCAATTTCCTTCTCCTTTTTCCCATTTCATTTTTCCCATTTTCTTTTCCTTTCCCCTTCCTCTTTCTTTTTCTTTCTCTATCCCTTTCTCTTTTTATTTCCTCCCTTTTTTTCCCCCTTGTGGTTGGCATAGATTTCTTTTTATCACATATGGTCAAAAAATAAAGTCTCTTGATTGCCTTCCAAAAACATTAATAGCTTTTTAGGTTTTGCTATGTGTATCCAAGACCTATTTTCTTCACACTGGAATTCAAAGAATTCCAGAATCCTGAGTGGTTTGGGTTGGAGGGACCCTAAAGCCCATCCAGTGCCACTCCCTGCCACGGGCAGGGACACCTTCCACTAGCCCAGGTGGACATCTTCCACTACCCCATCCAGCCTGGCCTTGGACACTTGCAGGGATCCAGGGGCAGCCACAGCTGCTCTGGGCACCCTGTGCTAGGGCCTCCCCACCCTCACAGGGAACAATTCCCTCCTAATTTCTTCTTAATCCCATAGTTAGTTGGTATAGGATTTTTCCTTTGAATTCTTTTCCCCTGAAATGCTGGCATCTTGGATGTTTGATGAGAACCATCTGCTTTCATTAGTGCTGTATTTTCTGGTCTTTCAAAAATTTCAGCGATTTAGCAGAGAATCAGCTGCACTTTGCAGAAATAGTCCAGACCCAAACCAAGAGCTGCCTCAGCTGTGGCTGTAGGGAGGTTACCCACAGCCTACTCAGAGTGCGTGCAAACAGACGTAATCATGAGGTAAGAGAAGTCAAATGATGAGAATTTGCTATGACAAGTCTTTCCTGCTTCACAAATATACTGAATAAAATCCATCATCTTTATTTCAATTGTGTGTTTGCCTGAAACTGAGGGGCAGCCATGTGCAAGACAAGCTGGACATTTTAATTTTAACCCAATGTGCCATTTCTTTGTGGATGTTTGAAAGTTGTGCTGCAATTCAGCTCAGAAAGAATTGTTACATTCCACTGTCTCTGGTTACTGCAGGTTTGGGCTGCCCCTTGTGTGTGTGGTCAGAAGGTCAAGGCTGTTTGTCAGAGCAGATGTAGATACCTGATATCCAAAATAATTGCAGCCATCCAACACTGAGCTTTTCACACTGAGGCTGTCATTTCCTGCCTTACTCTGGGAAGTTGTGCTGTGCGTTCTATGAGGTTTAGCCAGAGCCACATCAGCCCAGTGCTTCCTTCCATCTCCAAATGCTGGCAAGGTTTGGTCACTGCTTGGCATTGTGCCCACACATTTATTGTGGAAAAAACACTTTCCAAGGGCTCCCACATCAGGACTGAAATCACTTGGTGGGGATTTCAGGATGCAATAAGTATTGTGTTCTTTGAAGACAACAACTTTATCCACCTCTTGTCCTGGTGAAACCTGAGGTGATGAAAGTCGCTGCGGGGAAGTGGCAGGATGGGCTGCTGGCAGGGATGGGACTGTTCAGCTTCCACCTGAGGGCATGGGAGAGTTTAAGGACAGGACTGTGCAGCTTCCACCCAAGAGGTCTTTCCCAACCTTGATGACTCCATGATAAGAAAGATGATCGCTTTCCCGTGTTTTTCAGTGTCATTGCCACTTACTGAGCCTCTGGGCTCACCGCCGCAGGATCCTGCCCAATGGCTCCCTTTTTTTCCCTTCTCTTGGAGGCTAGAAGAGTTAAGGGAAGAGCAATTCCATCCTATGGGAGCAGATGGTTGGAGCTGAGTCACCAGGAATCCATGACAAAATCAGCTTTGGTGGTTTCCAGGGTGGGAATGGAGGCTGGGATGTCTCTGCCAGTTTTGACATTCCAGAGTTGCTGTACCAGGTGAGAACTAAATAAAGGGTTTGTTCAGGAGTTTTTTACTCAGATAGAATCCCCCAACCAGTGCATCATGTGCTCAATAGAGGGCTAATACCTTCTAATAAGATGCTTTTTCATTCTGCTGGATTAAGAGCAGTCAGTCAGAGAAAACTATTGAATTTTATTTGGCTACAATAAGCCCGGAAGGCAACACTTCAATATCTCCGATCCTCCAAGGGCCCCTTTCTCATTTACTGTAAGTCCTAACATATTGCTGGAACTGACCTAACTGCATATAGATATTTTAGGGGGTCTTTGGGGATCCTTCAGTGAGGAAAATTAAAATTCCTGAGGATGGGGAACGGAGAGAAGCCTTGCACTGTTTACAGATGGGTGAGGAAAATAAGAAAACAGATGTTTTTGACCTCTCCAGTCTGGGTCTCCATGGTCATTACATTTTTGTAGCTTTAGCTGCATTACAGAAAACAGCCAAAAAATGATACCAACAAAAGAGGATCCCTCCCCTGAGTCCTGTAGTTCCTGCATTCACTAAGTGCTCATACATGTTATTAAATGCATTTTGTGTATTCTCTAGGAGAATGTAGCAATATAAGCAGAAAAAAAATTATGTTGCCAAAAAAGAGAGAAAAACCATGAGCAGATATCAAAAAGGATGTGATTTAGAGGAAACAGGAGTGAGATTGGAGCTGCTGGACTGGCACATAAACAAACAGGAAGGAAAGGGAAACACAGCTCTGGAAGCAGTCAGTGTCCTGCAGGAACTACAAGGAGTGATGCTCTGCCAACTCCAGCCACACTTTCTTTATATCCACAGTGATTACAGGGAGGGAAAAAACTTACAAATTAGCACATCTTTAAAAAAATTATTATAAATAAATAATTATAAAGAATAAAACCTCATGTGATGATGAGCATGTAGAAATCAGGTCTCTTAGTATTCAGTTAAAACAATCAGCTGATTTACAATCAAAGTGATTAAGTTCATCTCCTCTTGATTACACAATCTATATCAATTGTATATATATTATATAGCTATTTATTATATTTTTATACCAACCAGAAGCTTGCAGTAACACAAACCATGCAGGGAATAATCAAACTTTTGAAGGGCTAGCACAGCAATTCACCTGGTTTTAAAATTTCACTTTAGGTAATTGGGCAGAACTTTGCAAGCTGCCAGAGCCACTGATGTGCCCCATTTGCCACACGTGCTCCATGTGAGGAACCCTGTGCCCCTGCCAGGGTTACCCAATGCGTCTGACTGGCATGAGGGGAAGAGGCTGGAATTAACATCTGGGACTACTTATTCCCTTGTGTTATAATGAGATTGGTGATTTTCTCTGCTGCTTACAATGAGATCAGCAGTTGCCTCTTCAGATCAAGCTGCCTCTTCATCCTGGAAGTGTCCAAGGCCAGGTTGGATGGGGCTTGGAGCAACCTGGGACAGTGGGAGGTGTCCCGGCCTGTGGCAGGGGTGGCACTGGATGGGCTTTGAGGTCCCTTCCAACCCAAACCATTCCATGATTCTATGAAAGGGGTCCCTTTGGTGTAGCTGTTGTTCTAAATAACATCCTAACTTTTACATGGCTGATGAACTTTCCCATCAAAATTGGAGGCAGCAATAATCTGGGGGTGTTAGGGAGGAAGGGAGGTTTTGGTTCTTGGGTTGGTTGTTCCCCCCTTAAAGGGAGAAAACAAAGGTTGTTTTCTCTTTCACATTATGAATATTTTTACATGTGAGGCCACATATTAAAAAAATAAATATCATATTCAGTATCAAGCAAGAGTGTCCAGCAGCTGTGAGAGGTCAGGCAGTGCAGCTGCAGGGCTGCTCAGGTACCTCAGGGAGCTTTCCATCAGCTCCTTGGCACATCCTGGTGGGAGTCTCAGCCTGATCCAGTGTGGCCTGATTTATCCAGCCAGGGAAAAAGTGCCAGAGGTCTGTCCTGGGGGTGGTCACCACACAGGAAGCAAGCGAGCAGGTGGCTGTTGTGATGTGGTTTAGTGATGTGGTGGGGCTCGGTCACAGGTTGGGCTTGCTGGTCTTGGAAGTTGTTTCCAACCTTAATGATTCTGTGATAAGTGACTGAGCAAGGGAAAGGGGCAAAGAGAAGAGAAGAGAAGAGAAGAGAAGAGAAGAGAAGAGAAGAGAAGAGAAGAGAAGAGAAGAGAAGAGAAGAGAAGAGAAGAGAAGAGAAGAGAAGAGAAGAGAAGAGAAGAGAAGAGAAGAGAAGAGAAGAGAAGAGAAGAGAAGAGAAGAGAAGAGAAGAGAAGAGAAGAGAAGAGAAGAGAAGAGAAGAGAAGAGAAGAGAAGAGAAGAGAAGAGAAGAGAAGAGAAGAGAAGAGAAGAGAAGAGAAGAGAAGAGGTCAAGTCTTAGGTTCCCAACTTGTGTCTCACAAAGTTTCTTTGCCTGTAGCTCTTGCAGTCCTGTATAAATAGCAACTCAGTTCTAATTTGAAATGATCAACTGTGTTGCATTTATCCTGTTAGAAAAAGGTAAATACATCCCATCTTTAAATATCAAACAGTCCCAAAACATTCTGCTTTGCAATTGATGTTGCTCAGCAGGTGGTATTAAGGTATTTCAATATCAGTCCTCAGGGCTTTTTTTGTAAATTTGCAAAAAAAAAAAAAAGTGCAGAACAACACTTCCTTTCAGCATAATAACCTCATGGAAGGTTTAATTGGTTCTCCAGACACTTTTGTTATTTCCACAGCCTTTCAGTTCTTCACACAAACCTGATCCAGGCATTACTTTCAAAGCTCTATTGAAATGAAGCAAAGTGAAAAATCAGCAATTCACTACTTCATGCCCATTTAAAAGGTGTTTTCAATGTCTTAATAGAAAGAGAAGTATCTGGGGAAATATATACAGCTGTTTTACAGTGGAGAAAATCAAGTGTTTGTGAAGAAAAAGTGTTTTGTGCTATTTACTACAATGTTTTTAAAAGTCTTTAAATAGTGATTGGTGAAGAGTGATCTTAGATGTGTGACTATTCCTGGCTGGAGATAGATTAACAGGCTTCATATTAGTGCTAGAAGTTCCTTTCTGAAAAAAAAACCAACCAAACAAACCAGCTTTTTCAATTTGCACTTTAGAAACTTTTTCCCTGTGTTGTTTGTTATGCTGAAAGAAAAGCAGAAGCTCCCGTGAGGATGAGATTTCAACATTAACTCTCTCAGCCCATGATTGTCTTCCAAAATTCAGGTTTCTGGCTCTAGAGTCAAGAAAAAAAATTAGGGACTTCATGGGTAAATTTAAAATATTATAGTCCAAGTGGCTTTTACAGGGCTGTCTTGTACTTGAGATATGTGTGCACTTCTCCAAGGGAGTAGAGGAAATCCACTAAGGATTAAAAGTATTATGTGAGGCACACAGGAAAAACAGTCCAGGCATCAATGCTGAGCTCCAAAATATTCCTCCATGAAAAGTTACAATGTGCATGTTTATGAAATCCTCACATCATTTGTTCACAAAGGACAGGCAAAATCAAACAATGTTAGGAATGTTTTAGGAACGGAACATATGGGAAAAAACTTCCCAAAAGATGCAATTGCTGCACTGTGTGTAACTGTACTGTCCCTGCACTTCAAGTATTATTTGGTGTTTTGATCCTCTGCCTCAAAATAAAAAAAAGAGCTGGAAAAGCAACACGGGAGGGCAGAAAGGATCACCAAAGGCAGGGAATGACATTCCAGGCTTGGAGTAGGGAGTAGGATTCTTAAATCATGAGTGGGATAGAGAGCATGAATATGGGACTCTAATGCACTGCCTGTCCCCCTGATACCAGAACTGTACTGATGGAAATGTCTGAGGTTCAAGGAAAAGAAACAAACACGTCCCAAAACCTCTGTATTTTTCCATTTAAAAATTTTAAAATTATAGCAGGAGGTGTTTTCTCTCCTATCAGAAATGAGATGCT
>NW_008238434.1:1843990-1856169 GCF_000691975.1 Corvus brachyrhynchos
TCTTCAACAGGCATTGCTGCTGGCACCAGTGTCACCTGCTGATCTCTAAACCCCTCATCCTAATGCCAAACAAACAATTACTGGACACATAAAATCAAGAAATGAGGCAGCTTGATTAACAGCTAAGAATATCCCTGGCACCCTGAGGAGAGGCAATATAATATTTATGGATTTAACATTGTGGAGTAATTCAGGTAACTGATAGTTAAGAAAAGAGAAGCAGGTTACAAAGCACATACTATAAATTAATGATTGATTCTACCTGCCATAAGCACCTGAAAAGATTATTATCTTGGCCCATAAAGGGCCAAAGTAATGGTGCAATTAAATCTTGATGGAATAAAACATGTCCTGCCTGTATTCCTGTTTATTTTGTGGGCTTTTTTCTGTTTGTGAGTGGAGGAATGATTTGTTGCTCTGGATTTTATTCATTGTCTTTAGTTTTTTTGGGATATGTACTGAAGTTTATGGGCCTTGCCTTGCTGTCACTTCTGTGCAGCAATTAATCCCTGTTAGCTAACACAGAGTCCTGAGAGGGGCTGGCATCCTTAATATTCAAGGAAAAGGACATCATTCAGATTTATTATTTGGACCATCACTAACTTCTGAGGGCTTCTAATTGCTGCAGCTGGCAATTAATATAATCGATGTAATTCCCTTTCACAGGAGATTGTCCCCAGAACTGTGGGATTAGTCCAGCCCCAGACACAACTTCTTGCCCTGGGATTATGGAGCAGTTGCAGCACAAGAGCTCAGGGAACCTTCCACTAGCCCAGGTTGCTCCAAGCCCCGTCCAGCCTGGCCTTGGGCACTTGCAGGGATCCAGGGGAAGCCACAGCTTCTCTGGGCACCCTGTGCCAGGGCCTCAGCACCCTCCCAGGGAAAGATTTCTTCCCAATATCCAATCTAAATCTCCTCTCTTTCAGTTTGAAGCATTTCCTTTTGTCCTACCACAACACACCCTTGTAAATAAAACCCACAGTGACCTCATGACATCTGTGACAGCGTTATGGATGGGACAGGCTGGTGTGGGATTTGCAGGCATTGTTATATCTATTAAAAAATAATCTTTGCAGCAAATAAACTCATTGGGGGCAATGGATAAAGGCATGGAAGGAAAGTGAAACCTGACAATCCCCCAAAGAGACACTGAACAGGAATCCTGCTACTGCTAAAGGGAAGAGCAGGGGATTAGAGAGGAAAGTGCTTTGTGTGAGTGGAGCAAACATGGATGTAAGACCATTGTGAGGACTAGAAGAGGACACTCATAAGCTTGGAGAGTTTATAGATTACTTTATTTGTTTCACAGTTTGGCTTTGTTTCTCGTATCTTCTGGCATTGGTGTCACAAATGAGTTAAAAAGCAGATGATACAGGAATGAGGAAACCACCTGAGGGTGGCTTTGCTTCCAGCTCAGGTACCTTTCCCTGGCCACTGCTGCAGTCAATGTCCCTTGGAAGTCAGTGCAGCAGGCATGAGCACCTGCCCATAAACAATCACTGAAAGCATTTCAAAACAAAAATACTTTGGCACTGTATCCATTTTTGTTCATTTCCCATGATGGTTGTTTGCTGGCTCAGCATATTCCAGAATCAACTTGGTGGTGTTTGCCATGCGTTGTTCACCCCAGGGAATGGCTGGAGCTGGGTCAGGGAGGGTCAGGCTGGAGATCAGGGAAAAGTTCTTCCCCCAGAGGGTGCTGGGCACTGCCCAGGCTCCCCAGGGAATGGGCACGGCCCCGAGGCTGCCAGAGCTCCAGGAGTGTTTGGACACCGCTCCCAGGGATGCACAGGGTGGGATTGTTGGGGTGCCTGTGCAGGGCCAGGGGTTGGACTGGATGCTTCTGTGGGTCCCTTCCTGCTCAGGATATTCTGTGATTCCATGATCCTGCTGCTGCAGCACATGGATACATGTGCAACCTCTCTGCCAGCAGCACAGGGCAGCAAGGGGTCAGTGTCACCACAGCTGCCAGCAGCTCCAGTAGTGGCTTTTCCATTTATCCAGCTCCCTTAGCATCCCTCCCAACCCGCCCTGGGCTGATGGATGCATGGAGCAGCACCAGGCTCTGGCTCAGGCAGGGTCACACGAGCTTCTGTCAGCAAGACACACTTGGAAAAGAAAGAGTGACAATTTTCCCCAATCACAGGAAAGAAATAACTAAATACGTTGCCAGCCTTCCTTTCACATGGCAAAGTGACTTGGCCACCAGGTGATACATGACAGGTAATACCAACTTCCGCTGCCCAAGAGACAACAGGTAACAAAAACCACATGTCCTTACTTTTGTTTTCATTTTTCCTATTTATTTAAAAACATGTAAACCTCTAGCTGAGCCTCAGATCTGCTGGTATTGCTGGTTTCCACTATCAGCCAGGATTTTCATCCCAGTCTAAGCATTTTTATTAGGTCTAGACTGGGGTGAGCAGCTGCCACATGCTCAGTTAATTTGTCTCAGGAGCACCAGAGCCATGTGCTGAAGGATTGACCCCGGTGTGTACAGCTGAGAACAAACAGGTAGATCTGGCTGAAAAAAAGTTGGTTTAGTAAAGCCCAGGCTGTGTGTAAGAGTTCAGCAAACACAGCAACCCTTCACTGAAACATAAAGTCAATATACTTTGCTTTACTAAGGCAGGAGCTCAAATGCAGAAGCTCTGCCCCATTCCTCACAGCCTGGGGTCCATCTTACTCCCAGTGGGACTTCCTAGGAAGCAGATGGCAAATGTGCACCAGGAGAGCTCAGGAGGTTTGTAAGCACCTCAGCTGAGGATGTCAGCACACAAGAATCCCACCCCTGGAAGTGTCCAAGGCCAGGCTGGACGGGGCTTGGAGAAACCAGGGATAGTGGAAGGTGTCCCTGCCCAGGGCAGGGGGTGGTACTGGATGGGCTTTGAAGTCCCTTCCAACCCAAACCATTCTGGGATTAATGGCTTTACATGGAAAAAACTATTTCTATGGGACTGTACTGTTACAGCGATTTTACCATGTCAGTTAATAGTCCTACACAGGAACATTTTATTATATTAAAAACAATATAATTCCCATAGCAGGTTCCCATTTTCCCAGAATCAGAGATTTCTTTTTCTAGACCACTTTGCTGAGAAACAGCTTAAGTAGAACCAGAAAATAAATTTTAGACATGGGAACTTTACCAGCATGGCCTATATTGGGGATTTCAATAGGGAATAAATTCCCTGTGTCTCTTGGTACCTGTCCCCCACTGTTAAAGTGAAGAAGCTGTGAGGATACAGCCCGTGGATTTCGGGAAATGCCCTGGCAGGGAGCAGCGAGAGCTAGCTGCTGTGTGACACAAAGCGAGCCAGGGAGGCCACTGGGGCTGGCAGTGCCCTTCCCAGCCAGGGCCACCATCCTGCAGCACCCAGGGAGAGGAGCAAGGAGGTCTCCTGGCAGTGACATTAAGGAATGACCCCACAGTGCTGGGGCAGGGCCAGGGCAGAGCTGGGAAGCCAAATCTGCGGGACAGGATCAGCAAAGCACAAAAAATCCCTGTAAGGTGGCTAAGGATGGGCCAAGGATGAAAGCCTCAGCTTAACAGTGGGGGTAGGAAGATGTTTTCCATGGCAGTTTTCTTAGAAACATATCAAAATTTATCCTGATGACTTCAGAGGCAAGCAAAGCACTCCAAATCTTCAGTCTCTCCAAGACAATGGAACATTGTCTCAGACATCTTACTGGGCTGAGCACTTCAGTAATCGAAATATGATAAAGTGACATCACTCGGCAGCGTGGATCCTTCTCCACGCAGGAAGTGCTGACAAACTGGAGTGGAAATACAAACCATTTTCTCCTTGGGCATTTCCCCATCCAATCTCATCCTTCGAGTGCCTCCTGGTTTTTTCCTCTCCTTATCTGCTGCCTGCAGCCGGACACACTGGAGCCGAGTTTGTTGAGGGAGGGGAGAGCCGGGGCCGAGTGTGAGCTCACAGTGGGCTCACAGCAGCGTGGAGCGGGAGCTGGGGGCCAGGGCTGGTTCCAGGCTGCCGTGAATCCGAGCTCCCGCAGCCTGGAGCCTCCCTGGCGCTGTAAATCCCACCTGGCACCGCAGCAAAACAAACGGCGGCACCAGGCCGCGCATCCAGCCGGCCCCCAGAGCTAAAATTAGCCGGTGTTGGTTTATCCCGAACAGCTTGAGGAAGCCTTGCAGCTGCAATTCTCCATGGGATTCTCTTCCTGCTTGGCTCTGCCTCGGCGCAGGAAAGCCGCCGTTTTCTCGGGGAAATGTCAGGTTTAACCGAAGGCCACACACAACCGGTATTTTGTATTTGAGCAAGGCAGGATTGTTTTGGAATCTTACACTGATTCTCATGGCTGTGGGAAGGAAGGGATTGGGGAAAACAAACTTGAAAATCTCTGTAATCTAAACCTGCAAAATGATTTGATCAACTTTAATTCATAGAGAGCGACTTGCTTTGGTATAGCTTTCACAATTTATAAAGGTTTTGCTTTCTGAAGCCTTGTGGCCTAAAATTGAAATTGGGGTTGGGCAGGAGAAAGAGGATTTGGGAATGAAGCTGAGCCTGGGAAAAGGTGCTTTAGGAGAAAGGTGTTTTAATTTGTCTTTGCTTCTCACTATCCGAAGGTAGTTTCATTGGCAATCAATTAAATTAAGCTTCCCCAAGCCAAGCCTGTTTTGCCCATGAAGGTAATTAGCAAGTGATGTCCCTGTCTTTACCCCAACCTTTTTTATTCTGTTTGTGAGGGGGAATGAGACAGTGGCTGGGAAATGGCCCAGCAGCTGATCAGGGTCAACACACCACAGGTTTTCAGGGAGCAATTGTATTTTAGGTACAATTAAGCCTTTTTTTAACACGGATTGTACATGGAAATACATGCAGTGATTGGTTAATTTTTTTTTTATAAAGTGCTTGTTATTTTTTTATTAAATGGGTTTTCCTGAGGGGGAATTAAGTTTATACATTTGCGTCATTAGTCTCAACACTGCTTTACAGGAATTTTGGAGTAGTATAGAGGGACATGATGATAAAACCCCCTCTCTCTGCCACTTAACCCCTTTAAGAAGACTGTGAGGGCTTTGTTTTGGAAACCTGTTTTGCTCTTTTCCTCTATTTCCAAAAATATCAGTATTTAAATCCCTGCTTCCACAGAGCCCTTCTGCTTTGGTTTGCCAACAGATGTGCAGCACTTGCATGGAGCAGAGGCCCACACGATCCTAGAAGGAGAAAAATGCTACCTCTGGAAAAAATTCCAGAGGCTGGCAGGTCATGTGAGCAGGCAGCATGGCACAGCAGATGTCTCTGACTGCCTCTCTTACAAATCCTCCTGGTGCTGTGAAGGTGTTCACATGCGCCAGACGTTTCTGTTATTTTGTGGATTGCAGATCTTTAGGTTGGAAAGGAAGGAGAGAAGAAAAGGTGAGAAATACTTTCAGTTTTCCCATCTTCATCCTTATTCTAAGTTATCACTGTATTTCTCAAGTGAAAAGCAAGGTAGTTCTGGAAATTCCATCCTGGAATGACAGTACCTGTTCAAAAATCACACAACTGTATTAACAGTGGGTTATAGACACCGAAAAGGCTGCATGGCCTTGTCCACTTCATGGAAAATTCACTTTATCTCCCTAAATCTTCTTGCACTGTGCCATGACTCATCTACAACCCATTTCATGACTGCTCCAATACAGGCCTCAAGCTCCATCGTTTTTCCAGAGGCTTTCACAGGTTTTCTTTTCCTTTTACCTGCTGTTGTCAGGGGTAAATGTGGCAAACTCTGAACTGTGGCCCCTGAATTCACCTTGTGGAACTGAGGGTTATACATGATGCTGTACCAAACATCCTACTGGGCTGAGCACTTTAGTAATCTAAATATGATAAAGTAGCATCATCTGGGGTTTGTTCGTGACTCCCCACTCTCTTCTGTGGCATTTCTTGCAGGGGAACAGACAGCATGTCTCATCCCTCCTAATCCTGATAAAAACATTCTATAGACAAAGTAGAACATTTAAAACGAAGTTCAAACTCTTAATTGTGGCTCTTAACTGCACTTCTTTTTCTGCCTTTCAGGGTTGTTGGGTTTTGTTTGGGGTTTGGTTGTTATTTTCTTGCACCATGATTACAATGCTTATCTGCAAGAGACAGGCTGTTAAATTAAAAACCATTTCCTGGTGTAATTGTCTAACAGCCAGCATGGCTGTGCAGAACATGGATTTGGGTTCTATAGATTAAACACACACACTTCCCAACCCATCCCGAAGGGCTCATGGAAAACAGGGCTGGCTTCTCTCACAGCAAGGACAGCAGGAAACGCATGACATTTATTTTACTGTGAAACACCAGGTCAGAAAGAGTTCCACATGTGGATTTTAACCCTACAGAGAATGGAAATGCCTGTTTCTTGGAGATCCTGGTAGCTGCTCTTTGGTCAGTGTGGGTCTGAGGAGCTGGCTGGGTTGGCAGGCCATGTGCACATGAGAAAGGCTGTTAGACCTGGGGCAAGAGGCAGGTGAAATGTGGGATTTGGCTTGGGAGTCACAGCTGGGGGGTCAGCACAGCTCTGCCCATCAGTCAAAGGGGATGACATAAATAACTGGGGTCTCATGTGTAGATAACATCTCTTCACCTGCTCGGCTTGTCCCACTTCATTCAGATTGGTCTGGCTTGTACTGCCTTGTGAAGTGCTGCTTTCATGGTGTTTTCTACACTGGAACTCTCAAGTCAAAGCTTTTATCTCCAAAGATGAAATCATTGCTTTTTTTCAAGATGTGACTTGAGTGCAAACTGTGCAATCCTTTTTTTTTTTTTTTTTTTTTTTTTTTGCCTGAGACTTCTCCTCCTGTTCCTTTCAGTAGAGTGATATTAAAGTGAATGCTGAATGCTCTTGCAATTGATTAGTACATCCAAGGAAAAGAGTTGTTCCTAACTCTTTTCAGATCCATCCTAATTCAGATCTATCACTGCAGCGTGATTAGACTCCAATTTTTGGATCAGTCTCGAGGGGGGTTTGGCTTGTTTCATCTGATTCTTGCTCTCTTTTCCACCTGGCTGCGGCCTTGCCATGGCCTGCAAACCTTCCAGGAGAGGGACCCTGATAGTGCAGCATCCAGCTCCTGTCGGACCAAGGGTCAGGGGCAGGAAATGAGCAGCTGTAGTTTTAGATAAGAAAACAGATAATGATAAGCAAGATGGTTTTTAATATCCGAAAGCCGGGCAGGTATCAAACACTAGCTCGCACTAGTGAAGATATAATGCTCATATAACTTACAAGAATTTAATGGTGGAGCCAAAATGTTGCTTAGACCCACTCTGAGAGAAGGTCTAATCTCTACAAAATATCAGATATCAGAGCAGACCATTTTGCTGGTTTTAGTCTTTATTAGCTTTTTGTGGACTGTGAGAATCCTGCAGATAGTGAAGTAGAAAATCCTTTCCCTATTTAAGGAGAAAAAAATAGTTGGCATTTATCTGAATTTTCATTAGAAATAAGGCTTAATCCCCTACCTGTAAAACTCAGGGTTAAAGAGACCAAATTTGGGGGGACATAAGAAAGTCCCAGAGCACTACAAAAAAACCTCCAAAAGGTTTAGGAACCCTCAGCCTCTTTTTCTAAACAAAACAGAACATTAAATATGGATTTTTTATTTCTGCCTGGCTGGAACAAAGAGGATTTACCTTATTAAAGAAAACTCTCACTGCACCTGTGGATCAGTACAAGATATCCAAAATATATGACTAAACTGACTATTCCATGAATGTATGAGATCCACTCCCTGTCAGGGAATGTGTCCTCCATTTCTGGATGCTGACGGCAGCAACAAACTTGAGGGGTCCTCAAGGAACAGGGGATTGTTGAACACAATGACTGAGGAAAAAATCTGTGCCTAAAAGACATTGTCCCATGACAAATTTTCCAAATGCTTATCAGTGTATGGGAGCATCCAGGAAAAACACAGGATAGCCCATTAATCTCTGAAAAATTGCAGGTTTAACAGGAAATACATTGCATTTAATAATCCTAGAATCCCAGATTGATTTGTGTTGGAAGGGACCTCAGAGCTCACCCCCTGCCATGGGCAGGGACATCTTCCACTAGTCCAGGTTGCTCCAAGCCCCATCCAACCTGGCCTTGGACACTTCCAGGGATCCAGGGGCAGCCACAGCTTCTCTGGGCACCCTGTGCCAGGGCCTCCCCACCCTCACGGGGGAGGATTTCTTCCCAGAATCACATCTAAGCCTGTTCCCTGTCGGTTTGAAGCCATGCCCCCTTGCCAGGTCCTTGTAAAGAGTCTCTCTCTGTGTTTGCTGTAGGTCCTGGAAGGCCACAATGAGGTCACTCCAAATCTTCTCTTCTCCAGGCTCAAGAATCCCAGCTCTCCCAGCCTTTCCTCATGGCAGAGCTGCTCCATCCCTGTGGTCATCCTGGTGCCTCCTCTGGACTGGCTCCATCACCTCCAGGCCCTCTCCATTGAGACTTTTTGTGGAACAAGGAGCTGATGTGGTACATTTTGAAAGAAAGCCACTCAAAATATGAAAAAAAAAGGAAAGGAAGAGGAATTATTTACTGCAGCTGCAGCAGATCCTTCCTCTGTACAGCATCACCCATAAATGATTAATATCCTTGCCAGGGTCATCAAAACAATCCTTCAGGGCACCAGCGGAAACAATGGAATTTTCTAAAACACCATCTTTGGGAACACCTCTAGGCATTTAATAAATAGATTTTTGCTGCTGGGTTTTTTATTCCTTTCATGGAAGACCCCCAGATAGTTTTTCACAAAAGCAGTGCTCTCTCAGTATCTGACAGATCAGTGGATTACTCGCTGTACTTAGACACTAAAATTACACAGCAATCCCAAATTATCAAGTGAGGCTTTAGAAACTTTTCTGCACCACTGAAACGTCTCTTGGCTTGTAATGACAATGGGCTGCCTTTATCTGAAATCTACCTATTTCAAAACTAATTAAGTCATTGGAATAAATCTCCATGTAGATGTCAAAGCTCTGGAACCAAACTTCGAAACAAGCAGGAGGTATTTGTTCCTGGACTTACATTTCAAACCCTCTCAAATCCTGCTCGAACAAACAGCATTAAACCAGAGAAAGTGCAGAAAGAAGTACAGGGAATGCTCCTGGGGAAAGAAGGGTTCAGAAGTCTGGCTACTGGAAATGGAGATTTTCACTTCAGCCTGGGTTAAAAATGGTTTATTCATCCCAAGCTGCTCCCTGGGAAAAATAAGGAAGATGTTAGACTATTAGTTTCCAAAACTTGAGACAAGAGGGAGTTTGGTGGGAAGCTGCTGCCTACTCATTGACTGAAACTCCAGGCTCTCATAAACAGCAGCAGCACAGCCTGAGCCCTTGCAGGTAAACAGCCAGCAGCTGGGCAGCTCTGTGAAGAGGGACTAAAGGTTAGGTCAATAACATATTTATTATTTTTACTGATTTTTTTATCCTTTTTTATTTTTTTTGCCACCGTGGGTGGAAGAATAGAGCTTTGCAGGTGATGTTGGAATTCACTCAGTTGGCTTGTCCTTCAGAGACCCCTGCAGTGAATGGATTTGTGGGGGTTACATTAAACGATGACTGGGGCTAAAGGCCAGAAGCAATTCCCAAACAATCCCATCCAAGGGGTGCATCCAGAAGGATTGGAAAAGGCTCACGCTGTGTCTGGCTGCCGAAAACACATGGGTAGAGGAGCAGTTGCTTGGTGTTCTTGTTATCTGAGTGGTATTTTTGCTGAAAACAGAAGCTTTAGGGGTGGCACTGAGACTGGAGAGTATCTTGTATTTGCAATCCTGTGAGAGCTAGAGAAGGGACAGAGAAGAATTAAAACTCTTTATTTAGATGGTGAATTAGAGGAAAAAATACTGTGTAGGAGTCTCAAGTTTCACTGTCTACTCCTATCACTGACTGCTCTTTCCTCTGTAAATGGGTTATCAAGAATTGGAAGGAGATGCCCAGGGAAGTGGTGGAATCATCATCCCTGGAAGTGTTCAAAGAACATGTGGATGCAGCACTTGGGGACAAGGTTTAGTGGTGAACATGGTGGTGGCGCTGGGCCGATGGTTGGACTGGATGAATCTTGGAGGTCTTTGCCAACTTTAATGATTCTGTGATTCTATGAAATTTTAACTTGCTTGTTAATTCTTCAGAAGATGGGCAAGAACAGGATGTGGCCCAGTCAGCTCACCTCAGTTTGTGGGAATGGTGATGAACAAAGCCTTCTCAGGGACTTGCAAGCTCATGAAAAACAATCGAGGTTTGTGAATTTCCCAAGGGAAAATCATTCCCAGCTGACCTGACAGCTTCCTCCCAGATGACAATGCCAATGGATATGAAGTTTACGCTGCTGCATTTAAATGTGGAAATCAATGCACACTGGTGTGTAAAATGGCAAAAGAAGAAATGATTTTGAGGTTTAAAAATTTTAAAGCTTCAGGAGAGGCTTTAAGTTGTTTAAAAATGCTGCAGCTCAAAACTGGCTTTGAGTTCCCAGTGGCTGACACACAACCCCCCCACCAAATCTACATTCCTTGCAGAATGTAGACTTCTTAACAAAATAAAACTGGCGTTGGTTTGCTATGTTGAGAAGGCAGGGTTACTATCATGTCCTTTTGAATAGAGCTGGGATTTTAATACAACGTTCGAGAAATGCTGCCTTGTGTTTGGGGAGCTTGTGTAGCTCATGTGTGGGAGGCTTCACACATAAGGGCCTTCCCAAAAAAAAGGGAAAAACCCAAAACTGAGGAACACTGAAAACGTGAATGTCCTGTATGCTTGCCTGCAGTGAACGAGGGAGGAGAGCTGCTAGAGAGGAGATAATAGCAAAAAAAAAAAAGGAAAAAAGCCTGAATCCAGAAGGGTTTACTTCCACCTTTGACAGGAAATTAGCAATCTTCACTATGTGCAGCTTCATGGCCCTCTCCAGAGTGAGGATGGTAATAGACTTGGAATGGGATCTCTCATTTTCCATCTACAGTGAAGTTTCTCTCCTCCTTAGGAATCCCAAACCACCCCAAGCCCACGGAACCTTCCTGTGGACTTGTGCTGCCTCTAAAAGCCATCACTTTCTTGGTGAGATTGCATTTTCCCTGGGAAAATTCTGTTGCACCAAGTAGTTGGTGGGGGAAAATACAAATAGGTGAACCTTAAAGAATACATAACGCAGGAGAGCATGATTGAAAACAGGCTAAAGTCATGGATCCATGGAATGGATTGGGTTGGGAGGGACCTTAAAACCCAGCCAGTTTCACCCCTGGGCACATTCCCCTAGCCCAGGTTGCTCCAAGCCCCGTCCAACCTGGCCTTGGACACTTCCAGGGATCCAGGGGCAGCCACAGCTTCTCTGGGCACCCTCAGTGCCAGGGCCTCCCCACCCTCACAGGCAAGAATCCCTTCCCAATATCCCATCTAAATGTTCCCTCCTTCAGCATAAGGCTGAATATCCCACCCCTTGTCCTATGTGGTGGGAGAGGCTGTTCCATTAACCTTGTCTTTAGACCACGTACTGGAACACCTTTAGCAGCCTTCAGTGCCCCCTTTCCACCCCACCTTGGAATGCTGGTAACCTCCACAGCATGTCCAGGCTGGCTCAGGTAAGTTATGTCAGCACTAACCTATCCATCTTCCATGCCCCAGTTCTGTCCTTTATTAAAGCAGAGTTCTGCTTGGCTATCCCTCACTCCACAGACACACAGGCTGAGGGGAAAAAGCAGCAGGAAAAGTGCCAAAATATCCTGGAGCTGTCCAGAGCAAAATTACAAAATGAATCTATGGTGCCAGGGTATCCTCTGGCTGCAACAAAGTGGTTGGTGAAAAACAGCATGTTTTATTCACAGTGCTGTATTTCAAAGTATATTTTAAAATACCTTCTTAATATTCCTCCAGAAGCCTAACACAGCACTTGAGCATTCTGCATATCACATTGCTTCGTTAGGAATTATAAACCACACACTGACTCAGCAGAAGGAGCAGGAATCCAATCCCATGGAGGGAACGGGCACTGACTGCTCAGCCTGGCAGATCCCGGGGGATCCAAGGGAGCTGCTCTTGCCCACGTGCTTTTGCTTTCCAGCAAGAAATGCTGGTGAGACGTGTGCCAGTCTGAAGGGGACACCGGGCAGCTCTTTCTAGTGCTGCTGGAAAAGACTCAGGAGGGAGACTCTGTATCCAAAGGTGAACATTGTTACTAAAATTATTCATTCCCCC
>NW_008238434.1:1856308-1864321 GCF_000691975.1 Corvus brachyrhynchos
CGGCTGAGGGAGGTGGGAAAGGGGCTCAGCCTGGAGCAAAGGAGGCTCAGGGGGGACCTTGTGGCTCTGCACAACTCCCTGACAGGAGGGGGCAGCCGGGGGGGTCGGGCTCTGCTCGCAGGGAACAGGGACAGGAGGAGAGGGAACGGCCTCAGGCTGGGCCAGGGGAGGCTCAGGTTGGATATTGGGAAAAATTTCTTCCTGGAAAGGGCTGTCAGGCATTGGAATGGGCTGCCCAGGATAATAGTCACCATTCCCAGTGGTTCAAAAAACCCATGGTTCTGGTGCTAAGGAATGTAGTTCAGTGGTGGGCTTGGCAGTGCTGGGCTACTGTCGGCCTCCATAATCATGCGGGGCTTTTCCAACCTAAACAATTCCATGTCTCTGTGTCAAATAGCACCTATTTAATGCACTATTATAAAATCCTCCAGTTAAGTTTTAAGATAACCACAAATATCTGTTTATTCCTAGTCGCTCTTCTGGTTTTGCAGCATTAGCATCAGCATTTGTAAGTGCCACCTCAGAGAGTTCCTGGTGCCTCTTTCAGTTCTTTGTATGAAATTATTCTTGCATGGCATTTCTAATTGGTCCTGTCAGGAAAATGGAAACCTTGCACATATTCAGCAACATGCCTTGGAGAGCAGGTAACCTTGGAGATCCACGGGATGTGCCCCTGGATAATGGAAATGCTGCAGATAGTTCCTGAAATAGTACTTTCCTCCTCACGAAAGCTGAATTCTTTCCAGAGGTAATGTTAGCCCTTGGCAAAAAAAATTTTGATACAATAATGTTTACAAACAGCTCAGGGTGCCCCAAATCCTTCACATGTGTCAGATGTCCCAGTACAAAACTCCCTGCTTTTTGAGTGTGCACAGAGAGAAATGAAGGAAAAACCTCTGAGTGATGAGGATCCAAGGAAATGAAGCAAAATGGGATCTTTTATTGTTTATATTTGCATATGAAAATTGATTTCTTTTTCTGGAATTGCAGTTTCCCATCTCATTCTGCCCCTTTCAGATTGGCCATGAAACAAAATGTGCTTTTCACAACAGACTGAAGAAGGGTTTTCCTCCTCGGACCCTTTTCAAAGGTTCTGCCAATTTTAGGCTGACTCATCAACCTGTCTTTTTATTTAGCTCAAAAAGCATATCCTTTTACACCTCCAATTTCTTCATGGAAGTGTTTTCATGGAGAACCAATACAGAAACAAGGTCTGTGTTCTTTTCAGTTCCAAATTCCAAACAGCAAAATGCCTAAATAATACTAATAATGATACTACTACTACTACTACTACTACTACTACTACTACTTACTATTACTACTACTAATCAAGATGCTGAATTCTATCTTTATTTTATAATAATAAAAGAGGAGTATATTATATTCCTATCTTTTCCTCCTAGACAAATACCATTCTAGTAGAAAATCCATTTCCAGCAGTCATGAAATTTAGGGAAGCCTTTACCCTACAAAGCAGTGCCTAGCACAGTAGTATAAAATAGAATTAATTAACAAAATTAAGCCTTTCTGGCACTCAACATTATGTTGCCAGCCTTGGCAACACTGCTTAAAAATTTGTTATTTATTTTTCTCTTTGACAGTGTGAAATATTGGCTAGAAGGGCATTTCCAGGCTTTGCCAGGAGCTGCACCCCAGGACAAGCTGCATTCCTAAATTCCGCAGCAGGGCTGTCCTTTGGCAGCACTCCCTTCCTGACTCACAGTGCTGAGTCTCAGCAGCACCAGGGCCAGGGCATGGAGTCCTGTGAAAACATGCATTTATTTTATGAAATGCAGTATTTTAGGCAATTTGTTTTAATTTATGTACTTTTACATATTACACATATTTTAATTCATGTAATTTTGTATATGTTTCAACTAATAAGACTTTCACCATGCAAATTCACTTTGTGTCTTGATGGCTGACAGTGTGTGAATGAAAGGGAATTATGCTTATTAAAAAAGATACTTTTTATGAAACTGTTTTAAATGTTAGTGAATTACAGAATCCCAGAATGGTTTGGGTTTGAAGGGACCTTAAAGCCCATCCAGTGCCACCCCCTGCCATGGGCACGGACACCTTCCACTAGCCCAGGCTGCTCCAAGCCCTGTCCAACCTGGCCTTGAATATTTAATAAATCACCACAGGTATAGCAAACTCAATGATTTGCTTGACCTCCAAATAAATATGAATAAACTGGGGCAAAGAAAGATGTTCAGTACAGCATTGTTACAACATTTTATCAGACCGCACTTCACACAGACATTAACAAAACCATGAAATGAGAGGGTTTTTCATAAAGCTACACAATGCTGGTTCCTGCTTACGTACAATAAGATTCTCTTCAAAATTCCTCTAAGCCCCAGAATGAGTTATCTCAAAACTACAAATGTTATCCAAATATTACATCCTTTTAGGCTAAAGAGACCATTAAAGGTAAAAACAAATGTGCGTTATCTTTATCCCCTTAGTCTCAGTTACTACAATGGAATTCAACTTTTTTCTTGTGCATGATTTGTCTCCACAGGAAGAAATAACAAAATATCAAAAAAGTGGGGAAAAGACAGAGTTTCTTCTTACTGAAATTTTTGTTTGAGGGGTCTGACTAATGCCAGGGAAAAATATGTCTCTGTCCTCAAGCTCTTTACTCAAAGAAAATGGAGTAACTCCCAGTGGCTGTGGTGGTTCTGTTCTTTTCCAAAGATTCTGTGCTTTCCAAGCCTCTCTTCTTTCCAGGATTTTTGAACACAATGCTTGATTTTGGAGGTTCTTTTTATAGGGAAAAAAAGAACACCTTTTTCAAGTATTGAGCAAAAATAGTTGTAGAGAAGGGAAGATGGCAGAATTTTGACAATTTAACATCTTAATGCAGCTTAGTGCTGCCAACATCCATCGTAACCAGGATACTTCTTGTCATCTCGAAAAAAGGGAACAAAGAATCCATGAAATTAGAAAACAGCATTAAACAGGGCAACAAAGCTGGAAGGGCCTGGAACCTAAATCCTCTGAGGAGTGGCTGGGAGTACTAAGGGAGTTCAGCCTGGAGAAAAGGAGGCTTGGGGGAGTCTTGGATCCCACTCCACAGCTCCCTGACAGGGGATGCAGCCAGGTGGGAATCGGGCTCTGTTCCCAGGGAGCAAGAGACAGGATAAGGAGAAACGGCCACAGATTGCACCGGGGGAGGTTCAGGTCGAAGACTGGGGGAAAAATTTCTTCATGGAAAGGCTGTCAGGCATTGGAAAGAGCTGCCCAGGGAGGTGGTGGAATCTCCATCCTTGGAAGTGTTCAAAAAATGAGCAGATGTAGCACAGGGAAATTCAGTTAAAGGCTGGATTTGATGACCTTGGAGATCTCTCCAACCTTAATGATTCTGTAAGGAAACAACTGGGAAAGCACAATGTGAGGGGACAGAACAGGTCAAGCCATCATCTTTGTGCACTCAGGGAGTTAAAGGATAAATTAAGAACAAACAATACAGTGGAATATGACCCACACTGCTAGGGGAACGATCTCAATTAATTTTGTTGCTGATCCCTTGATGGTATCAGGTTCATCTTTGCCACCCTTGCACCAGGTTTGAGGTTGAAAGGGGATTTTCAGGCCAGATCTAAGTTAGTTTTCCTCGGTAAGGCAAGGTGGTGGATGACAGCATGCTTGGGGACTGAAATGCACTTTTCAGCTATTATAGATTAACAGCATGTTTACTCATCAGGCTCTTTCTGGGTGAGTTCCAAAGCTACCAGAAATGGACTTTTGTAATAATTTTCTTAAACATATTTAATTAAGGAAATAGCAGATGTTTAAAACTGAAGCTGCTGCAACCCTTAAACTCCTCGCTTTGGCTAAAACCATTCAAGCCACTCTCAACAAATACCTCATCAATCTTAAAAACCCTGTGGGCAGGTCAATTCTGTTGGATGCATGAATTTTCTCCTGTGTTCTCCTGGTTTTTAGCAGATTTAATTAGCCTGGTTATTTTTCGATGGTTCTCCAATCCTTATTTTTCAAGCAGTGACTGTTTAGCGGTGTGAGCAGCTCCTTGCTCATGCTCTAAAGCTCTGTTTCTGAAATAGCTGGGTTAAATGTCTTCCTAAAAGGCACTTAAATAATTGCCTTTAATTTTCCAAAGAAAAATTATTGGGAAATAAATCTTATGATGTTTTTGGTAACCCTAGGCAATCGTGTATTGCAAATGTGTCTGGCTGAAGTGAAGGATCCCCAAAAGTGAACTTTGAGTCACACCATGTCATTCAGTTCTCTCAAATCTGTCTGGTCTTTTCAGGGTAACCCCAAGATCCCCTCAAAACCCTTCTGAACCTTCAGGTTTAGCTCAGTAGACTGTAAATACGTCATTTACAAGATGATTATTATGAAAACTCTTCGGAAGGACCTGAGAAAGAGGAATGTGATTGTTACTGCTTGAAACCTGCTTTTGGTTTGCAAGGCTGGAAGAACCTGTCTCTGAAATGGGGATTTTTTCAGCATTTCAGGATTCTGCTGAAGAGAAAAAGTAAAAGCATAATTTTAAGCCCAAAATACTGAGTCACAACAGGCCCGTAAAAAGACCAAATTCTAAAACTCCTGTAGTTTGGAACTGTACTACTTTACTCAGAGGAACTGTATCAACTGATACCAACAGTGTTACTGCACCACTCCATTACAGCAGGTAGGACTATCCAAGGAATTCATTTACCTGATTGCTTTTTCCTCATCTAAAAGCAACTTCTGAGTTCTGACTAAACTTTAGATGTTGTATTTTCTACTGTAAAAAAAAAAAAAAAATCATAGGAAATAGGACATCCTTTCTTTTATCCATTTTTATAATACCACAATTCAGGAATAGCACAAGAGTGACAGGACAAGGGGGTAATGGCTTCCCACTGCCAGAGGGCAGGGATAGATGGGATATTGGGAAGGAATTTTTCCCTGGGAGGGTGGGGAGGCCCTGCCACAGGGTGCCCAGAGAAGCTGTGGCTGCCCCTGTATCCCTGGCAGTGTCCAAGGCCAGCTTGGACAGGGCTTGGAGCAGCCTGGGCTAGTGGAAGGTGTCCCTGCCCATGGCAGGGGGTGGCACTGGATGGGCTTTGAGGTCCCTTCCAAACCAAACCATTCTGGGATTCCATGATTCTGTATTGCTAAAATAGGTGATGATCAGGCAAAAGATCCCCAAACTGAAGGAATTAATTAGGAATTGGGAGGTATTTTGGTATTTTAAATGGACTCAGTCCAGAGTGTGAGGTAAAATGTTCCACCAAGCTCCCTGTCACTTGAAGCTGAATATAGGCAAGAGATTTCAAAGGTGTTGTGGTCAAGCTCTTTAATTAAGCTCCTTAATGCCAGGAATGTCTCTGCTTTCCATGTGTTGATTGCGGAGGGGCTGTGCAGACTCAGAGCCCTCGCTGCCAGAAAATGAGTACACGGGGTGAGCTCAGTTTATAAACCAGAAACTTAACAGAGCAGCGAGGATTGCACGATTAGCACCAGCCCTGTTTGGAACCATCTGGCTGAAATCAGCTTCTCCTCAGGTGTGGTGTCCTGCAGCTGCTGACAGGGCAGGTACCAACACTACTCATGTACCCTGACAGGCTCTCCCTGTTCCCAAAGGCAAGGGGTCTTCCTGGATTTGCATTTCTTCATCCTCTTAAAAAGGGGAAAAGCCCCCACAGCTCCAAGCCATGGTTGTTTGTGAGTGCTTGGAATAGTTCAGGGCTGAGTTGTGTTTGATAATTAATTAGATGAGCAATGCTGTGGTCACCTGTAAGGTGAATTGTGAAATCAGCAGTGCTCCCCTCAGCACCACTTGTCATTCTACCAGGATAAAGCAGGTCCTAAACTTCACATGCACCGAGGCCCAAATGTCCTCCTTTCTGCATGTTCCCCAGCTTTAATGAATTTCATTATTCTTTTTTAATTTCCATGCTCTTGCAGAATAAAGGTCCCCAAATCATTAACTAATTTGATATGTCTCGAGTACCAATTCAATTCTTGGGTCCCTTGAGAACCTGAGCCATCTTGTTCAAACACCTCCTAACTTAGTTTCATAATTAGATACACCTTGATTGATGGGGTTTTGTATAGCACTTGCAGAGAGAAGGAAATCAACCTAATTGTTATCACAATTTAGCAGGTTTTAAGATTAAAAGTCTTAACCAAATCAGTGATTTCCAAGAGGAAACAAAGCCCTGCTCTGTTGTAGCACAAGCTAAGGAAGGTCCTTCAATAATGAATTATTTGGGGAGGAAGAAATTGATATGGCAATTATTAAGACAGTTATTTCCATGTTAACCTGCACTTTGGGTATGTATTTATAGGAAAAGAGGAGCATCTAGTTTTTCCTGTTCCTAATAGCAAAGTCATTCCAAACAGGAAGTTCATGGTGAAAGAAGTGTTGGAAATAAATTGTTAGGTAGAACTGGAGCAAAAGGAATAAAGTGTTGTTTTGTTTTGTTTTTCTTTTTAATGAAACCCTTTCCCTTTAGACAACCTTACAGAAAAGCCTTTTTTGATTAAAAAGGAGGTAATTTTGAAAGCCATGTTGAATCCGAGACATTCCTGCCTTCTCCCATGCCTGAAGAGTCCCAGTACAGCCAGGCATTGTGGCAGGAGTGACTTCAGGTCTCTTCAAAGGTTGGACTTGATGATCCTGGACACCTTTTCCAAACTTTTAGTATTTTATTATTTCCAATATTTTATTATAGCTGAGGTGTGAGTGACAATGTGCTAAAAATTATGGGCTAAAGCCTGAGACAACACAGGCAGGAGTTTTTCTCATCAGTATAATCAAGCCCATCTCAAAATCTCCCTTCTCATCAAACAAACTCCTCTTGCAGAGGTAGAAATGCGAAATTGTTGGTCACTCTAGAATATGAGTTACTTGAGGACAGAAACAATGACATGGAAACCCTGTTCTGGGGGCAGAATCGGTGGTCTGGGGTGGACAAACTTCAAATAATTCCCTTCTTGTTTATGCAGCTGAATAAGACATTCAGAGGAAGGTGTTGGAATATATTTAAAGAAAACTGGAGCAGGTGTTCTGCTTCTAATATTATTTATCCATTAGCCCAGTGTGCAGCAGTGAGCAAAGAGCCAGAATTATGGATATGGATGGGCAGAGGTATTCAAATTCCCAAGTATTTGAAATGGGTAGGATCAAATCATAATTTTCTCAAAGTTTTGAGTGTTTTGGGAATAAATCTGGTGTTAAATCAGCTGGAAAAAATCACAAGCCATATATTTCTTTATATTATCATCCGTAAGAGATGCTTAATGTCTGGGAATTACCCAGGGCACTAAAGGTATCGGTGGTTACAGATTTACATTTTATGGGCAGTACTAAGGAAAGTTAATTATGGGGCCTAGGGAGTTATCAAAAGAGAAACTTTCTTCCATCACTTTGGAAACTGGGGGATACTGTGAGGAGCCAGTTTAGTTTTGATTTGTCTCAACACTGATTGTCAGAGGCATGTGGAGGAGGGGTTGCACACCTGCCACTTGCAGGAGTCGACTAGGAGATGGGAGATAGCCTTGTCTCTGAGGGGACTTACTTGGCAACCATTTCAAGTCTTGCATGGGACAGGCAGTCAGCAGGAGACCACCAAGGACACTGCACCCTCCAGAGAGGTTTCTCCAATCAGATGGTGAAAGGTCTCCAGCAATGCACTGCAGTGGAAGGCTGGACTGGGCCAATGGTCTCCTGCCAGCAGGTGGACTTTTGGGGAGCCGGGGGCATAAAAGTAACTGTGTCACAAGTCCTGGGGGCTTGGTGACTGGGGTTTGTTAGTGTCTTGTCTTTTGGGCTTTTTGAATCTGGGGGCCTTTTGGGTCTTGTGTTTTTGCTTTGGCTCCAGCCTGCTGAGGTCTTCCTCTTGCCCTGGTCCTAGCCTGATTTTGCCCTTTTTGCCCTGGCTCCAGCCTGCCTTTTGGCTCTCCTGCTCTCGCTGGCTCTTGCTCACCCTTGCATCTGCCCTGCCTCCCTGTGTCCCTGACCTGTGCTGTGCTGCTTCAGCCCTGTAT
>NW_008238434.1:1864498-1877487 GCF_000691975.1 Corvus brachyrhynchos
AGAGCGGCGCGGGCCCCCCGGCAGGCAGCGGCCACACAGCCCCGCTGCGTGGACACCGACGGCGCTCCCCATGCTGCGGGTGGTAATGCCTGCTTTTCCTCTCTCTATCTCCCCTCTCTCTCTCTCCCCCCATCCTTTCCCGTTTTCCTTCCTCCTTTTCTGTCTTTTCTAGTCCTCTTTAGTAGGGCAACTCCTTTTTTTGGTTGTTTTTCGTTAGCAATAAACAGTTCTCAGATAGAAGGTTGTCTCGTTTGACTTAATTTCATTATAGACCATCTATTTTTAAAAGAACTCCTCACAGTTCCCCACAGTGGAATGCGACAGATACTTAACTTTGAGATTAGCAGTGATTAACTGTAGCCTACGTGTCTGGATGGAGTTGTGGTTATGATGGAGATCCCACCATCGGAGTAGGACTCTTTGGGAATTCCAGCTTTCGTTTGATGGTTATATGGTGGCAATCTTGGAGGAATCTGACTTTACTTAATTTTGGGCACTTCTAGTAGCCCTGTTACTTCAGTCGTATCTAGGTGATCTTTGGGTTTGCCCAGTTTAGTTTTTGAGGTGTTTTAAGCTGATTTTATTAAACTCTTCAAGAAGTCAGTTTGAGTTTGGAGGAAGTTCAGAACAAGACTCAGTGTACAGTTTTTATAGACAAAATCTGTGGCCAGCGCATTGTGTGCTCTGGGATTTGGCACTAAGGGTGGGGAAAAGGATGAGAAATGGAGAGAATTTTGATATTTTGGATGAAAACAGGCCTCGGTTCTGTAACCTCCAGTTTAATGAATGGGCATTTCCAGCCGGGCTCTTACCAGTAGAAATTAAGCAGGTTGTTTACATGCAAATTCCTGTCTGCTTTGGTGAGTTAACTCTTGTCTCAGATGAATGCTCATAATCTACAGATTGACAAAGGTAATAAATCTGATAAGGGTTGTCATCAGCTCAGAGAGGAAGGTAAAGGAAATCTAGAGGGGAAATCTCTAAACTAAAGCAGAGGAACTTTTGTCACTGCATTAATTTGCTTATTAATTGGCACAGAATGCACACTGCTGAGAAGAAAAGGCTGGCAGAAAAAGGAGCAGGGAAACTGAAACAAGAGCTTCAAATTGTGTAAAACGGAACCAAGGGGACCATTCTGATGCTATGTCAAAGGATGCTGAGTGATGTTCATCTGTCACACCACAGTCATCATAAACTCATTATTAGGCATGACGGAGAGCCTGTATAAAAGCCCTGTCGTGGCAAAGAAAACACTACAAAGTAAACAAATGAAACTTCTACTCTGTGGTCCAAATGCACATGAACCTGGTTTGTCTTTGCTTGCCTCTTGACCTACATATTTAATTTTTCTCTCAGAACAATGCTCACGTGAGTCCTTCACAGCCTCACACACGTATATTATAGTTAAGGGTTAGGAATGCCACAGAGAGCCAGTTGCATCCTATTCCTATCAAACTCAGCTCCAGCATGGAAAAAATTAATTCCTATTAATATAATTCAGCCAGTTTTTATTAACGAGGTCTATTGAGGGAGGAGGTCCAAGCCATTGGACTGTGACTCAGATAATTTCCTAGTTCCTTCTGTGACCTTGAGCAAGTTGCTCAGTATCTGTGGCTGGATTTTTTTGGGACTCCAGAAGATTTTAGAAGGACAGCAAAGCTGATTGATTGTTCTGGTTCATTGGCTAAAGTGAAAAATAATGCAATAGTGAGGTAAGAACTGTTGGTAAAACAGGAAAAACAAACAAACAAAAATCTGGAGAAGAAATAGGTTCAGCTCAACAACTGAATTTTGCTCTTAAAATTCCTGTCTGCTTTATCCCTTTTTATTACATCTGGGAAATTTCTGAAACAAATATTTAACTTGTATAAAAACTAAAATATAACAAGAGTGTTTTCTTTACTCGTGCTTCCTAGAACAGGCAATTTGACTTGAATAATCTAATTAAATATAACTTCAAATTTGACTGCTTCCTGAAGTACTATTTTTTAATAAGAGTCACAGTTTCAATGCCATGCTTTATTATATAGAGTATTTCATTACACTTTTCATTATGTCAAGCTGGTAAGTTTTTAGAGACAATGATTGTGCCAGTATGAAAAGCTCCTGCATTTCCACAGCAAGTGCTGTATTTCCTGAGCCTTCAAGGCTTTTTGATAATAAAAATAAATGTATGGAACTATTTTGTCTTATGCTCACCCTAAACTTAGGTTTAAGGAGGTGAAAGGGAAGGGATTGACTGCTGGATAAGCTTGTAGCCATACAAAGAAAAATGGTGAACAGAAAGAATTATTTCTATGATCTCATAATAAGTTCAATAAGACATTGGAACACTTGGTTTCTTATTGTGACATACATAGGAACAGCTGGACCAAGAAAGACTTATCTTGATGTTCAAAGGCCCTTATCTGGCATAAAACTTCCTCAACTGGTTCACAAACCTGTCAATCAGCCCTGAACTGGTGAGAAAGTTGGACAAGATGATCACTTCACATTCCTTCCTTCCAACAGAATGATTCTATTCTATTTTTCCATACTCTCTATAAATTATACATAAATCTGCTTGTGTTTTGACCAAAACACAGAGATATGATGGAAAAAGTGAGGGATGTTCTGCTGAGGTGCAGGTGGAATTAGTTAAACTTTGTGTCAGCTCCATGCAGATGAAGATCTACTGAATGCCATGATCTTCAAAGGCATGGTCAAGGTGTGTAAGATCAATTCAGGCATGATTACACCTTACTTATAATTTTCTGGGCCTACAAAAATTAATCTAATCCAGAACCTCATCGTCTTTCTTCTCCTTTTTGTGTAAAATCTCTGGGAGAAGTATGGAGAGAAACCTCTGAAGAACACAGAGCTGACAGAAGAACACGCAAGGTTTTTAAGGAGGCTTCCTGTTGGGAAAATTATTACTTATTAGATGTTTTTAGTGAGACAGAAGAAGCTTTTTTGGATGCCTGTTTTTCAGGTTTCAACAGTTTTCAGGCACTGTTGATTAATAAATATTAGTCAATGTGAGGCTGTTTTGTTGGTCTTGTGTGCACACCCTCGGGAAAAACACCTGCTGATGTGAAGCCAAAATCCAGACTGAGCCCTTCTGCTATTGAATAGTTTGCTTAGCATTTTAAAATATTCAGCATTTGTCTGTCAAATGAATTTATGGGAAACACTGACATTGGTCACTTTAGGCCATGAAAACCCAGCCCCACTTTTTAACAGGAGGGTCTAACACCCCCCTTCTGGGAGTGTGTGGAGATTCCTCCCTGGAGTGGGGACATCCTCGAGGTCACTCCTTGAGGCTGAGGAAAGAGATTTGATTATTGGGATGGGTGAGTGACATCAATCCCTACTTAGTAACTGTTTTTCCAGCTTTAATGTCATTGTTTCGATGAATAGTGCACTGTACTCATAGTTAGAGCTGTCTCCACTTTGTAGTAAATAATTCTGATTAAGATATTTATTATCATCATCAATTTAAATAAATAATTTTATTATTCATATAACTGTGTTTGGGTTGCCATCCTCACACAAAGGCTCAGTTACACCTGTACAATCCTTGCGGCAAACCAAGCCTGGGACTGGGATTGAATCCAGCCACATCCAGAGTCCCCTCTGAGAAGGACTTAGGAAAGCCAGGGGTTCCTTGCTGCACCTTGTGACTCAGCAGGAGGATCACCCTAAAAAACCTTGTCCAAAGCTTACATTCTGCCCAATATTCCCAGATTGAATTGAAAGTGTCCTCAGTGCACAGGACTAGAGAGGCAGTGTGCAAGCAATAAGGAAAAGCTTTCCACCATGGCCACTGAAATGATTTTGTGCTGGTTTCCTAAGGACAGTGACTTAGGATTTGCTAATGGAAAAGCACACGTGAAACAGATGGAAAGAAATAGTTAGGCAGCACGTACAGTGAATAAATCAGCTAGTGTTTGCAGCAAGGGTGAAATATGGGACATGTCTGTGGTTTGGAAAGTACCATAAAATTCCCTAGCGAAAATGTAGATCGGACTTGGCTTTAACCTCTCCTCAAATACAGCTACAGTTCACTGATAGGTCACGTTAAAGGTCCCCTCTAACACCCCAACATGTCTGGCTGTTGTCAGACAGACTGTAAATTGGATTGCTCCAATTATCTGGGCTCTGGGAAGAATAACAGTGCAGTAAATAAAGGTCTCTGGAGGCTTGTCGCAGGCTTGTAACAGCTTAGTGAGTGCCAGTGTCATCCCTACGGATCTGCCAGGATTGGAACACTTTAACATCTATGGACATTTAACTGCGGCTCTCCCAGGAGAGGCTGTTGTTGCAGATCCTCCCCTGCCAGTGTCTCCCAGGAATTTAGGGAAGTGGTGATGTGAATTGGCTGAGAATGTAATTTTCCCCTCTTCTTCCCATCACACAGAAAACACACGGCAGTGCCCGGCCCAGGCAGTGTGAAGCATTAACACAGGCACTGCAAAGACCATCTGCAACAACTTAGAGCCACTTGGGAGCACAATGCAGAGACTCTAAGGGATAAATTTTCACAGCTTTCTTCTTAGATTATTGTATCTGACAACCACCAAGCTTTGTTTGGGGTTTGCAGTTGGTGGGGGTCAACATTTCCTGTGCAGGGATTCTTAAAAAATACCAAAACCCCAAATAACCTATGCACCTACTGAAAACTGAGATGTGGGTGGAAGTTATTTGGGACAGTATTTATTTTTTAGCTCTCTAGCACTGAAGAATCATGGAATCACAGAATATCCTGAGTTGGAAGGGAAGCACCTGGATCATTCAGTCCAACCCCTGGTCCTGCACAGACACCCCAACAATCCCACTCTGTGCATCCCTGGGAGCGGTGTCCAAACGCTCCTGGAGCTCTGGCAGCCTCGGGGCTGTGCCCATTCCCTGGGGAGCCTGGGCAGTGCCTCAGCAGCCTCTGGGGGAAGAACCTTTTCCTGAGATCCAGCCTGACCCTCCCTGGCACAGCTCCAGCCATTCCCTTGTGTCCCTTGCAGCCCTCCATGAGCCTCCCCTCAGTCTCCTCCTCTCCAGGCTGAACAAGCCTTGTGCCCTCAGCCACTCCTCATACAAATTCCCCTCCAGATCTACATCAATGAGTTGTGCTGTGTATCCTCTGAAGCACTGTTATGTTACCTAGAGGAAGCAGAAGTTCTAAATACATCCTTGGACACTAATTACAAGGAGAAGAGCAGAAATTTTGCCTTGATAATGTTCTTGGTAATTATCCTTTATGACATTATAAATCTGATTTTTTTCCCAACTTTTATATCTGCTCATGTTCCTCTGTGAAATGGTGGAGTTTATTTAAAATTAGCAGCAGTTTTATTAATGACACTCAACATTTCCAGTAATGGTTGTATAATGTAAATCCTGTAAAGTGCTTAATAGGACACAGCTTCTTGTTTGGATGCATGTGGTGATAAATTAGAAAGAAACTAATAAAACATGGAGCAGAAGGAGAGAAAGCTGGGGAAGTTTCAGGGCAGTGAACAGAGAGATGTGGCCAATAATGATGTATATCACAGGTCATCACAGGACAGTGAATAAATAACCTTTGGGTTTTTACAGGATTTTTCCTAAACTCTTTAGTTTTGTTAACTTTTTTTTTCCACCAGCAGTTCTTGGGTTTGTGTCTGCATGGATTAGGGAGGAGAGTACTTATAGACCATGCCCTGAAATTGTTCAAAGCCAGGTTGGACAGGGCTTGGAGAAATCTGGAGTAGTGGAAGGTGACCCTGCCCATGAAGTGGAACTGGATGGGCTTTATTCTCCAGACCAGATTGCTCCAAGCCCACTCCAAGCTGGCCTCGGTCACCTCTTCCAGGGGTAGCATAAGATGTAGGCACATCCAGGATTTCGGGATATGCAGTGATTCACCTGGAGCTGCTTTGCCAACATGTACTTTGGGTTGTAGATGATTAAGAGACTCTTTGAAAGGCATGAAGGAAACCTGAAGTTCTATCTAGAGAGGGGACTGTCAGTGTTAAGACATTAACTACATATTGCTTGGCCAACTATTACATTTCCATCAACACTTGGATTATTTAACAGAAAGTTCTGTTCTTTTATGAAACACAAGTTTCACGTTTGCCATACCTTTGTCTCTCAGAAGAATTCTGTTTGTGTCAGTGAAATATGACATCTTTGCTTTGACATGGAAGGAGTTTGTTTTAAGAACTGGCTAACTGGTAGTGAGGTCCCTGAACATCCAGAAATTCTTCACTGTAGCAAAAATGAGAGTGGGGTAGTTAAAAACTCAGTTTAAAGTCTTCTGGTAAATGAGAGTTCACTCTAAAAGCTGCAAAACAAAGTAAGCCCAAGTCCATTAGGGTGCCACAGATACATTGCTGTTTCTATTGCTGTGTGATTTTAGCTGTCAGCAAAAGTATAAATACTTTTGGGAGACCCAAATCCTACTTCCAGTGCTAATATAAATCTATGATTTGTGTTATTAGCCAGCTTCTTGCTGACCCATAAACTGTGTGGACTGTTTTTTAGTGACAGGAGAGTGCAGGGTATGGGGGGGAAAATCAGCAATTTTAAATATATTAAATGGAAGTGATTGATCTCTTCTAGAAACATAAAATAATAATGTTTGAAGTGACAGGGAAATCTGTGGGAAGCTCTGAATAATAGTATATACTAATGTTTAAATATATGATGACAATCCCTCTTGAAAAATCAAACTGCAGCTCTAAATCATGCTCTGATAGCTCTTATTATCTGAATTACACTGAATTATGAATTGCCATTGCCTAGGATGTGGATGTAGATATATATGGGGTTTAATTCTCTCATTTTTTTAGCATTGGTCAGCATTTGGAGATATTTTCCTACATTGAGAGAAGTGTTTTCCACTGTCTGGCAGAACCACCTCTCCCTGTTTTCTGTAGGTCAATGCACATCCAGAGCACATATTTATGTCCTGAAATGTATGCATTGTCCTAAAACTTGACTGACTGGAATTTTCAAACTTGCCTTAAGGATATGGATGCCCAGCTCTCATTAATTTTAATTCAATTAATTAATTTGGTTACTCATTTCCCATTTTAATTTTAATGGCAATTGGGCATCTAAATCCCATAGGCAGGTTTAAAAATATCAGTCAGAAGATAATGAATATCCAAAGGAACGGAATTCCAGAGCAAGTTGGAACTTCTCTGCTGTGAAAGTTCTGCTGAAAAGCCACTTCGCTGCTTTGTGTGGTCCGGAGTCACAGCTGAGGTTCTTCCAGAAAAAAACCACAACTCTGACAGTTCTTCAGAAAGTCAACCTTCCTGTCTGAGAAAAATACTAAGAAAATGTGGGGATTTTAAAGCACCTTTCGTGTTAGTCAACTTTTATGTCTTGGAAATTTCAAATAATGGAATAAAGAGTCTGTTTCTTCCAGCTGTTGTATCTGGTATCTTTCATAAAACACGTATTCAGAACTTACTGTCAAATCTAAAGCTGCTGACCAAATCAACAGGAGCTATTATTGGTCTTAACATGAATGGCTTTTCTCTATTTTTAAGGTTTCTGGGAAGCAATATTCCTTTTTCCTTTTAATTACCAGATTGCATCCTCTTTTGTATACAACAGAACTATACTGGAGAAATTAAATTTCTCAATTAGCAATGGAAAAGGAAGAGCAGTTTAAATGGCAAAATAAGCAAGTCAAACCTCCCTTAATTAATTTTATCATTAATTTTGTTTCAAGAAAAAAATGCAGTTTAGCTTCACTGGGGAAAATGTCGCTTAATCATGCTACATTTAATTGGAACAAATAATTAGAGTGAAATATTAATCATTATGCACTGAAGGCCCATTTGAAATGTAATCAGTGTGAATGGAAGCCAGCCTGCTTCCTGCATTAATTTGAGCCGAAACCTGGATCAGGTGTGCTTCTCAGGAATCTCTGTCCAATGCTTGTAGCCATTGTAAAGCTGGAAATAGCTGAGTATAAAATTCCATATAACTAAGCCACTGGGTATGAAAATTCCCACTGTGAGAGCCTGTAAACATCCTGGAAGAAACACTAGGATGGAGTTTTCAAAGCCCTGGCTATGTGCTGTCAGTATCCATTGTCATGGTAATCCCATGGGGAATTTTGCCATTAAATTCCATGGAAGTGGAGTTTCTCAGTGCCATGAGCTTGTAAAGAATTGCTTTCAAGAACTGGGGGGAAAAAAGGTAAACACTGTGATTGCATCCATCAGCTTCCATTGCATCAATCAGCTTCCATTTAAACGCCCTCTGTTGTTAAATTGAAATGAAGATGGATTTGTTGTTCTGGATGGTTTAGACATCTATTAATTATACATGCACATAATATTTAATTATCGTAAGTGTGGCAATTTTCTTGAATTAGAGATGGATTATTCCATTCAGATCCCAGCAATTGGACTTTATGATGTTTGTCAGTTCATAATTAGCTCAGAATCGCTAGCTATGATGTGGGTATTAGGAAGTTTGGAAATCCTTGGAAATCCTACAACTTGGGGAGCCTCTTGTGGCACAGATGGCCTCCTGGATGCCCACAGGAAGTCTGATTCCATGAAGTTCATTTATAACTTCTTCCATGCTCCTGATTGCCTCACCTTGAGCTGTGTCAGGGGAGGGTCAGGATGGATCTCAGGGAAAGGTTCTTCCCCCAGAGGGTGCTGGGCACTGCCCAGGCTCCCCAGGGAATGGGCACAGCCCCGAGGCTGCCAGAGCTCCAGGAGTGTTTGGACACCGCTCTCATGGATGCACAGGGTGGGATTGTTGGGGTGTCTGTGCAGGGCCAGGGGTTGGACTGGATGATCCAGGTGCTTCCCTTCCAACTCAGGATATTCTGTGATTCTGTGACCTCTGCACAATAATGGGAGAAGGGGAAGTGAGAAGTAGAAGGAGAAAAGAAGATACACCCAGAGAAGTTGCTGCTGCCCAAGCTGAGCTCTCCAATTTCAGCAAGCAATGAGAGCATTGAGTAATTTCCTCCCCAGAGTAACTATTCAGATGCTGTGCAGTGTTACCCTACTAAGAAAACGCTTTATGTTCCCTAAATTTTCCATGTTGCTCAACACCAAGGGTCAGCTGAACATGTATTACCTGTGCAATCAGAGCGAGCTTTGCTCAACATTTCCTCTCTTGCTGGTTTGGTCTTTCCCTGCTCCTTAGTTTTCCACGTGCCTGCCAGTGTTCTGCTTTCCCCAGGAGGAACTGGGGCTGAGCACTCCTGCTCAGGAACTGGCAGCTTGCAGCCAAGGAGTGAGCAGAAAAATGTGTGGGAGAGGGGGAAGAGAGAGAGGTGGAGAGGGAAAAAGCTCATCTAAGCTCTTTTCTGGGAGTGCTTTGGAGTTCAGCCTTTCTGTCAGGTGCCTTTGACAGGAAGTCAGGACTCACTGAATGGATGAAAGGGAAAGAAGAAAAAAGCAAGGCCAAGGCAATTTGAGATAGTATCCGGTGTATCTTGGAGCGAGATAGCATTCAAAGGCCAGGTTTAATTTAAGCAATGGCTCTGTGGAGTGTATTAACCTTTCCACCCTCCCTCCCTCCCCCCATGCTGAGCACTAACTGTCTTTTGTGGCTTTTTTAGAAGTATCTTTCCAGCTCTGCTGCACCATTTTTCATCTCCTCTTTGAAGGAGATATATCCCTGAAATTATCTGTTCAGAATCACGCTAATCCACCTGCTCTGTCCCCCAGTAAGGAAAGTAAATAAGGATTGCAAATGGGGTTTCTATGACAAAAGCTGGGAGGTGGGAGGATGGAGAGGCAGGAGTAAAGATGGCAGCAGGATGGATGGAAATGATGGAGTTAGAAGGGCAAAGTGAGTTTGAAGGAACCTGGGGAGATGCGGGTCAGATATTCTGCCAGTGTAAATGTCACAGGTGTGCTGGCTTTGGTAGATCTGTGCCCATTTATTCCACCAAAAAAGTTAGCCATGCTTTCTAGTCCCAGCTAATTATAGCTGGTGCCTCAGGCTCCTATCCATGCACGGGAATGACCTGGGGTTTAAATCCTCTTCTTTTCTTCTCTGATCTCTGACCTGATTTTTGTAAGGCCTCCTGAAATACTTGCTGGCTTATCTACTGAGTTTGGCATCTGTGGCTTGGACAGGACTAAAAAACTACCCCTCTATTCATTATTTGAGTAACTGAGTTCTAGTGAGGATAAATTTGGCTTTAAAATGAATTTTTGTCTTTCTTTTTTTTTTTATTGCTGACATTTTCCACTTACTTTTTAAATTAAGCTCTAAGAAAAGAGAACAAAGAAAACCATCATCTGCTGAAGTTTGATAAAACATTTTTTTCCACTTAAATGGTGTTTTGATGTGTAGAAAGGTTGCCCTCTTGTCATGACTGTTCCCCGTGCTGGCACTGTTGAGGCCCCTCGAGTGCTGTGTCCAGTTCTGGGCCCTCATGGCCAGAGAGACCTTGAGGGCTTGGAGAGTGTCTAGGGAAGGGAACGGAGCTGGGGAAGGGGCTGGAGCCCCAGGAGCCTCTGAGGGAGCTGGGAAAGGGGCTCAGCCTGGAGAGGAGGCGCGGGGGGGACCTTGTGGCTCTGCACACCTCCCTGACAGGAGGGGGCAGCCGGGGGGGTCGGGCTCTGCTCGCAGGGAACAGGGACAGGAGGAGAGGGAACGGCCTCAGGCTGGGCCAGGGGAGGCTCAGGTTGAACACCAGGAGGAATTTCTCCATGGAAAGGGTGGTCAGGCCTTGGCAGGAGCTGCCCAGGGAGGTGTTGGAGTCCCCATCCCTGGAGGTGTCCAAGGATGTGGCACTCAGTGCTCTGGGCTGATGACAAGGTGGGGACTGGGCACAGCTTGGACTCGATGGCCTTTTTTCCAACCTTAATGATTCAGTCATTCTATAACATTGCCCAGAGAAGCTGTGGCTGCCCCTGGATGCCTGGAAGTGTCCAAGGCCAGGCTGGATGGGGCTCGGAGCACCCTGGGATTGTGGAAGATGTCCCTGCCCAGGGCAGGGGGTAGAAGTGGATGGGCTTTAAGTTCCCTTCCAACCCAGACCATTCTCACAGGTGCAGCAGGAGGTACCTCTGTGTGTCACAACAGTTACAAATAATAACTTCAGCTGTTTCCCATATTTTAAATAATCCATACTGTATATATAGACTTTCTCAGCCATTTCTTTTCAGTAAAGAGTGAAAAAGAAGCTGGAAAATCAACATACCAACAACTGAATCATTATGTCTGAGACTGTAACAAAAGTAGCGTGTTGAAATTAATTCATCCAGATGGCACCAGAATGCACAGGCTGGAATAATTTCTCTAATGCATATTAGGAACCAGTGGAATAGCTTCAAATAGGGGTCTGGATAAAAATGGCTTGATGTATTTTGGAGCAGCTGCAGTTCCTCCTGACTTTGTGTAATGGATAAGTTCTGACACTTCACTTCTGACAAAGTGGTCCATGAGAATTTTTTAACGGGCTCCACCACGGAGCTCTCTCTACAAGACAAATGGGGCTGCAAGAGCTCTCCTGGTCTGCAGACAAGCCACAGATGAAAAACACTGACAGCACTGCCCACAAAAAGAACAAGTTGTGTAATTTACTGTGGGTCACACATTTTGAATGTTGTAAAGTTATATCCAAAGCTGTCACCTTCACAGATTGAGTGACCTCCTGTGATAGTAAAGGTTATGAAATAAAGAAATGTGTCTTGCAACTCATTAATCTTTAGAGAAACAGCCAGAAGGATTTCTGACTGCTGCTTGCAGGTACCAAAAAGTATGAGACCAAACACTGCTGTGAAAGTTTGTGGGGAAAATAAATCAACATTTTGAAACAAAAAGATGTTGTATCTTCTTTCTGGGTTGGAGTGACTTTGATCTTTAACTACTTACAAATGAATCCAAATAGAGTTTGGGGCTTTCTGAAGTTTGCAGAAGTGATTTGCATTTCAAAAGGCCCTGCAGTAAACACCGGTTGAGGTCCCAAAAGTCTTCTAAGAAGATGATTAATTTGAGAAATCCTTTGCTAATAATTAGTGGGGTAACTCCTAGGTGAAATCACATATGGTGAAAAAAAATTTGTATGTCGTCATGCTCTGGAGGAAGGACTTAGAAGTCAGTTTCTTTACTAAATCACAATTGTTTGTGCAAGAACATTTACATTGAAGTTCCCAGAAATGTAAAGAAAGAAGAATGAAGAATGTTTACCAGCATTACAAAGATATAGTTTGCTTTTCTGGGAAATCGGTAGAGCCAGCCACAAGAATTGATAAGCAATAGAATGTTTTTTTATACCATCAAATGTTTTTTTTATACCATCAGGATACTATGGATCATGTGAATCATAAAACCATTAAGGCTGGAGAAATCTCCAGGGTCATCAAGTCCAAGTTTTGACCAAGTACCACCATGGCCACTAAACCATATCACCGAATGCCGCTTATCAACACCTCCAGGGGTGGCAACTCCACCACTACCCTGGGCAGCATTTTCCAATGCTTTACCACTCTTACAAGGAAGAAATCGTTCCTAATAAACAACCTGACACTCCCCTAGCACAGCTTGGGGCTGCTTTCTCTTGTCCTCTCAGAAATGGGACCAAACACTAACTTCCGCTGTGAGATCAAAGATTGATCCTAAATTTGCTCTTGCCCAAATTCCATGAGCAAGAGCTTCTGCATTTTCAGTGGGCCCTCTGTGCTGATTTTAGAAGGGAATTCTCGGCTGAGTGTGCAATTATCACACGTAACAGACACCAACAAAATGGTGCTCTTGGAATTTTTTTTAACGTTTCCACAATTCTTTATAACTGGCAATTATTTATAAATACATTCTAGGAAGCAAGTGATGCCTTCTAAAACTCTACGGCCGTGCATGATGTGAAAACACACTTTTAAAAAGCTGTGGCACATCCACGACTTCCATTTGCAGTGGCTGATTTGTCACTGCGAGGAGCTGTGTGACAGCTCTGTCACCGCACTCTTTACACACTCCTGTCCCCGCCGGGTCCAGCTGGTTCCAGCCCGGTTGCCGCTGCGTCTGAGCCCCCC
>NW_008238434.1:1878308-1879317 GCF_000691975.1 Corvus brachyrhynchos
AGCAGGGGACCCTCCCCCCGTTCACCAAGAAGGGCCCACCTAATCCCCGCAGGAACCGTTACAGGAGGCCAAAGACCAGGGGCCCGTTCCCATTAGAGCCCTGCCGCATTCCCAGCCCCTCGCTCTGCCAGCTGGAAGAGCAGGGCCTGCAGGAAGGGTCAGCAGCAATGGCACTCCACAAAGAGCCAGGGAGTGAGGAGAAATGGATGCACATAAAGATCCACACCATCTGGGTCAACCCTCTCTACCCGGCGCTCTTGGTGGAGCCCGGCTCGCTGCAGGCAGAAGAGGCAGACGCTGACCTGCCCAGCACATCTCCTGCCCCAGCAGCTCCCACGGACACCCAGCCAGCAGCTGCTACCCTGGCTGGAGCCCCAGACATGCTGAGCAGGGTGGCGGCTGTGATCCGGCGACGCGGCCAGCAGCCGGGGACACAGCGGCACCTGGACCAGGGCACGGGCTCAGGGACGGCGGCAGCAGCCCCCGCAGAAAATGGGGAGCAGCCTTTGTACAAGCTGCGGGCAGACCGGCTAATCCAGAGACTGCCAGAGAGCCCCAGCAGGCAGCAAAGAGGGAGCACTGAGGAAGAGAGGGCCCCCAGGCCCCTCCCGCACCAGGCATGGGCAGAGCAGGGGAACCTCCACCCGTTCACCAAGAAGGGCCCACCTAAACCCCGCAGGACCCGTCACAAGAGGCCAAAGACCATAGGCCCATTCCCGTTAGATCCCTGCCGCATTCCCAGCCCCTCGCTCTGCCAGCTGGAAGAGCAGGGGCTGCAGGAAGGGTCAGCAGCGATGGCACTCTGCAAAGAGCCAGGGAGTGAGGAGAAGAGCAACATCAGCGTCGAAACCATCTGGGTCAACCCTCTCTACCCGGCGCGCTTGGTGGACCCCGGCTCGCTGCAGGCAGAAGAGGCAGACGCTGACCTGCCCAGCACATCTCCTGCCCCAGCAGCTCCCACGGACACCCAGCCAACAGCTGCTACCCCGGCCGGGGGGCCACACAGCGA
>NW_008238434.1:1879384-1880144 GCF_000691975.1 Corvus brachyrhynchos
GAAGAGAGCCGGGCAGCGGCCCTCCACAGCCCCTGCTGCCCCCCCAGCCCACTGGCCAGGCAGCGGGAAGATATCGCAGGGTCAGCAGTGGTACAGGGCGAGGAGGGGTCCTGCTCCAAGGAGCTCAGCTCTGCCTGCAGTGGGTCAAGCCTGTCCACAGAGTGGGCTGAGGACAAAGAGCTGAGGTACAGCACTGAGGAGGAGAGCACCTCAGGGTCCCTGTCATCCGAGTCATGGCTAGAAGACACAGAGGTCTGCAGGCTGGCTGTGGAAGTGAGCGGCGTAGTGCCCCTCCCATGTGAAGCCTGGGCAGAAGACCAAGAGCTGAGCTGGAGTAGTGATGAAGAGAGTGCCTCAGGGTCCCTCGTATGCAAATCACGGGCAGAATCCTGCACAACCACAGAGGATGGTCTGGATCAGCCGCAGGAAACCCTAATCTGCCCATATAATGTGAAACCCCTGCTCTATAACAGGGGCACAGGCACAGAATCAGAAGAAGGAAGCCTGTCCCAAATAGAAGAGGCAGGGAGAGGTTTCAGGGAACTGGAGGCTGACACGGGGACCACTCGGAGGGAGGAGGAATTACTGAAGAGGGACAGGCAGTTGTTTGAGTGTCTGCAAGGCCTGCGCTCAGCTGCAGCCGTCCCCGTGCAGCGGCCGTCCCCCTTCAGGAGGGCGCTCAGGGCCCTGCGCAGGGCGTTCCGGAGCCTCAGATGCCTCATTCCGCTGCTGCAGCCGTAGAGGCCGGCCCCCCACGGGC
>NW_008238434.1:1880899-1887817 GCF_000691975.1 Corvus brachyrhynchos
ATTGTGGCTGCAGTTGTCCTGAAATGGTGGATGTGGTTCTGTTGAAGCAGTGATCCTGTAGAAAGGGTCTGCTTTTCCTCAGAAGGTCCAATGGCGGCTATGTAGCTCCTGTCCTCTGGAAATCCAGTGGAAAGGGTGTCTGTGGTATTTGGAATCTCAGATTAAATGCAGCATGGAATGCTTGGTTCCTCCCTCTGGGTGGACCCATCTCACAATGGGATGCTGAGTCATGAGGCCAGGCATTGATGGGCTCATTAACAGAAGCTAGTCCAAAGGGAGGAGGCAAGGAAACACTGCCCCACCTGGTTTCAACAGCTCGTGAGAATAGAATGTACTTGTGAGGAATGAGACAACTCTTGGTTCTTAATTAAAATAATTAAAAGCAATTTGTTAAAAGAACAATCAGCAAAAAAACCCAAAAACCTGCAAGTACAAAAGAATTGTAAAGCCAAAAAAACCACGGGTCTGCAGTGATTAGAGACCTTGTTGTCCGAACCAGCTCAAAAGTCCCAAAGCAGAGACCTTACAACGCTGGGGTGACTTCAGCTCGCCCAAAGTCAGAATGTTAAACTACCTTTTGAAAGAGGTGCTCCCAGCATCAGGCTTCATCAGCAGCTCACCTGAGGTGAAAATGGCACCTCTGAGCTGGTGTGCAGCAGTTTTATAAAGTCTGGGTCTCGCCCATGAGCGCCCAGTGTCCAGCCGCCATGGTGCTGGATGATTGGTGGTGTCTTGAGGTGAGGTAATCTCAGTTGGCCAATGGCTCGTTGTTATTTAGGGGAAAGATGTCATTGGCTCCAAAGGCAGGAAAAGTCCTCATTAATATTCCAGGTTGCCGTGGTGCTGAGTTGCAGGCCAATGGCCAGGTTCTACAAATAGGTCCCTGTCAGATAGAAGGTCTCCTTTTTGGCAAAGCTTAAAACTCACTCAAAACTTACAAAGGTTAAGAACACTTGGTAAAAGGTTTAAAGCTGGGCTTTAAGTATCTCAGAGAACTCTTAAAAACAGGGTAATTAATTTGGACACATACAGGAATTAAGACATTGTGGCTTTTTACACTTTAGGGACTAAAGAGGGGAACAAACTTGTGGAACTTTATTAACAAGGGATTTTTAACGAGGAATTATGTAAAACACTTTAATCAACTAATCAGGGGAATAACTTTGGAACTTAGTAACTCTTAACTGGCTTGATGGGTAATTTGAATAAACAATAATTAAACAATTAACAATTAAAAGTTGAAAACACTTAATATGCAAAGGCCGACACTCCATTTCATGTATGACATACTGCAACCCAGGACACTGTGGAATATGTTCCTTAGGCAGTGGAGCTGTAGCTCAGAACACGTTAGATGTAGATAAGATGCTTTCCTTGAAATAAAATGATTGAATAAAGTGATTGAATTGATAAATCAGAAGTGCTTGTTGTTTTCATTGCGCTGCGGTCGTTGATCTGGGGGGAAATGCTGGAGCCCGAAGCCTTTTGGTTCTGGGGCGTTGCAGGGTGTGCTGGGTGGGGCAGAGGAGAAAGGCGCTGCCTGGGCCGGGAGGGATGCGGGGACAATGATTGTGTAGGATCTCTGCAGGAAGGAGTGCTCTCAGCCATGGCAAGGAGATGTGGCACAAGTCCCTGTTGTGCAGGGGAGCAGCTCCCAGGCCGTTTTGTGGAACTCCTTGTGAGGCACACAGGCATTTTGCTGCCAGGACATTGGATCCCACTCGCTGGGGCAGGTGCCCCCAGAGGTGCTGCAGCACTAAAATGCACTTGCCAGTGCAGCTCTTGCTGCCTCGGTGAAAATCTCCTGAGACAAGGAGCCTGGCAGGACACGTGCTTGGCAACAGCCAGTGTGCAGCTGAAACCTCCAGGATGGCCCAGAGTGCCACGCTGGACACTGCCTGTCCTTGGGGTTCAGAGCAAAGCAGATGCTTGGTGTGTCTGTGCAGTGTGCGGCTCCTGCTTGCTCCCAAATGAGCAATTGCCAGGAGATGTGTGCAGAGCTGCCTGGGCTCCCTGAGCAGGCCTGGCAGGGGCTGCAGCACGTGGGGTGGCAACGCAGCCTTGCGAGGCTGTGAATGTCTTGGTGCTCGCCCAGAGGGGGAATGGTGTGGGCTGAAAGGCTCCGTGTTTGCCAGGCTGTTGCAAAGGAAAAGGGAGAATCCTCCTGAACTCGGGCAAAGGGGACCTGCAGCCCACTGAGGCGGCTGCTGAGCACCTCCTGCACCAATCCTTCCTTCCCGTGCATTTCCCAGCCTGGTCCATGTGCCCAATTTCCAGTGCCCAACAGGAGCTCCTGTACTGATCATCTGAATCTCTTCCACGTCACCAGAGTTTTGCATCTGAAGCAGAGAGTCCTGTTCAGTCTCACAACTGCTCCTCCTTTTAAACTCCCTGCCCTGCCTGTAGCTCTTGGCTGAGGCATTCATGCAGTCAGCTGTGACCAACTGGAGTGAAGCCAAGCACCAGTTACTTTATTACTTTTTACTCCTCTCTGCGTCAATAATTTTGCTGATTTGGTGTCATTGCAGTGTTTGGACGGTGCTGGGCCCTGGTTGGCACCAACCTTTCTGCTCGGTTTCTCTGGAGCAGTGTGTGTGGAAGGTGTAAGGTGGTAAGGAACGATGCCAGTGCAGATTCCTGAACACAGGGACGGTACAGAGAAGCAACTGAAGTGCCACAGAAGTGGCCGCGGTGGTTTGGATTGATGTAAATTATTATTTGGAATGAATTCTGAGTGGCTGACAAAACTGCACCTTTTTGATCACAAAACCTTACAAAAGTGCTGGTAGACCTTAAGTTTTTCCAAAAACAGGATTAGTGAATGTAGCCTGCAATCCTGAACAAGGACACTTGTCCACGAGCTCTCAAGCAGTTAGGCACTCTTGGCCCTTGAAAAGTCCCTGTGAGTGCAAAACAAAGCTGTTTGAGTTGTTGCTTTCTGTATCAGATGCAGCATAACTGTATTGTAGATATCATGGCGTCATGGAATGATGTGGGGTTGAAGAGACTTTAAAACTCATCCTGTGCCATGGGCAGGGACACCTTCCACTAGCCCAGGCTGTTCCAAGTCCTGTCCAGCCTTGCCTTGGACACTTCCAGGGATCCAGAGGCAGCACAGCTTCTCTGGGCAACTGGTGCCAGGGTCTCCCCAGCCTCACAGCAGAGGATTTCTTCCCAATATTCCATCTAAATCTCCATGTCATAAAGTAGATTTCACAATCTGTCCTTTACAGTGGTAGTATCTCACACCTTGTGCTTTTTGTCCTTTTCCAAGACAGATTTATTTCATTTGGGTAAGGAAAAACACAAAGGAGGACATTCAGCCTGGGAACCGTTCTGTCCCCATTCCATGGCCTTGCTGCACAGACCTCAGGTCAGATGGGACAACCTCCATTCCTCAGCTCGTGTGGTGTGCTCAGAGCTGAGGGGGAACACTGCAGCTTCTCCACTGGTGCAGCAAACAGGAAGTTGGAGCTGGCCTCTGTCCCTACCAGCCCATCTCTATGAAGAGATATTTAAACCAATTCTTGTTCTAAATATGTCTGTCTCCTTGTGTCACTGGACTGTCACAACACCTCCCAGATGTAAGTCTTTGTGATTACAGCTGAATACTGAGTTTCTAGATTCATCCTTCGCAGAGCGACTATTTCCTCACCAAGAAGGGAAGCATCTGCCCTTGCTGAAGGTGCCAGAAGAGTTCAGGTTTCAGACTTCTTTTGAAAAGGGCTGAAGAATATGCCATAAACTGCCTTTTTAATATGTATATCTCTAGCAAAAGAACACTTTCACACTTCTTTCCTTAGCAGCAGCAGTTCAAATGCAGACACTGCAGAAAGGGAAAAAAAAGAAGTATATTGTGAGACTATAGAAAAATTGCAGGGGAAAGCAGGGTTTAGATCACTGAAGGCTGGCATGGTGAGTGAACCTAAATGTTTCCCTGTTTCTTGCTCACTGGATAAATATTTAAGTTTAAAGTCAGGGGAAACTTATTCTTAAGGGTGAAAAAAAGCAAACTTTGAAAGGGTTTTGACAATGTAAAATATCCTCTCCCAAGCTAGCTGATATAAAGAATGCAGCCTTTTTACATGCCTGGATGAGTTTTAAAAATGACTCAATAGATTGTAGAATTCAGCACATTTTCTTCCCAATTATTTTTGAAGAGATTCTGACAAATGTTTTCTAAAGGAGGAATGGCAGACTGTCTATTTTATTTTAGTTTTATGGTACTTTTATTTTTATCCTGTCATGAGAAGCAAATGGCAGAGCTATGATTAGGATAAGCCATGTAAGAGGGCTCAATCTGCACAATTTATAGTGCAGCTTGCTTTAATCTGTCAGGGAACGTGTGTTATATTGCCTTTCAATAGAGGAGAGAGCTCTGGCTATATATGTTAATAAATTCCAGCCAGACAGTCCTAAAAGATGCCAACAATTGCTGGAAGTACTTGGAGCAGAGACAGTCTGCATTATTGAATCCTTGGAGGATGCTTTTGGATACTGTGGATTTCTTGAGCAAAAAGCAGACAAACAAAGAAAGCCCCCAGCAATTCTGCTACTCCAAAACCCTTTGGGAAAAATATTCAAAATGTAGTTACAATGATACTTTTATTAATTAGGTTTTTAAAATTTACCAGCCTGATAAAAACACAGTGATTATTATTATTACCAGTGATTTCAACAGTTTTGGGTTGTTGTTTTTTTTTTTTTTCCTATTTTTTTATCTTTCCTCTTCCCAGTTTTGAATTTATATGTATGCTGTGAAACCCCTGAAGCTGTGATCCAAATCACAATGCAGGTTTGTTTGTATATGTTTAGTAAATCTGAAAATCCTCATTTGACATGGGGTGTTTCCCCCTGTTTATTTATGGTTTTTATTGGATTGCCACTGCCATCTATTTCCAAATCTTCCCCTTCCTGATGGATTGATTTCCTGTGCTGAGGTGAATGTGATAGGAAAATTAGACGAAGTATTTGCACTGATAGCTTCTGGGTTTGGATTGTACAACAAGCTTTGAAAGTTGAATAACAGGATTCTTGAAATGCTACGGAAAATAATTGAAAGTTCTTAAAAAAAAAAGAGGGCTTTTCACATTGTTCTCCCTGGCTGTTTTCACAGTGGAAGTTGCAAGAAAAAAGTCACAGGTGTCAACACTGAATGTTACTCTAATCCCAGAGGAGAAGAAAGAACCTCTTCTGGTTAAGGTTAAGAAAATGAAATTTATGATCTTTTCCAGAAAAGGCAAAGGATTTGCTTTAAGTAGTGGAATAGATAAAAAACCAAAGCACACATGGCATTATTGCAGCCATGCAGTCCAAATTCACATTTAAACCTGGATAAGGATTCATGAAGACTTCATGACAGGCACAGGGAAGCAATAATAGAAAAAAAAAATATAATCTCACATTCACCAGAAAATCAAAGGTGCAATGTTGGTACAGCAAGTGCTCAAATCTCCTATGTCAGATTATCCTCTGAGAGTCTAAAAAACCAGAAAAATTGGACTCAAAAGAGCTGTAAACACATTTTTTCCTGAAAGAATAGGATCGCCTTTCTGGACCTGTGAAATAGTTCCATTGATTAAGTATTCTTCATATTCTAGATGAATTTTTTAGAAATATTTCCCTGATCAGTGGGATTATGGCCTTTCATAATTCAGAATCTGTGCTGATGTTTTGGTTTCATCATAGAATCATGGAATGGTTTGGAATGGAAGGGACCTCAAAGCCCACCCAGTGCACTCCCTGCCATGGGCAGGGACACCTTCCACTAGCCCAGGGGCCTCCTCTGTCCAGCCTGGCCTGGGACACTTCCAGGGACCCAAGGCCAGCCACAGCTGCTCTGGGCACCCTGTGCCAGGGCCTCCCCACCTTCACAGGGAACAATTCCTTCCCAATATCCCATCTAAATCTTCCCTCTCTTAGTTTAAAACTGCTCTGCCTTTTTCCATCATGATTGACACATGTAAAAAGTCACTTTGCAAAAGCAAATTCCTTTATTCCTTACTTCCAGGGCTTTTAGAATATAGAAAAACAACATACTGTTGCTTTCTTTTGGCTTCCTAATAGCACCCAAATACCTCCCCTATGGCAGGAGGAAGACACAAATAATGTTTTTCCCCCTTCTGGACCTCTGTAGAGTAGGATTGAAACTGCCTGTGAGCAGGAGATATGTGATATTATATAAAGGAGTATTATCTCTATTCCACAATTCGGTTGGGCAACAGGGCAGACTGGAGAATGTTGGTTTTGCTCTAGGATTGTAACTAGATGGGTAGAAATCCCATTTAAGCTTGTAAAGAAAAAATACAGGAACAAAGGAACAAAGTAAAATAAAATAAGAAAACCTACCAAAGGAAGATGCTAAAGCTGCTACTTGTGTGGAAGGGTCTGCAATACCATTTGTTTAAAAAGTCACTGGAGAAATCCTATAAAATACCTGATTACTAAGACTATTTTTGCCAACTCATCAATCAAGATAGCACCAGAATTAGAACAGATAACATCTGCAATCGAGTTAGTGCAGGTGCTTTTCCAGCTCCCTATGGCAAGGGGGGAGTCGGGCTCTTTTCCCAGGTAACCAGTGGTAGGACAAGGGGAAAGGCCTTTGCACTAGGGGAGGTTCAGGATGGATATTAGGGAAAATTTCTTCACTGAAAGGCTGTTCAAGCACTGGAAGAGAGTGTCCAGGGAAGGGGTGGGGTTGCCATCCATGGAAGTGTTCTAAAACTGAGTTGATGTGGGACTTTACAATATGGTTTACTGGGCATGTAGCGATCGGTCAAAGGTAGGACTTGATGATCTTGGAATCTTGTCCAAATTTAATGATTCTTTGATTCCATAGCCATAACTATTTCTGAGTGTATAATAGGCCACACTGTGAGAAGGAAATAATGGTTTTTATTAGACCCATTTCTTTCC
>NW_008238434.1:1887836-1895089 GCF_000691975.1 Corvus brachyrhynchos
TTCCCTATAGAAAAAGCACACAAAGTTGTGCACCAACAAGATTGATTTTAAAAAGCGGGTGTGTCCTGTCTTGAACGAAGCTCCAGCTCAGCCTGCTTCTGGAGTGCTCAGCTCAGTCTGAAATGGTTAATTTAAAACCTACCAGGATGGGAAAACCCCCACAAATATGTTGCTTTTGGTGTGCTACTGTCCGAGTGGAAAGCACTCCCTAAACCCCACATCATCTGAACCGTCTGCTCCACAAAACAGCAAACTCGCCTCACAACTCAAATTCGACAATTCCATCCCAATTTATTGCCAAGATATTGCCTTTTCAGTGGTTGACCTCTGAAGCTTGATGTCAAGCACTCAATTATTTTCTCACATCAGAAAGTTCTCCCAAGAAGTGATTGAATTCTTCTGGAATGAATTTTTGCTGAGGCACACCAAACTCTCTTATGAGGCACTGCGGGTTGTACAGCACTAACACTGTTACAGGCTCCCTCCCTCAGCACTGCACCTGCTTGTAAAACGGGTTATCCTCCCAAACTGTGACCTTACCAACAGCCCAGGATTAAAACTTATCTCACTATTTCATTTTAATCTTTCCAGGAAGCTTTCAGACTGTTTTAATAAAAGATTGTCTAACAATTTAATAGAGAACAACTCGGTGCGGAATGTGTTTTTATGGGGGGCTGTGGAAGTACTACGGAATGATTACAACCTCTGGTAAGAACTTGGGATTCGTTATAAAAAGTTATAGCTTTTACAGTCATTTCTGCCAAGCCTGGCTGGTATCATCACTGCTGTATCATAGCAGAGGCTGCAAAGAGTAACTAAAACACTGGGAAAATAGAGATGCAGCCCCAAAGCCCCTGGACTTCATTTGCTGTCAGTGTCCATTGCACTTCCACATCTTGACACATCTTCCCGCTAATGAGCAAGAACAAAGTTTACAGGCATCGCTCATTGGAATGCAGAGCCCAGTTCTCATTTGCACAAAGCCCAGGGTACATTTTTGCCCTTAACAGTTCTTAAGGTGCTCTCTGTCAGCTGGTCACATAAAATGAGGGAAGAGAAGGGAAAGTGCGCCTTCCACTAATTGAACAAAGGGACGAGTTTAAAATGGGTAAAAGCAACAATGCACTGAATTCCCAGAGGCACCTGCCTGAATGGAGGCAGTTCCTTGGGAGCACTGCCTTCTCTCTGCTCCTCTCTGCTGCTGGCTTTTTCCACTTCCCTAAGGAAAATTTATAATATCTTCAAATTATAACTCTATACCTCTTGGCACTTCCAGCCAGCCTGTAAAAAGAAATTAAAATAGAATATGCAGAAGGAATATAAACCCTCTTGATTCAGATCTTAACTAAATCTCCAATTAGAAGTTACAAAAACAGTTCCCCTGAAGGTGAGTTAGTCTGTAATTGTCTTATTGCAGTTGTCAGGGACTTCTCCCCTCTCCATCTAAATTCTTAACAGGGTGGAGGGTTTGGGGCTTTCAAAAACTAATAGAGATCAGGCAAGCTGAGCAGTGTCACTGTCACTTTGTCACCAGGTTTGCTCAGTGTTTCACCCGAGCCTCAGCCAGATGCTGAGGGTGGGAGTTGTACCCTTCACTGGATGTATCAACATCTTTCATGTAGCATGAAAAACTCACCAAATATGGTATTCATTGTACCCAAATTTCATTATTTGGGAGCCAAACTCATCACATCTGGGGCTGGTGACTCACAGGGAGCTTCCCTGCATGTTGTTACTGTAATTCCAGCAGTAATATCTCTTTTCTAGGAGTTGGTGTAGGATGTAACTGACTTGTCTTCAAGTTTTCCTTCCCTTCTCATGCTCTTTTTTCAAGACAAAAGCGTTCACTAATGATTACTTTTAATGGAGGTTTCTTTTTACTAAATTAATTATACGCTATTAAGATGAATTCTTAAAAAACCCAGAGTTTTTATTTTGAGTTTGACACACTTTGTGTAACTTTCCACAACACAATCAGTGTTGCATCTCAGAGAAAATACTTGGCTGTATTTCCTTTTTAAACAAAACCAGGACTTTCTTGGGTCACATTTTAAGTCAGTTTACTGGAACCAAGCCATTTTACTTGATCCATTTATTCATTTCATTTCATTTCATTTCATTTCATTTCATTTTACTACTTGCTTACCTGGTGAAATACAGTCTATCATTTCTGGTCTTTACTGGCTTCATAATAATTACGTAACATATTACAAGCTAAAGATTTTGTCTTAAGCTTATGACTTAAGAAAATAATTAAAACACTGCTTTTTGTCTGAATGAGGCAAAAGGATATCGGATAAGAATCACGTAATTTCCAACGAAAGGAAGCAGTATGAGGATCTTAAGATCACTAAGAAAAAATAAGAAAATGAGGAAGATTAGAAGAAAATTACTTTATCATTAGAAAATAAATGCTTCCCATATTGATCTGGTTTTGCACAAATACACAATTCATATTGCCAAAAAGATCAGGTACATTTCAGACTTGTATCTTTGCAACATACACAGGGAACAATTACTCTTTGTACAAAACCAGCAAGGTGTATAAACTAATTTACTGCCTCAATGCCTGTAATTAATGTTTCCCAACTCAGCTCAGGTCATACAGACCACATTACACCTGTAATTCCCCCAGGTCATTGGTAGTACATCACTACAGAGCTGCTCAAAACCATTTCCAGGCTGTGTTTTCTCTCCAGAAAGCGAAGATTGCCGATCCTGCTGTTTCCCTGGAGGATTGCAACATCACCAACACTATAAATTCTGTAAAGACTGTGTAATTTGACAAAGAATTAAGCAAATTACAGGAGAAGTTGGAGAAATGATGGTAGGAGGAAAACAGTGCATTATTTCATCTCCCAGAGGGTGGGGTTAGATGGGATACTGGACAGCAATTCCTCCCTGGGAGGGTGGGGAGGCCCTGGCACAGGGTGCCCAGAGAAGCTGTGGCTGCCCCTGGATCCCTGGAAGTGTCCAAGGCCAGGTTGCGGGGCTGGGGAAGGGTGTCCCTGCCATGGCAGGGAGTGGCACTGGATGGGCTTTGAGGTCGCTCCCAATCCAAACCATTCTGGATTCTGTGAGACCAGGGTGTCAATGTCTGTGTGACACAGAATTTCTTGTAAGAATTGAGCAGGAACATGCAGCCATGCTCCTTCCAATGAGGCCTGGCATGGTGAGGAGCTGGGATTTGTCAGGGGGACACTGCACAAGCCAGGAAAGTCTTGCGTGTCATCAAACACCCCCTTGGGCCTGGAAGGAAATCTCTATCAAGTGGTCCTTTCTCTTTTCTCCCCCATTCATCCCACATCTCATTAGCCCTCCCACAGTTGGAGTTGTGAATATCCCTGCTCAGTCTCTGCACTTTTCCTTTGAACATTGGCTATGAGAGACAAATGATCCTGCATTAATTCCAGTGTAATGTGCTCTCATTGGAATGTAGTCCTGCATAGGTTTTAAAATTCCTTCAGTGGATGCAGGAGCTCATTATCCATCTTCCTTTGCAGCTCGAGCACACGTGGCTGGGGTATTGCTCTATTAATCATGAGAACCCGAAAGCCTGTCTTGATTTAAGAACCCTGAACTCTCCATTAAACTAATTTCTGTCTGTCAGTCATAACATTAATGATATGATTAACACATGTTAAAGTAACATTAAAGGCTCTGATTTCAACTTGGAAATGAGAGGACGTGTGTACAGAAGGGCTTTTTCTTGGCTTTTGTCTCGTGGAAGTTTTGCTGATTATTGTAAATATTTTGCTAGTGGCTATAAGGGAAGAAAAGACATTTCCAGCCCAAAAGCGATCAACAGAATTGTATTGTGATAAGAAATGGGTCGTTTAATATTCAGGTGTCTAAGTGCAGTTAGAAAGAGTATTTTTAATATGACATAAAATCCAATTCTAATTTCTCTTTGAAAGTAAATTTTGGCATTAAATAATAATGTAAAAAGATCTGTGTTCTTATTGGCATATGGACAGCATAATATTCCCAGATGTTTCTATGGAAATCCTGGCTGAAGCCATATTCTACATTTATTGCATGTATTTACTGTATATATTAAATATATAAATCATATTTTTAGTGCAGATATTGCATAAATGACAATTTTACGAAAGCATGGAGAGAGGGAAATATGTCACACACTGTTGCATGGAATATGGTGAGTTTTTATTCTAGGCCTGGATTTGATTTTTTAGACTTTTATACATTAATCCAATTTTTGCAGTAATTTAAACAATTGAAATGTTTTTGCTCAATCTGGAGGAAAATAAAAATGGAGAAAGTATTTAGAAAGAGATGCAAACAGAATGTAAGCCATTGAAGTGGTACAGATAGTGGTGAAACAGCTGCTGAAATTAGGTCCTTAAATATCTTCAGGAATCCAATGAATTTCTCAAAGGCAAAGGAATAATTCACATTGAATCCAAACACAGAGCCTAAGCACATCACAGGTAGAACTCAGGTCCTTTGGAAGGCAAAGGTAAAATTAGATTTCCTTGGAGCCAAGGTCACAAAGCTGATCTTTCCTTCAGGGCCAATCCCCAAAGAAGATTTTGTTGTTCTGCTGCTTCAGTTGGTTAAAGTTTTTCTACAGAGATACGTAGCCCAGTAACTTGCAGTAAGCCAATTCTGCTATTATTTTACCAATAATTGGAATTTTCATAGAATCCTTTATGTTGGAAAAGACCTCGTGAATCATCAGGCCCAACCATTAAGCCAGAACTGCCAAGCCCCCACTAAACCATTCCCTAAATAATGACATTTTAGGATGCTGCACTTGGCACAATGCAGCGATCACATCCCATAAACACCCGGTGAGAGCTCGGCTGCTGGGCGAGCAACATTTTAGGCAGAACAGCTGAATTTTGTTGGCTAAAATTCTCTTTGCCCATTCTCTCTATTAGTGAGTATAAATTCAGGGAAATAACTTTTTTTACCCCTTGTACAGAATTATGGAATTATAGAATGGTTTGGGTTGGAAGGGACCTTAAAGATCACTTCGTTCCACCCCCTGCCATGGGCAGGGACACCTTCCACTAGCCCAGGCTGCTCCAAGCCGCATCCATCCTGGCCTTGGACACTTCCAGGGCTCCGGGGCCAGCCACAGCTGCTCTGGGCACCCTGTGCCAGGGCCTGCCCACCCTCACACCCCTTCTTCTCAATATCCCATCCATCCCTGCCCTCTGGCAGTGGGAAGCCATTCCCTGTGTCCTGTCCCTCCATCCCTTGTCCCAAGTCCCTCTCCAGCTCTCCTGGAGCCCCTTTAGGCCCTGGAAGGGGCTCTGAGCTCTCCCTAGAGCCTTCCCTTCTCCAGGTGAACATCTCCAGCTCTCCCAGCCTGGCTCCAGAGCAGAGGGGCTCCAGCCCTGGGAGCAGCTCCAGGGCTTCCTCTGGACTCTCTCCAGCAGCTCCCTCCTGTGCTGGGCCCCCAGAGCTGGATGCAGCAGGTGGGGTCTCAGGTGGGCAGAGCAGAGGGGGACAATCCTCTCCCTAGAGCTGCTCCCCACACCTTTCATCCACCTGAACCCCCAGGTGCTTCTCCACAGGGCTGCTCTCAATTACATCCTCTCCCAGCCTGTGCTCCTGTCTGGGATTGCTCCAAGTCATGTGCAGCATCAGCTTGAATTCATGTTGAGTTCCATGAGGAGTTTTTTGTTATGGTAGGATTTTTTGGATGGTGCCAGAAAAGGACATAAAGTCAGCTCTTTGAAGAGCAGAGTGATTCCTAGTGATTATTCGGGCTTTTATCCCTCTGGGCACACAGATCTGGAGATTCCTTTCACTCTCAGAGGAGCCAATATCTTGGAAAATGTTGTGTCAAGGAGTTATTTTTGGAATGGACCTGGGCCTCCTCCCTGATTAGAAGATGCACTGTTCACCTCTGCTGGCTTTCTTTAGGTGCAGTTCAAAGTGCTGGGATTCCAAACTCTTCTGTTGCATTGCAGTTGAAGCCCCACCGCTCGCTGTGCTTGCATTAGAGTGGTTGTGCTCCCTTTCCTCCAGGCTGAAAGAGAAGTTCCTGTTATCTCTGGTGCTCAGACACTTCCCCTTAGTGTTCAAATATTCCAGGCATAATTGCTTCTACACAGACTTGTACACAGGCTGCAAGAGAGGACTTCAAACACTGCTAAAGGACTTAAGAGTTTTCCTGGGAAGCATATCCTCATCTCTTTGTTTGCTTTTAGACCTTCAAACTCTAAATACTTTGCCTTCTACATCCCAAATGACTGCTTAAGCTGTGTTTAGTATGGGGATATTCTCCATCACTCTCCTTATTCCCGTTGTGGAGGACAGTGATTGGGAGTATGGCTTTTGTAACATGTCCTGGAATATTAAATTCTTTCAAAACCTCAAAGCAGTTCACTTTTGATGTGAAAGAAATGTGCATCTCAGAGCTGCTTTACTGGTTTGTTTCAGCAGGGACGCTCCCCTGCGTTCGATGTGAAGCCCAAGACTGAACTGTGCTATGCAGTAAATAAACAAATCATTCCAAAGGTTTTTCTCAGCATATGCTGGCTGCTCCTGCAGATTCCTGTGGGTTGAGGTGGAAGGCACATTTCTAGCTCAGCACCCAAAACTCTTCTTATCCCAAAGCAGGGATGGCTTTAAATATCAGGAACCTTAATTTCACTGGGCTTTTATTTTGAAATCTTTGCATTTCCTGTCCCCCACTTTGAGGAATTCAATGTTTTAAGTGGAAATCTTTAAGGGGAGATGATTAAAGGTGAACTTCCTTTTTTTTGAGTTTCTTCACGTCCTGGTACTGGGTTTACAGGTGCTCCCAGGGCTGGAGCCCCTCTGCTCTGGAGCCAGGCTGGGAGAGCTGGGGGTGTTCACCTGGAGAAGGGAAGGCTCCAGGGAGAGCTCAGAGCCCCTTCCAGGGCCTAAAGGGGCTCCAGGAGAGCTGGAGAGGGACTTGGGACAAGGGATGGAGGGACAGGACACAGGGAATGGCTTCCCACTGCCAGAGGGTAGGGTCAGATGGGACATTGGGAAGGAATTGTTCCCTGGGAGGGTGGGCAGGCCCTGGCACAGGGTGCCCAGAGCAGCTGTGGCTGCCCCTGGATCCCTGGAAAGGCCGCTTTGAGCAACCTGGTCCAGCTGTAGCTGTCCCTGCTCATGGCAGGGAGCTTGGACTGGACAACCTTGGAAAGGTCTCTTCAGCTCCAACTATTCTGTGAATCTGTGCTTTTCTTCTAACACACTTTAAAGGGTCAAGCTGTGAATGGAACTTGAAAGGTGACACTGCTGAA
>NW_008238434.1:1895111-1896955 GCF_000691975.1 Corvus brachyrhynchos
CAGACACAGAAATTGTGTCTGAAGTGTGGAGATTCAGGTGGTTTCACCAAATAGAGGCGACTTCAGTTCAGACTGGGAGTTCTAGTAGGAGGTGTCCCTGTCCATGGGGAATGGATGAGCTTTCATGTCCCTTCCAACTCAAATCATTCCATGATTTCATGAACACTGGAATGCCTTCAGTTGCTTTATTATTTTATCATCATGCAAAGCCAGTGCTCACAGAAAAGCAGACATTTGGAAATGGAATTCCTTTAGTCATAACATACAGAATTAAGTGTTGACAACATAATGGTAAAGTCATCGAGTTTTTATCTGAAACAGAAACTCTTCTTATATTTTACTGTATGTGTTGAGGGGAAGGTGTATTGCTATCAATTATGGCAATTTTAGTCTCGTAATACTTATCTGATGTCTGTTATTTTATTGGATCTGGAGAAAAAATAGGTTTAACTGGTGCTTTACCTGCTTTTACCTGCCTAAACTTTGGCTGAACTGTGATTTATTCAGGGCTCTTTTGTGAGATGTGCAGGGAACATTGCATTGTATAAGGTGCAGTTCCAGGATGGGGGATATTAACGGAGATCTAAGGGTGCCTAAATGCCATTAAACTTCTGCTGAATCCAGGTTCTGTGTGAAGCTGCCATGCTGATTAAGTTATCCCAGAGAAAGAATCCGTTTTCTCCCTAAAAGGCATTGCAAGCGTTGTGATCTTTGAAGAAGTCCTTACAAGGAGGTTTTCCTTGCAGCATATCTGAAGATTCAAACAATTGGCTTTTGCAGAAACAATGGGGAACGTTGCAATTCCTACTTAAAAGCTTTCCTTCCCTTTCCCCAGTCCCGTAATTTGGAAGCAAATGGGGTGTTCAGCCTGGAAGATGCTGACAGAGGAGGATGTGGGATGAGAGAAGGTGCTGCAGGGGTGGAAATGATGTACTGATGATAAACCCTCTGTGCCTTTTTGGGACATCACAAATGCAAGCAGCAGATACTGCCCAAAGGCCTTGGTCCTTCTCCTTCTAATTTGGATGAGGAAAGTAAAGTGATCAGCAGTTTGTCCTCAAAGGCTTTCAGTTTTAAAATAACACAGTATTTCCCCTATTTTTTTTTTTGCTTTGCCAATGACGAAGAAAGGGAGGAGGATTCCCCTGCAGCCCATGGGAAGGACCCACACAGGAGCAGGTTTTTTCCAAAGGATTTGTGGTCCGTGGAGAGGAACCCTGGCCGAGGAGGGGAAAAGTGTGAGGAAAGGAGCAGCAGAGAGGAGCTGCAGTGGACTGGTCACAGCCCCCATTCCCCATCTCCAGCACCACTCAGGGGTGATGTGGAGCCTGAGGAGAAGGGGTGGGAAAGGTGTTGTTTTAATTTGGTTTTGTTTCTCGTGATTTAAGTCTGTTTTGAGTGAAAAATGATTTGGTTTTCCCTGAGTCCATTGTGCCCATGACAGTAGCTCCTAAGGGATCTCCTTGCCTTTGTCTCATGGCCCTGAACAACCCCTGTGTGCCACCAAATGTAGATCTGCTCAAGGCTCAAACTCACCTATTCCCAAGATGATCCGAGGGATGGAGCGGCTCTGCCATGAGGAAAGGCTGGGAGAGTTGGGATTGTTCAAGTGACGATGCAGGGTGACCTCATTGTGGCCTTGCAGTGCCTGAAGGGGCCGACAGGAAACATGGAGAGAGACAATTTACAAGGGGTGGAGGGACAGGACAAGGGGAAATGGACTCAAATTAAAAGAAAGCGGGTTTTGATGGGATATTGGGAAGCAATTCTTGGCTGTGAGGGTGGGGAGGCCCTGGCACAGGGTGTCCAGAGCAGCTGTGGCTGGCCCCGGATCCCTGGAAGCG
>NW_008238434.1:1896982-1904353 GCF_000691975.1 Corvus brachyrhynchos
GCTTGGAGCACCCTGGGCTAGTGGAAGGTGTCCCTGCCCATGGCAGGGGATGGGACTGGATGGGCTTTAAGGTCCCTTCCAACCCATTTCAGGATTCCATGATACCCCAAACTGTTCCCTGTAAATCAAACATTTCTGAACCATGGAGTCAACTGGGCACCACATTCTATAATGAATAGAAAATGTTAAAAGACACAGGTGGAATGGGGGAGATAATGATGTTACAAAAAATGTTACAGGAACTTCAATTTGCGAGCTTTTCACAGAATATAAATGCAGTGTGGAGGGGGACAGCCTTAGTCTCACTCAATGAATCTGGTCAAAAATAGAAAAAAAAATTCCTTTATATTAAAAATAATGAAAACATTCCAGCTTGAAAGCATGGAGAAAATGTAGAATTGTTCACTGGGATTCTCAGAGTCTAAAATGTTCTCTTTTCCCTTTTATTCCTCTCGCCCTGAACAAAAACCCCTTCACTGCTATCTTGGGAACTTTTCTGAAATAGGAGCTGCAGCTCTTCCCGCCTTTCAATCAGCCAGGATCAGGAAAAGTACCACAGCAACACAGGAGAGGCAAAAGAGATGATGCTGCTCATCTGAAATGGGTTTTTTTTTCTACACACACACACAACTGCAACTTCTGGAAGATTCTATCCCTAAAAACTCAAATAAACATTGCAGACCCAAATTCTACCTCCCCCACTAGTCCTGGTAAGATCATACTCCTCAAATGAGGTTCCATTGCATTTTTCATGGTTTAGACATGATTTATGAGGAAATTACCATCATCTGTCATCCGGAATGTTTCTAGAGGGCACAATAATCACGGCTGTCAATTACTCTGCTGCTGCCTTTTGGAGATTTGTAGAATATATGTATTTTCTGATGCTCTGAAGATGACAGCACAATTGTGTCCTTTTTAGGACTAACTACCCAACTATAAACAAGCATTAAATGTAAGGACAAACTTCTGCTGAGAAAGTTTGTGGATTACAGCAATTAAGTTGTTATATCATTGTTCTGTATAATATAACCACAGGAAAAGAGACCTCTCAGTTAATTTTTCCTAAGGTGCTTAATAAAAAAAGGCAAAATTTAAATCAAAACTGAGTGCATTGTGTTCTGTCTGTAGTGGAAGATAAGATGATGGAGGGGATTGGATAAGATGATGTTTAAGGTCCCTTCTGACCCAAACTATTCCACGATAACAATCTTTGATTTTTTGCATCCTAAGAAAGAATGTGATTTATTTTCTCACTCTCACAATTTAATCAAGAATTTCAAAGGCAATTATTGCATTTAGGTGACAGGACCTCCCAGCTCCTTTCAAAGCCCCCAGTTTGATTTCAAGTGCAGGAAAGACAAGCTCCCCTGCACTCTTTTTGGGTGCTCAGCCTTAGTGAGGAGGTGTCAGGCTCCACTGGAGCTGGAAGTGCTCAGCCTCTCCACGGAGAACTCCATCTCATTCCGAGCGGAGTCTTCAGTGCAATCCAAAGGCTGCCGGAGTTAGTTGAACGATCTGATCTCTCCTGTTCCCAGTGGGAACTGAATGAGGCCCCAGGACATCACAAACGTGCGATGGCATTTAGCCACGGCCCTCTCATTAATTAGGAGAGCACCTGAACTGTTGTAACCCCGCCTAACACGGGGCACTTGGCCTTTTCCACATTCAGATTGCCTTTGGAATGAAGGCATTTCCATCCTCTTCTCCTGCGGAAACCTCCAATCCGATTGGCAGCCCGGCACTGGGAAATAAATACCTGAGCGTTTGCAAACATCCCCTTTGGTTCGATGGGGTATTCAGGGGAAAACCCCGAGCCTGGCTGTGCTCACCAGGGCGGTGCGCTTGTTCGTTCGCTTGTTCTGATGGAGTGAAAGGGTTTGCTGGGAGCCGTGTCCCTGTTTTACCACTGGGGTGTAGGAGAGTGTTATCCTAAGGCGTGTGCAGCCTGGAATGCCCGGTGCCAGCTCCTGCTCGAGGACTCGGGATGCTCTCAGAGCAGCACTGATGGGAGCTCCGTGCTGATTGCCTTGTTGATTGAAAACTTAATTAGGGAGAAATAGCTATCTCTGGCCTTTACATCCCTGCTTTTTTCTTGTTCTTCCCTGTACAACATGCACACATTTGTGTCCAAACATAAATATATGTATGGTGATTAAAAAAATTAGCCACTTTTTAGGCAGTGATATTTTCTGTCACGGTTTTTGTTTGATGTATTTTTTCACCATCAAAGTACTTACATAACAACCTCAACTTAAATGACTTCCAAAACAGGTGGATTATTTTTAATTCCTCCCATCTGCTATAATTAGACCTGTGCTGCGACACGAATCATTTCCTAGGAAGCTTTGCGGAATCAGAGAATTGTTGAGGTTGGGAAATATTTTTAAGATCACCAAGTCCAACCACCAGCCCAGCACCACCGCCGTGTTCAGCACTAACCCTTGTCCCCAGGTGCCACATGCACGTGATCTTTGAGTATTCCAGGGATGGGGACTCCACCACTGCCCTGGGCAGCTGTGCCAGTGCTTGACAGCCCTTTCAGTGATCAGATTTTTTCCAATATCCAACCTGAGCCTCCCCTGGCCCAGCCTGAGGCCGTTCCCTCTCCTCCTGTCCCTGTTCCCTTCGAGCAGAGCCCGACCCCCCCGGCTGCCTCCTCCTGTCAGGGAGTTGTGCAGAGCCACAAGGTCCCCCCTGAGCCTCCTTTGCTCCAGGCTGAGCCCCTTTCCCAGCTCCTTCAGCTGCTCCTCACCAGACTTTTCCTGAAGCGTTATCACCCTGGAAAACAATTCTAGTTTCTTTTGGATTTGCTTCCCGGGTGATCAAGCACTCAAAAATAACCAAAACCCCTGAAACGAAACCTCAAAACCTCTCCTCTCCCCACCCTTCTTCAAACATGTTGAAGAAGCTGCTGGGAAGATTTCCCATTGTTTGATTCAAGTGTGTTATTTTGAGGGTTAAAGGTTTCTCCATTCCTGGATAAAGATGACATTTTGTATGGGATATGTGGTCCTAAACTCCATTATCCTTTAGAGGCAGCAGCTGCTTTGGTGTCTGGTCACCTTAACTTAAAATAGATGAGCAGAGCAGATGAGTTCTTAAATCCCAGTTAAATTTAACACTGCTTTTGGAAGTGTCAGCTTCAATTAATGAGTAAAAAAGAGTAAAGAGACAAGACCATGGGGTTTTTTTCTAAAAAGCTGAAGTACAAATACAGTCGCTTTTCTGGTTTTTTATTGATTTTTTTCCCCCCTTCACCTCTAAACTTATTTATTTCCAAGACTTCCTGAACCCAAACAAGTGTCCTGAATATGGAAATAATGGACTGTTCAGTATGATCAAGACTTCAAAAGGTCTTGTTTCTTTAAAAATAAAAATAAAGCAGCTGACAGATTAATTGTAGGGTTTTATTTAAGACTACGTGATGATAAACCTTCCTAAGAAGCCTATGAAATTATGCTGATTTGTCTTAGAATTTTTGATCTGGTAGAAATAACTGAAAGAAAATACAGTCCAGTTTTTTTACCTTTACACTCCAAAAGTCATTCTTCCATATATAACATAGTTTGTTGCTGTCTGAAAAAGCAGGAGAGGATAAACTCTGGGCAAAAGTAGCGACGGAATATTTCCCTGATCCATACTTTTCATTAACTGAAAAGCCAAGATGATAAAATTAGTGAAGGTAGTAGGAAGAGCACAAAGTAGGGCATATGGAATGCAAAATGAAGTTATTGGGGATAAGGAGGAATTTATGGGAGAAATAGCCAAAGTGAGGGTTTGGGGGCTGCTTTCATGTGGGGCTGTGATTGGAGCAGCATCTCTGAGGGCCAGGGAGAAGCAAGGGATGGCACTTTTATGTCACTGAATCCTTGTCCTTCCTGGTGTGGCTGGAACTCACAGTACTGGAATTACTGATGATGAGGTCACTTCTATTTAATAACTGAATTTTGGGTTAGCCATCACTATCAAAAAGTGTTCCCGAGATCCACCCTCTGTATCCCTTTCTGCATGTTAAACCCCAGAGCACTCTGAATTCCTTTTCTTTTTTTCTTTTTTTTTTTCTTCAGTTGCCTTTCATGTACTTGAGGACCAGTATAATTTTATTATTACATATCCCTTCAGTCTTATTTCTAGACGAAAGAATTCTCATTCCTTCTCTTAGCTGTTGACAGGAGTTTATATCTGTAGCAGTGAAAAAAAGGGAGGACTTTCAAACGATCTCTTTGGAGCATAAATTTCAGTGCCTGCCATAGATTAAAGTTTCTAATTCAGTCAGGGTTTTCGACACCTGCCTCTAAAAAGGTCCTCTTGCTTCTGGAGCCATCGATTCCACCTGTGACACTTTGCTGTGCATTGATTCATAGACTCCATTAAGAGGATTTTACAGGAATGTTTGCACGGCACATGGGAGAGAAACCTCCAGATGAATGATTTATAAAGGGCTGCTGTAAAGAAATGGCAATGAAACCTTCAGTGTGGGCTTTTAAAAAAAGGCCTAATTATGATTTGTGCAATTGCTAATAAATAATGGTGTGAGCTGGAAGCCTAAATCTTGTGCTTCTTGGGCAATACCAGCCTTTGCATATTTATATTTCAGGCCACGGGTTTGCCGATTGTGGTCCTTAGACACATAATAATGGGGCACATATATTACATGTACATATTTTATATATATTTATTGGGGTCATGCCATATATATGCAGTATAATATATTTTATCCAAGTATTGTTGATGAATGCTGATTTAATAATAGGAAAGCAAGTACAGGGATAGTGTCTTTACCACTAGGAGTATCACACTAGGAATTCCAGGAATTTCTGATTGCCCCTCACTGCATGAAATTCATCATTGTTTCTGTGCAATCAGACATTGAAGGTCACAGAAGAAAATTCATTAATATTGGTCTTATTGATTTATTGATTATTTTGTTTCATGTTTTATATGGTTGTGGAACCTTACAGCTCTTGCTTCCTCCAAACTGATGTCATTCCTTCCACACCGTGATCCTTTAAGTTTAAAACTGTGTCAGACAGACTGATCCAGAAGTGTGGTGGGGTTCCTTTTGCTTGCCCCTTAAATTCCTGTGTGATGGGATGAGAAGTGGTGTGTTGTGATGAACCCAGGCACTGCTGTGATGAGGGCCTGTGCTCCCCAAAATCATGCAGCACCTCCAGCTTTATCCCAGGCTGTTTGCTCCAAAGGTGACTGAGAACTCCCAGACAGGGATTTAGTGAATCAGCAAAATAGTTTTTAGCAGCTTTCAAGTGGGCCCAAGAATGAGCTGCTGTGTCTGACACCGAGTGGCATCCAGAAGATGCTTTTATTATTTCAGTATCTGAAAGTGCCCCATATATACATATGTGTGTATAAATCTCCTACTCTTGCCACAATTTATTGATAATAAATGCAGAATTTCTCTTAACAGCTAAGCATGACTGTGTGAAAAACAGAACACGAACATGATGAGTAGCTGGGCTTCCCTCCCCAGGGAGCACCGAGCAGAACACTGAAAACGAGTTCCCCACCTCATCCCTGGCAGCAGTGGAAAAGGTGTGGTGAGAATGGGGTGAGTGCATTTTCACAGAGAAAGGCTCTCCAGCACGCTGCTAACCTGTTTATGTCCCCTCCATAAACCACCTTTGGCAGGGGGTGTTGGCCCTTTTTGGTGATGGTGACCTCAGCACTCGAGTGGTGATTGGATTCCTGCAGCCCCCAAATGACCTCAAAGCACCTGGATTTCAGCTTTCAGATGTGCACCATGGAAATCTCTGCACTGCAGTATATCCTAAGCCTTTGGAGACCATGCCTCATGGCTGGGAGAGGGGGACAGGTACCACTGGTTTGTGGTGAGTTCTACCTGGATTGCTGGAAGCATCACTTTTAACCAAAAGGCACCACCCTGTGAAAGAAATGGAGTCCAAAGTTCTGCTTAGAGCAGCTCCAAACTCTAGGGTTTATTTTAAAATTTAATTTTCCTCCTGACAGCCCCCTCTTGTACCCAGTGTTACAAGGGGAAAAGCCAAGGGAGCTTGCATGTGGATGGGATAAGATTGTGCCTGGTAGGGCCTGGCAGCTGACCCTCTCACTTGGAAGACTGTCCTGGAAAGTCCAAACAAAAGTAGATTTTGGCCCCTGAGCTCAGCCAGTGTTTCCTTGTGTGAACTGCAGCACTTCCAGTGCCTCACATGGAGCTCATCTGCTCCTCCACTGCATCTGAGAAAGCAAAAGCCCTGGATTTATGGAAGAGTGCTGGAATTATCTTCCCAATTTTCCCTCCTTTTTGAAGTCATTTGATTGCAAGGAGAGGAACACAGACAGGGACAACGGACCCCAATTTCTGGGGGCTGGTCTCAGGCTGCTGTTGTGTCTCACCTGTGTCTGCTTTGTGCTGACAGAGCTGGACCTGTAGCAACACCACATCCTTGCTGGCCAGCTCCACCTGGAGCTGATGGATCCATTCTCCCACAGCAAAAATGTCAATAGGGTGTTCAGTCAGACCTCTGTGTTCCTTTTTTTTATATAAAGAAATACTTTTAATACTTTAACAGCTCTGAGACTGAAATGATTAGCCTGCAATAAACTTGGAAAACCCTCTAGACAGAAAGAGCTATTCAGGGCCATGGAAATCCAGAAGCATATCTGAACTAGCTCAATATTTTGGAGTGTCATGATGTATTTGGAGAAATTTTTAATTCAGTTGAAGATAGTTCTTTTCAAACTCCTAGGCAGGAATGAGTCTCCAGAGGCCAGAGCTGCATTTATTACAAGCTCTTTAAGGGCCTTGTCTGATTCTAGGCTCCAGCAAAAAAAGTGCAAAATATTGATGAGTAGGCAGTGCAATTCCCTCTCCAGAGCCTTGTGGTCAAATTAATGGAATCAATGCACCACAAACCAGCAATCCCTTTGTCATATTTATGTCACTTCTATAGCATTTACCTGTGAGACAAAATGCAACCATTAGAATGTGGCTGTACTACATGGGCATAGCTACAAAATGGAAGAGGATTTTAAACCACCTTCCCCTTACTGGCTTCATATTTCCTATTTGGAAAGCCTGTGGCCAGAACAGATAAGGAATATAAAGGGCAGGAGCAATAGGGAAGGGTCTGTGCTGGCGTGGCAAGAGCCCAGCCTTGCATTTTGACACTCACAGAATCTCAGACTGGTTTGGCCTGGGAGAGACCTTAAAGCCCATCCAGTGCCAGCCCCTGCCATGGGCTAGACCAGATTTCCACTATCTCAGGGAAAGGTCCCATCCAGCCTGCCCTTGGACACTTCCAGGGATCCAGGGGCAGCCACAGCTTCTCTGGGCACCCTGTGCCAGGGCCTCCCCACCCTCCCAGGGAACAATTCCTTCCCAAAATCCCA
>NW_008238434.1:1904845-1916553 GCF_000691975.1 Corvus brachyrhynchos
TCCAGGGGCAGCCACAGCTTCTCTGGGCACCCTGTGCCAGGGCCTCCCCACCCTCCCAGGGAACAATTCCTTCCCAAAATCCCAATTAACCCTGCCGTCTACCAGTGGGAACCCTCTTGTCCTGCCACTATAGGCCCTTATCCAAAGTCCCTCTCCAGCTCTCTTGGAGCCCTTTTAGGCACTGGAAGGTGCTCTGAGGTCTTCCCAGAAACGTCTCTTCTCTGGGCTGAAATGCAGGGAGCGAGGATGTGAAAGAATCTAAAAAGCTTCTCTGGTTTAAAATATTTGCTGTCATCTGCCAAGTGTCAAACCCCCATGTTGGTATCAGTGTGACAAAGATATTTCCTGCCTGTCCTCCTTCCTGCCATGCCTCGTTGTCAGGATGGAGGAGGAACAGAAATAACTTTTGTGGATTAGCAACAGCGAAGTTGTTAAATTTAATCCAAGCCCATAAAAAAAGCTCTCCAAGGTCCTGTGCATGCAGGGACCCAACACAGCAAGCCTGAGCAATGCCTGTCTGCTAAACAAAGGTGATGAATGCAAAAAGCAGCCTGATGTGCCAATTAGAAGATGATCACACAGGTTTCATACAGGGCTGGATCCGTTCCCGTGGTCTGAACTGAAGGATGAGCTTTGGAATCTACTCAAACCACGGCACAGACTGAAATTCTCCCCAACTCCGTGATTAATATCACTCCTAGTGAATCCTCTCCTTTGATGGACTCAGCTCCCAGAGAAGAAAAAGTGTTTTGACATTAGATTCTGGAAAACTTAAGGCTCGGGGTAGAGTTTGACAAGTGAAAAGCAATCGGAGTGGGATTCATTCATCTTGCACTGAATGGTGGATGGCTCATGGCTGGGTGGAATTAAAAAAAAAGGGAAGAAATTAAGTCGCTTTATGGGTTATTATCATCTGTACTGTGCTTTCCTAGACTGCTTTAATATTCACCTTAAACAAACAGGAAACTTTTCACGTCCTGCAGTAACACGGGAAAAAACCAGCCCAGGAAAAAATTCTGATTACAAATTGTTCCTTATCTAGCTGCGATGGATTTTAGGGGTGGTTTGTGGTTTTGTGGCCCTTGTTGGGGATTTTCTTGTTCATTTGAAGTTCTTTTGGTTTTGACTTTTCAGTTGTTTCTTTTTCTGTATGTATTATCAAGAGAGAGTCCCACTTTTGATACCAGTCCAGAGGAGGCACCAGGGTGATCGGAGGGATGGAGCAGCTCTGCTGGGAGGAAAGGCTGCGAGAGCTGGGGGTGTTCACCTGGAGAAGAGAAGGCTCCAGGGTGACCTCACTGTGGCCTGCCAGGACCTGAAGGAGCTGACAGGAAATATAGAGAGAGACAATTTACAAGGGATGGAGGGACAGGACACAGGGAATGGCTTCCCACTGCCAGAGGGCAGGGATGGATGGGATATTGGGAAGGAATTGTGCCCTGTGAGGGTGGTGAGGCCCTGGCACAGGTTCAGATGTTCATTTTCCAGCACCAAACATGTTCACCGTCAGACAGATAAGCCATGTCGCCAGGTTGGAAAGGGCTTGGAGCAGCCTGGGCTAGTGGAAGATGTCCCTGCCCAGGGAACGGGGTGAAACAAAGTGATCTTTCAGGCCTCTTCCCACCAAAACAACTCCATGATTCTATGAAAATGAAAATTATGTAGAAGAAGAAAACTGCCAGCAGAAACTCAGATTAGCTGGGGTATTGATGTGCTTTCCCCCCTCGTGTCACAAGAACTCAGCAGCCCAAAGCAAGCCATGAGCAATTCAGCAATTCAACATTTCACTGATGTTGGTCACAGGTGTAGGAAAATCGTACTTCAGTTCCAAGGATGGAAGAGCTCTTGTCAGTTTGTTTGTTGATTTGTTGATGCTGTTTAATTTGAGTATTCAAGCAAGGCATATGTGGCTTTGTGAACAAATATTACTGCGGTGCATTCTGTGTTTCATCAGCGAACCCTCAGCCTCAAAGTCATGTCCCCAGAGCTTTGTCATCAGCATCATCAAGGTCTACCATCAGCTGGAAAAGAAATAGGGATTGGCGGGCAACATTCCTGCCAAGAATGGTCTGAAGCATCAAAATTCTCTGCTAGGGCAAGTTCTGTGTTAATTTCATCACCATTTCTCTCTGAGTGAGCCCATCGTGGTCAAGTTGAGTTTATTCTGTTTTCTTCCACTTGGTTTTCCTCGTGCAAGGACTCTTTTCAGGGCTTTGTGGTGCACAAAGCAGGACTGTGCCAAAGGGCTAAAGGGGGCAGAGAAGCTGACCAATAATCGTTAATCTTGTGATGAGTTTCTCAGGCACAACAGAACATAACTGGCAGTAGCTGTGCTCCCTGATTTATTTTCTGTGCTAATGAGATCAAAGTGCTGCTTCATGCAGCCCTCGGAGCTGAATTAATGGGGAAAATCTTCACGGCTGAGATTGCGTGGGGCTGTGGCAATTAAAAATATATTGTTTAGCTGGGGTAAAGTCACTAATTAAAGAAAGTAAGAGCAAGGGGATGAGTAAAACCCATTTTTAAGGATTCCTTCAGAAAAATAGGAAAATTTTTGATGTGTACTTGCAGTCACTCTACAGCCAAGGTCACAAAGCTCCTAAGAAACCCAGCTCAGAACAGTAACAATAACAGTAGTCAAACCAGTAATGTTGAAGCAATTCAGAAGATATTTTTAAAAATAACCCCCCAAAACCAAAACCAGGATTCTAAACCATCCAGAAAGCCTGAGGGGGAATGGGATTAGAGATGGGAGTAATGGGATTAGTGGCTCTGCCTCAGGAACAGCATCACTCTCTCCATCAACAGAGATTGTGGAACGGGGAATCACATGCTGTGTATTCCCAGAGACCAATTCCCAGCCAAGCTCTGCTGGAATTGCAGTCACTGGGAATTCCCATGCTGTGAGGGAGCCAAAATGAACCAGAGCTTTATAGTCCTGGTGTAAGGTATTGGAAAAAGCAGCTCCTTATTGGACAGGTGGCTTTTGGGAAGGATTTTAATGGTGGTGGTGGTGGCAGACAAAGGGGTTTTCTCTTCCAAGGCTTTAGCTGGATTTTGCTTTCATTCCAGGCTCCATCTGATTCCTTTGTGGTCAGCAATTGTGGCTCAGGAATCCATCCCAGGAGGCTGCATGTGGCCTCCACAAGGAATAGCACCTGCAAGGAATATGGGAACGGGAAGAGATGTGGAACTGCTGCCCTGAGCCAGCTGTGCATCTGCTGCAAGGATGTCTTGGGTCAGGGTAAAATATGGATAAAGAGAGGAAAACTGCTGTGATCTGGCAGAAATGAAGGGCACAAACTCAAAAGCCACGTTAAAGTCCAGTTTAATCAAGAGTCTGCATCACTTAGGGGTGTAAAAAACAATATCTAATCAAGAAAACTCTAAGGATTTATCACTAGGTCTATAAAAATTTTGAAGATTTACTAAGGAATAAGGAGTTGACCTCCACTTCTGAAAAAAAGAAGTATTCTTTATTTATAAATATATATATGCACATATATTTTATGTATTTTTCTATAGGTTTCAGTCTCCAGCATTTTTTATTCCACCACTATAATGATAATAAAAAAAAAATTTTTTTAATCCCAGCACTGTTTTGTGGTGAAATACATTATTTTATGGCACCTTACTATAATAGATGAAGAAATCTGTGTTTCTACACCCCACCCACTGGAGCAGGATTTTCAGTCAGATTTGACTAATGTGATACTTCACATCAGGAAAACTGAAGCCCTTCAGTCCATCCAGATCACAGATTTCTGGACATGTCTCATCTTCCTGAAGCTGACTGAAAACATGGGAGCTGTAGCAATGTCTTCATTACTAATGAGAATGTTCATAGTCATTAATTAATTTTATTATTAATGATATATAATTATAAATACCTATTAAATTCTATGTTGATTTGCTGTAGATTTGGATTTCCTCCTTCTTGAACTTGGTTTTAGCACCAGAAGATGGCTGGCAGGAAGTTCAGAATAAATTTTGTGTGCTGAGGGGATTTATTTGAGTCTGGTGGTGGTGGAGCAATTCACAGTGTCCTTACAGAGTCCCTGAATCCCAAACTGGCTTGGGCTGGAAGGGACCTTAAGGATCATCCATTCCACCCCTGCCATGGGCAGGGAATTCTTGGATCAGCCCTGGGACAAACAAAGGTTTTCCAGCCCAGGAGTCCCAGAGGTGGTGTCGAAGAGTAGTGAGAAACCAGTGACCTCTATTTTGGGAATTCGGCTCAACGTCAGCCTAAAAGGGCTGGGATCTCCCCCTTTCTGTCTCTATTTGGGTGTGAAATGTGTTATTTGTCAGTGACTGCCTGTCCCCAGTCAGTTCTTGGGGACTGACTGATGAACAAGAGCCAGGTTTGGCAGAGATAAGGAGGAATATGTTGTACAGAAATTACAGGGAATTGTGGATGCATTTGATGTTTTACCAAGGCAGGAAGGTGGTTATTTGATGCTGTTGTTAAATTGGTTTGTCCATTGATTTGTTGTTCATTTGTAACTTCAGCAGCTGATGCGTGGGGTATGGCTGGTGCTACTTTTGAGACTCATTAACAAACTGCAATTAAAAGCTTACCTGCTTTAACTTCTTCTTTCCCAGCTGGCATTCCCTGACCTCGAGGAGCTCCCAGAGTGAATAAAAGCAGCTTTACAGTCCATTGTTTGCTAAGTGACACCTCTGGTAACTGGGGCCTGCAATGGAACCCAGCTGCTCCTCTGTGCTCTTTTCCTCCTCCTCCTGTTTTCTGAAGGGTGTCAGAATTTTAGTGGACCATGGTGCCAGCAGCAATGGATTGGCCAGGGTGGAAGCTGATCAGCTCCTCAGAAAAAAAAAAATTAAAAAATCTATACTTGTCAGTGACGAAAGGAAAGATTTTTTTCCGAGCTTTTTGACATCCTGGGTATCCTCCTGGTTCCTAATCCCACTGAAATCAAGTGGAGTCACATACTCAGGAAAGTTTTAAATCGCAATGGTGCTTTTCATCCCCTGGATTTGTTCAAACAAAGCTGTGTTTCCCTTGAACAGCTTGTTCACTTCCCTGGCTCTCCTCTCCCGTGCTTTCTGAGAGGCCCCGGAAGGAGAAGCGGTGCGATTCTTTCCCTGCACTTCCTGCGTCTTGTTCCTTGCTGGAGTTTCTGCCTGCAGGGCTCAAAGGCTTCCTTCCTGCTGGAGCCTGCTGGACTCCTGACCTGGGCTGATTTAACAAGGGTCATTATCATTCCACGGCCAGGGATAATTGCAGCTCTATCCCAGGCACAAAGCCCTGTAGTTTGTAGCCCATCCAAGGAATCTGTCCTGCCCTTCTTGCCTGAGCGATGTGAAGTGAGCAATTCCTTCCCTGCTGACTCCTGCAAGGAGTGAAACCAGGAAAAAATAATTAGCTGCATGAAATATGAAGTGTCTTCCCTTTTCTGAGCATTACAACATTTCTGAGTGTTACTCCTTTATAAGATGCCTTTCCAAAAGCTTTTAATGAAGGCAGGATGAAAGCCAGTGGAGTAGTAGCTGAATGCTGCTTTTTTTCTGGTTTAAAATAGACATTCATTTTCTTTTTACCTCTCGCTCATGTCCATACATCATTTTGCTTCGCTCCTCCAAACACACAACTCTGGAAAGCGTTCTCATTACTTTTACCTTCCTATCACACAATTCCAAGATCCATTGTATCAAAGATGCTACATAAAAAGGCAAATTGAAATTGAATTGCAGTAAAGCTCCTAAGAGAATTCCGTGCACTTCAAAGAGTTTACAACTAAATGCATGATGTGGTGGGAATGGACAATGTAGGGAATCAGTATTAATGTGCTGGTCTGTGTTAAGTGGTGAATATGGGATTATGTGGATTTCATTTGGGACCTTCAACTGCAAATAATGGTGCTGGGTCATATATGTTCAAATGTGTGGAAAATCTGCTTTCCTGCAAGGTGGAATGGAAGAATTGCTTCTTGATATACACTCTAAGGGATTGTTTGGAAATAACTCCCCAACCAACCACTACTTTTATGTATCTTTATGTTTTTCAGATCTCTTTTGGAAGAATTTTGTAACTGGAGATTAATTAACTGCTGCTGTTTGAAGGAAGTGGGGTGGGTGAGGTAGCACTGAGGTGGGGGCTGGTCTCTTCACCCAGGGAACAAGTGACAGGATGAAAGGAAACGGCCTCAAGCTGTGCCAGGGGAGATTTAGGTTGGATATTCGGGAAAATTTCTTCATGAAAAAGGTGGTCAGGCAGTGGAACAGGCTGTCTGGGTCAACAGTGGAGTCACCATCCCTGGAAATGCTCAAAAAGAGAAAGAATTTAGGCAAAAAACTGCCTGGACATCTATCAGCATAAAATTTTATTATTATTGCTTTTATTAATAAGAATAATGATGTTTTAAAAGAGGTGGATGTTACCATTTCAGTCATTCTAAAGCAGTCTTTGTCTGAGCAGTGGAAATTAATACAGCTGGACTTTGCCCAAAAATAATAATCTGGCAACTCCTGGATTTAGTGATTCTTTTGGAACAAATCCTCATTTTTAAAGTCAGAACAGAAGGCGGCTTGGTGAGTTAGTCAGGCGATAGTCTTTATCCCAGCGGGATGTGCAGTTCAGAAAGGCCAGGTGGGGAACGCTGCTGCCTTTCCAGAGGTTCCCACTGAGGGTAACAGCAGTAATTATCCTCGGGATATCTATGCCCATCTCAAGGGCACCAATTAGTGACACTTGAGCCTGAAAGGAGGTGAAATTCCTTCCAGGCAAAAGGTCCTGTTGCCAGACTATAGGAAACTGTTTGTGTTTCCCGGCCAGTCACACACTTCCTTGGCTAATTAAGATCCTTATCCATGTCTGAAGCCCTCCCCCACAGCTACTTTGGTGTGCTTGGCAAAGGGAAAATGCAGCTTCTACATTTGCTCTTTGCCCTGAGATAAATGTCTCTGATATGAAATTCGGGGCACTGAGCACGTGTTTGGAGACTGAACTCGGGAGGGAATCAGGACAGTCCTTAGTGGAGGTACCTCTGAAGGTGTCGCCACATTTTCCAGCTGGGGCTGGAAATCAGATACAATGCTGAGCTTCTTAGAAGAATATTAGAATAAAACAGTATCACAGATGGTTTGGGTTCAAGGGACCTTGAAGATCAATCCATCCCACCCCCTGCCATGGGCAGGGACACCTTCCACTGTCCCAGGTTGCTCCAAGCCCCATCCAACCTTGTCTTGGACGCTTCCAGGAATCCAGGGGCAACCACAGCTTCTCTGGGCACCCTGTGCCAGGGCCTCACCATCGTCTGACACCACATTCCAAACCATTCTATGATTCTGTGATTTTGGGGATCTGGGGAAATTCAGAAAAAAAAAATTGGAAATATATGTAGAAACCATCAAAAATAACATCAGCCATTTAGCCAATGAGCTATTTAACTCAGCTAATTAATGTAATGATTTTTAAAGTGCTGCAATGTGACACAGAGCCTTGGAAGAGGCGTGTCCTTCCTTTCAGAATATCAGCAAAAGATCATCCTGCAGGAGAAAGGAAGGAATTCCCCAAGCCCTAAGGAGCTGTGTTGTAATTGGTAAAAATAAACGTAAAAGACATTTCCTGACGGAAGGAAGGAAGGGAATGCAAAGCACCCCTAGTCCTGTCCAGCCTGACAAATCACAGCAGGGAAAGGGCAGGAGAGGAACAAGGGATTTTTCGCCTTCTCGGTTAAGAACCTTAAACATTTCTGTTTGCAGCCCTTATCTCCAAACCCCACAACACGAGGCAGATTTAACGCAAACAGTTTGGTTTTGTTTCTCTGATGGCAATGAAGAAAAATCTGTAGAACAGAACCAAAGAAACCCTTCCTGTCTTTGCATATGAGGTGTATTTCTTCCACATCAGCTGCATGGGCAGTTGTGCAACAAATCCACGGAAAATTGAACAATGAGCTCTGGGAACGAGGTGCAACAAACTGGTAGGTGATGCACCAGCAAGGGATTGCTAAAATTTAACACCGCAAATCAGTAATACACAAATTTCCAGGGAACAAATCCCGTCTCTGCAGGACTACCTTTGAAGTCCTTACAGGGAGTTCAGTTCCGGCTCCTTGCGTGCTCCAGTTGGGAATCAGCTCCCATTATCTCTCTCTGAGATGCAGATTTCCCTGCAGCTCCCTCTCGAGCTTCTCTCTCAGGTGAAGATTTCCTGCCCTCCCCTGTGCTCCATCCACACCTTGCCCAGCAGAACTCGGTCAGGACAGGGAAATTCCTGTCCATGCAGGCTGGAATCCTGATCCAAGGGAATCAGAAAATTGCCTCTACACGGCTCAATAATGAGATGATTTGAATTCTAGTCTAACATTAAGCCTTTGAAACAGTGCAAGATGGAGTTAAATTGGGATATATTCTAGATTCTTTCTTATCCTTTATGTTTTCTCTTGACATCTACCAACTTAATTTTTCTTTCCTTAAAAAATAGAAAGAAAAAAAAGCCCTGAATGTGCCACAGTTCCTCCTATATCTTTGTTATGCTTTGTATGGTGCCACAGTGGGAAGAAAGGTTCTTTCCTTCACATTAACAGCAGTTTCTCCCAGTTGCAAGTGGAATTTAAAAGATTCATGTTATCTTTTTGTATTATTTTGGTGATGACGACGCTGAGAAGACTGTTGGTATTTTTTAAAAATCTGCTTCACACTCCAAATATTCAATACATTCAGGTTTTCATCCTAGGGTTTTATTTTGTATTTACTGCGACGTACATGTCACTGTGGGAAAGAGAAATGTGACTTGTAAGGCTAAATTGTGAATTATAACTCAATATTGTGGAAACAGAGATGTCTTGCATCTCAGGAAAATGGGGAAGGAGGCAGTAAAGAAAAGGTGGAAAATAAAATTAAACATTTTGATTTTTTTCACCTTTTTTTTTGTTATCCCTGTGTAAACTGTCAGCATTTCTTGAGGGTTTAACATTTGTGCCTTGCCTCTGAGTGCCAAGGAAACTTTCTTTTGGCTTGCTTGCCCTCCTTAAACATTTCCAGACTGGGAAAAGTTGCCTTTATGACAATACTTTGCTTTATGGCAACAAGATCATTACACTTTGATGTTGCTGCAGTAAAATTAGAGGATGTGATGAAGTTAAGTGCAGAAAATGTTAGCAAAGCTGCATAAAAAAGGTCATAAAAAACTGCCTTAATAGACACTTTACTGGAAACTTGAGGAGTGGGAGAAGCAATGGAAAATATGTTTTCCTTTTGGCTTATATGATCTAATTTCTCAAAACTGGATCATATTTCTAACAGCACAACCCCCAAGCTTTTTACAGCATTACTTTTCCTGAGTCTCCCCCTAAACAAGTTAAAATCTGGAAAATCCTTGATTTCACTCCAGTCCAGATGAACAACAGTCAGCTGGAATGTTACCTGTGAAATTTTGAGTGTTCAGATCCCACTATTTGAGAGTGGTAAACAGATGAATTTCATCCATCCTTCCTAAACCACACTTATGGTATGTGTAATTAAAAATAAAAAGGGGAACTCATTTAAAAAATTCTTTGTAAGTGGCATCTGGGAATCAGATTCCCTATTAAAAAACCAAACATATTTCAAAATAAACTCCATTTTAACAAACTAAGTTTATCATTGACATTTGCCATACTTATCTGAAGAGTAGATCCATTCAAGCATCTCTAATTCCAGTTCTAAATCTTTTGGTGATGGATCTGCCCCATCTTTGGAATTCTGTCGCTTGAGCTGCCGTGTTTTGAAGAAAGACTCTTGCACAACTGCCTGTTTTTACATCTGGCCCAGGCAGAGAAGAAGAAATGCAACAAAAACAAGAGGAAAAGATTAAAATGGAACTCCCTACTTGACCAGCTTGGTGGTTTTGGTCTGAAAAGCTGCAGATTCGCAAGACAAGAAATAGCTACAATGTCCCTCAGACAGGGATACCTGGATTTATTCTGTATTTAGTTTGGGGTCAATGTCATTATCAGTCCTTGAAGATTTAACTTATTCATTTCACAGCAAATTTTTTTTTAGCAAATAACATAAATAGAAGGAGGAAGGGAATGATATTAACACTCTGAGCACTGGAGCCTGCTTCAGTGTATTCCTTTCATCTGATATTTAGGGAACATTTCCATGGAGGATTTTAACCAGATTTGATAAAAAATGGGTTTGCATCCTCAGTATCATTCAGGAGAATGTGAACAAAAATGTACAGAGTTTAGAGTTGAAATTTTGGGTTCTGTCTCCATGTTTATTGATCCCTCCTACATTTCTCCCTTACGTGTCTCATATAATTCCATGAGATCATTCTGGGAACATTTCTGTTTGACTTCCAGCTGGGAGCAGGCACCGTGTGGCTGCTGAGCTGACACTCCCACCTCAATAATTAAAGCGATGTCCATTAAAGATCTGCAGGCTCGGGCCACCTTTCCCAGTCAATCATTCCCAAGGGCAGCTCAACTTTTCCTGCATTTACTTTTCTGTGGATTAACATCTGCCCATAAAAAAGGCATTGCTGTCAGAGCTCAGCTGAGATGCTTTCATATGGAGCTGGAGATGATTGAGAGTTCTGCATGCCAACGTAAAATGAAGTTTCCAGGAAAAATGATTTTCCCATTTCTTTAGCCCAAATCAGAATCTCTTTAAATCCACGTGTGTGCATTCAGCAGTGATGCAAAGATGGGGCTGTGGCACCAGACTTCTTGGAGCGTTCACTAATTTCCTTCCAATTGCATCCAAACAAACACTTTGAGGCTTGAGAAATTAAATACTTTTTTACTATTGCAAAAATGAGATTTAATTTTGTTTGAGGAAGTTCCTAGAGCATTTTATGTGAAGTTGCTTTGGGGAAAAAAATCTGGTTCTGAACATGCTTTTTTATTTTATCTCTTCAGTCTATGAAATTCTGGTGAAAAATGGGAATTAGAAATACTCCCTCTCCCGCAGAAGTGAAAGTAGAGAAAAAATTTGGGTCATTTCTGTAATGAGATTCTTTAACTTTTTAAAACTTTTCTGCTCTTGCTGTAATGTTTTTGTCTGATGGTGATATGGATTGGAATGGCCAAATCCACCCCTGCTTTTTCCCTCTCCTTGTCTCATACTCACCTGGCTTCTGGAGGAGTTCCCTCACAGGAGGGTGGGACCAGGTGGGGGTCGGGCTCTTCTTCCAGGGAACAAGGGACAGAACAATAGGAAAGAGCCTCAAGTTATGCAGGAGAGGTTTAGACTGGGTATTAGGGACACTTTTTTCATGGAAAGCCCTGGAACAGGCTGCCTGAGGCAGTGATATAGTCAGCACACTTGGAAGTGTTCAAAAAACACATGGATGTGGTACTTGGGGACACGGGTTAGTGGTGAGCCCAGTGATGCTGGGGTGATGATATTAAAGGTCATTTCCAAGGTTAATAATTCTATGATTCTGTGGTCCCATACTTATTTCTCTGGGAATAAGGACACCACCATTCTTTCTTTCATAGCAGTTACCTAAAGGCCTGATGGAGACTGGGATTATCTTTCCAAGCTCACTCTCCCTTTGTTGGGCAGGTTCCTCTTCCTAAAAACAGTATCAATCTCTTTCAGATGTTGCAGCAAAAGATATTTCAAGAGAATGAAGAAAGCAAATTACCCTTGGCTAGGGACGAATCTCCTTTCTCTCACAGCCGCTTGGTGCTCCTCAGCGTGGGGTCATTTCACCCAACTACTCTCAATAAAGGCCACATGAAGTGAGGTGT
>NW_008238434.1:1916574-1922332 GCF_000691975.1 Corvus brachyrhynchos
TGAGGTGTTCCTGGTGAGGTGTACTGGAAAGGCGGGTATGAAAATGGATTTGAGACACAATTCCAAGAAAAATGAAACCTAAACCACCTGGAATATGTTTAGTGTGTTTGTGGTGGTGCCTTCCCCCTGCTCTGCCATCTGAGAAATGCTCGCTGGGCTCGGCCTTGCAAACAGCCCCTGGACTCAGCTCTTCCCGAGCTTACCACAAACACTCTCTGCTCCCAGCAACTGCTGCTGTCTAACGAGCTCCTCTTTTCCTTAGGAACAGCCTTGGAAAATATTCTTCTTGCCTGAGCAGCATAACATTCCTGTTCTCACACTTTCCAAGAAAGCGCCGACCCAAGCTGTGGCCGGGATGAAACATTGCTGTGACCAAAGCCCCTCTCTCGGGGCCCCATAAGCACCGGTCCAGAATGGGGCCCTCGGGGCTCTCCTGGGCCGCAGGGGGCTGTGACCAGAAGCTCCCTCTGAGGGGGCCTCTCAGAGCCAGGAGCTCTCACGTTTGCTGTGCTTGGAGGATCCCCGAGCAGCGCCGAGTCCTGGGCCGATGCCCTCACTCCTCGAGGCCTGACCCTTCTCCCGGTGGGAGATGCAAAGGCATCGAAGGGAGCCTTTCACTGGCCTCGGGGGGGATTGTTCGCAGGTGCCCTGCTTGCACTGGCTCTTTGTGCCTGTGTGCATGCACACGTGCCTGTGCTGGAGCAAATCTGGGAGAAACGCTGCTCTCTCAAATGTTTAAGTGCCCTGGATATCTAAGTAAGTTAGGCCTGTAAGGAAGGTTAAGCTATAAATTTACTTAAATGCTGCTAAGTGTTGTTCTTTTGCTTAGTTTAACATAAGGGATAAGCTTATTTAAGTGTTGCTAAATGTTGTTCTTTTGCTAAGTTGCTAAGTATAACTTTGAAGTTATAAGTTAGGTTCAATGCTGTTAAGTGTTATTCCTCTGTTAAGTTGTTAACATTAAGCTATAAATTAAGTTTAAGGTATAAGTTAAGTGAGGTATAAGTTAAGTGTTGTTCCTTTGTTACATTGTTAGGTTTAAGGTATAAGTTAAGTTGAAGTACTGTTAAGTTTGAGTGCCGTTAAGCTTTTGGGCCGTGTTCCTTTTAATCCTTGACCTCACGCTGTCTTTTCTCACTCACACACACACACACACATGCACACATGGATAGTTCTCAGTTCATTTCTCTTTTGATTGCCTGGATTTTATTTAGTTCTGTTGTTGCTTGTTTTTCCTTGTTGTGCCTTAACTGTCCTGTAAGTGGTAGAGTGAATCTTGCCCATGAACTTGTCATGCTTTCTCTTAATATTAAATCTGGTTTTTGCTCACACCCTTGCCAATGATTTTTTAAGCAATCTCAAACTCATTTGTAATTGTGCTGCACAACATCATCTTGTAGCCCCCACATCTTTTAAGTGCCTGCTAAAGATCTCTTGTTGAAATACTTTCAGTCTCATCTGTTAATAAATGAGCTGTCTGTGCTGATGGTGGGAGGAATTCCTTCCCAATATCCCATCTAACCCTGCCCTCTGGCAGTGGGAAGCCATTTCCCCTTGTCTGTCACTCCTTGGAAATTGTCTCTCTCCATGTTTCCTGTCAGCTCCTTCAGGCCCTGGAAGGCCACAGTACAGTCACCCCAAAGCTTCTCTTCTCCAGGCTGAACAATCCCAACTCTCCCAGCCTTTCCTCCCAGCAGAGCTGCTCCATCACTCTGATCATCCTGGTGTCTCCTGTGGACTCTCCAACAGGTATTTGTGGTAACTGGCCTATTTTGGAGAACACCGCAACCAATACTTTAATTAGACTGCATCAGTTTCATTATCTGGCTGTTTCTGGAGGTGCCTTGGATGTGCCAGAGGGAAATGAAGAGAGAAAAAGAGTAAAAAACTCAAACATATAAATGTGCATGGACAATGCTATGGTCAGGACAGGATTAGGTGAGAAGGCTGGAGAGAAGAACCATAGATTAATTTGAAATGCATTTTCTCCTAGACTGGAAGATAATGAATCTTGTATGAATATTGCTGTTAAATAATATGCCTTTTGCTATTTCTCCATTGATAAAATACAGATAGTGATCATTATGCTTTATAAAATCTCCTGCAATCTAATACTGCTATATAAATACACATATCTGTATGGAGATATGTACATCTTTAAAGATTGTAAATGAGCACGGCAGTAGATTGACATTTTATGCATAATATGTTTTCAATTTACTTTCTTAAATGACTTAACTGTGATGATGATCTGATGTGAAAGAGTCTAATGAACTGATGAGGGCCAGCATGACACCAAACCTATCAAAAATAATTACCAAACCCTTGTATATGTGATGAGTAACTCCAGAATAGAGTGACATTTCAGGAACACTGCCATGCCGGTTCAGGAATTTGCACTCCACAAATGTATTTCAAGTTGAACAACGTATGCACTGCATTTTTCAGTTCCTTCCCTGATAAAATGAATCCTCACCCCTTTATTTCAGAAATCTCCCTCTCTACCTTGAATTGCTGGTTGCAATCCAGGACATTAATCTAAAAGAAGATGTAAAATAAGCTTTTTTTTTTTTTTTTTTTTTTTTTTTTTTTTTTTTTAAATCTCAGCATGTTTTTTAAAAGCTGCTTTGAATCGGGGCATGGAGTGTTCTTATTTCTTCCCCTGAAAAGCCCATTCCAGCAGGTGCAAACTGCACTGCTTTATTCAGGTGTTGCTCCCATCCCTTTGAACAGATGTCAGAGCTTTCCCTTTGTGCAGGACACTGGAGGCTCCCATATGTTCTGTGTCACTGCAAACCTCTGATAAGGCACTTTCTACTTTATTCTGATATCACTGGCTGCTATTTCAAATGCAACCAAGTTGTAAGTCTTGACATTATAAATAACAGCTGTAGCACACGAATTCTGTACTGATTTTCTGGTCTAGGAAAAAAACCCAACCTTCCCAACCTCCTGTTTGGTTCATCTGCAGCTTTGATCCCCACTAGACTCTTTTCTCAGAATGCTGGGTACACTTTGGATATCATGATGAAGACTTCTTACTACGGTTTATTTGCCTTTGAGGCAACCTAAAGAATTGTATTTAAATTTAATCTAAAATTCACCAATTTGGCTCACCACCCAAAATTCCTCTCACATTTTGGTGTGCTCTCTGCTACTGAACTGTGACAGTGGCACTTCTGCTTCCCTGTCACCAGTTTTGTGTGGTCTGTTCTAGAAAAAAATGTTCCTTAAGCAACTGAATATTTACTTTCCTAAGTTTGGGGTTTTACCAATTTTTACTGTCCTGTATCTCTTGAGGTCATGAATTCCACTGGAGCACAAGCCACCACCAACCCTGACCTGTCCAATATTAGTGAGCAAGGGGTGTCTCTCCCCTGGATAAGGATCTTATCTCCATGCCCTCCAAGGATGTCCTACACTGCAGCCTGTTGTGCCCCTTTCCCAGGATCCAGTGCTGTTGAGTCCTCCAGCAGGATCAAGGATATCTAGAAACTTCCTCTAGGTGTAGGAAAATCTTCCAGGCTGCATCAAAGGAGTCATGGAAACAAATTCCTCTTCCTCAAGAATTTTATGGAATCCCCTGCACAGTTAATATGTTTTTCAGACTGGTGGTGTGAGGAATTTTAAACCAGGGGTGTTTGATATCTTAGAAGCAGCCCCAGGTTGAAAGAGCTTTCACTTCACAGGGAATTTGAGAATAGAAACAATAAGGCAAATAGATTACAGCATTATTGCTACTGTTGTTGCTATTATTATTATTACTAATATTATTATTATTATTATTATTATTTATTCAGCTCCTTTCTAGGAACTGTCCAGTGAAGATCCTCAGCTGTCAGATCACACTGGAGACATAAAATGGACACTGGCAGCTAATTAAAGTGAGGGAAGAAACAAATAACCCAATAATAATAATGTGAGCAACTTCTTGCAGAAAGCTTCCTTCTGCAGACATCTCAGCTAATTGGTCATTTCTGCTGCTTTAATTTCTTTGATTATTATAAGGCTACATATGGTAAGTGGCTCCTGGCAGGGCTCCTCATCCCCACAGCTGCTGGTAAGAACACAAAATGAATGAGTCCATTTGGAAAATGGGATGAAAATATGTAGGGAAGTGCTCCAGGGGCCCTGGCCATGGCAGTGTGTGAAGGGAGGAGGCTGTTCCTGTGATTGTGTGTAATTTCCTTGGCTCCTGCTCCTGTCCATTTTCCACTGATCTTCAGAAACCCTCATGCACTGCCTTTCAGATTTGGGTTTAGCCTGCTTGCTTTTGTTGATCTCTCATTTCTGCTATGACCAGTGGCTGAAGGTTCTGTGGACATCTGCTAAATGAGATTTTTGCAATTGTCTCTCTTGTGCCTTTTTCTTTTTTACCTTCAAAGTGACTTTTTCCACTTGCTCTCAAATCTCAGCCACATTCTTCAGCTATTTATATGTGTGTGCATTCAGGTTCTAATTTACTTTTTGCTTTGCAGAATTCTGTTTCTTTACAATAAATGTCCTTAAGCCAGCCATTCCCTCCCATTTTGGATTTCTGTTGTATCCACCAAGTTTTGCCAGAGCACAGTGATCTATCCCCCATCCCTTTGTATCTTTATTAATTGCTGCACTTATCAGAGACTGTTACATACTTAATATTTGCCTCTCTGAATATTGCTTGAGAGAAAGGAACCTTATTGTGAATGGGACTTCTTTTCCTTGGACTGGGTTGAAATTCAAGCAGTTCTCTCCTAAGGTGCACTTGAAATGGGAGTGTTTTAGAGCATCTTTACTTCTCCTTGAAAGCAGGAGAGCATCCCAGTGATTGCACCACCTTCCCTGGCAAACGGAGCCTTATGGCAGCTTTGTTAATTAGTCTGTGTTATTTCTGGCTCCTTTCTTAGGGCTCTGATAAATATGTGTGAAAGCCTCATCATCACAACACCCCGACATTCCCAGCAGCACTTTTCCTCAGAGACTGCCTTCCACAAGTATTTTAAGCCTCTTCCTTGACTTTGCCCTCAATGTGTGAGGATTCTGCATGGAATTGTGGTGGCTGCATTTCTTCCTTACTCAGGAGCTGTACTCACTGATGAGAGACTCAGGATTTAATTCTTCCCAGTCCTTGCTCATTGCTTTGCTGAAGATCCATTTTTGACCTGTCTTACATCCAAACCATTTTGGCTGGAGGTTACCTGGGGGCTCTGCTTCCATTCCTGTGTAAAAGGTGTTCTGTAAAAATACTCTCTGCTCTTGTTTCCAGGCTTTTGATGTTTTCACAGCTAAAAGTGCCTGGGAATAAGATATAATTTCCCATATTACATTGCTGCATCATTTAAGGATTGGCTTACAGAAGTTTGGAGTGGTTTTTTTTTCCCAATAATGGTATATGATTCCCTATAGACTGACTCAAGAAGAGAAACAACAACCAAGAAACATCAAAGTAAATTGTTGTCAGGCTGGGAGAGGAAATAAAAATCACATTTACTTGCCTTGGAAACAGTTTTTTTTAAAAAAAAGTCAAAATAATCCTGTGGATTCAGACATTAAGTGAAGCCTAGAGAGGTTAACATCCATTTTTATATTAAATTAATGTTTTAAGGATGACCGCTCTGGCCCATCATTGGGCCATATCTAGCCCCTTTAGGGCTCAGTTATTTTGATGAGATGCAACACAGAGGTCCAAAGGATGGTTAGGAACGCACTCATCTCAGGAAATAAAATCCACCAAATATTTCTAAACAAGATAAAACTCAGCTGATGCTCCTGAGAGGTC
>NW_008238434.1:1922351-1932255 GCF_000691975.1 Corvus brachyrhynchos
GAAAGTAAAGAAGCTCTGCAAATAACATATTTCCTAAACCAAAAGTGTTAAATATGGTTGTATTTCTTTGGAGATGTTTTTGACACAAATGTCTGTTGCTGTCCCTGTTTCAGAAGGATGAAAATGGAAGGCTTGAGGCAGTGACTGGATGGCTGAAGTTCTTCATTGTGCTCAGGCAGGCAGTGGACAGAACATCTGATCAAACCCAGCTTTAACATCCCTGCAACAGAAACATTTCTTTTCTTCTCCCACAGTTCCCACATCAAGAAAATCCATTGATCTACTGAAAGATTAGAGCTCCAAAAATCCTTTTCTTTAACTCACAGTGGACTCAGACTTTTGTTAGGTGATACAAGCTCTGTCAGAGACATTCTGTATCAGCTTTGGAGTGTTTTTGAAAAATACAGACTATTCAGTTAATTATGAATTATTAATAATTACCATGAGAAGGTTTAATGCCCTCTTGAATTAATCAATATTCACCTTGAGCACCAGCATTCTTTCATTTTTTCACCTTGTTTTCATGAGTGTTGTCCAGCAAGATTTATTAGGGGAACACATGCAAAGATAGGTGCAAATTTTGGGGAAGTGCAGTTCTCAGAGGACAAATAATGCTCTTTAGGACTCCCAGGCTGTGAGGGGAGAAAGTGTGATGGGGAAAGAACTTGTCCCACATTCCTGACAGGGTGTGAGAGGAAGGGACGGGCAGAATGATAACTGCTGGATCTGCTGGACGAAGCGCTGGTGATGAAAAGCTTTGGAGAGGACAAAAGCAAGGCATGATAAGCCCAGCTGGGGTAAGTAGGACAGAGGCAAAAAGCAGACAGACACGCCTGCTGGTTGGCTTCTTTTCTTTATTTAGAACTTTGGTCCATGCCAAAGCCTGCAAAAAATACCAGCTAATAGTGGAGATGAGCAAAAGGAGGGCAGATCCCAGGCACATTCAAGCACAAACCCACCAGAGTCCTGCAGGATTTATGAGGCCTGAAGTCAGAGCCTGCAACAAATCTAGGCCTTTGTTTAACTATTGAATCATTCCTCACACTTCTGCACCCTATTTTATGGATTTGTGTTTGTTTTGGATGGAAAAGGCTTCTTTCCTCCTAGTGGGCAAAGATGCAGCTAGATACAATGTGTGGGGACTCGAGAATGTGTGTTTTAATTCATTCTGTTTCATGTTTAAAGACCATTCCTTGCCTGATAAAAATTAACTGACCTAATGGAAGCTACAGGACCAGATCCATCAATACAGCCATCCCATGGATGTGAAAAGAGCTATTGTACTGTGGAATTAGGTTATGATAAATATGTATTTTTTGCCTATATCTGTACACACATTTGAGCATATTTTTATTGATATCCATATTTCTACTTATATATATATATATGCAGGTACCTTTGCATTACTTAAACACGTTTTTCCTGCAGTGTTATAGATCATTTATTTCCAAACTGTGTGGCTGCAAGTAATAAGAAAAGAGATTCTGAAGCAATTTATCAGCCGTACTTCTGCAGGAACTGAGTTTCTCGAGCCCAGATAATGACTTTTGTTTTTCTAAAATTAGAAGCTAATTCTGCCATCCAAGGATTTCAACAACTACTTCTGTCTGAGGTGGATTTAAATGTATTCACTGAATGTTCTTCTGTGCACTGCAGAACTTCTGGAAAATTTTAGCTGTTTTTTCTTAAAAAACATCTATTTCTAATTCAGGAGAAGGCTGTGGTGAAACAACACAGGAGCAGTGAGGGTGATAACGTATCTGGTCGTGGGTAGTGTGATAACACAGCTGGAAAAGCACACTGTCACATTCTCAGCCCTGATATCAGGAATCAGGAAAATGGTGGAAACTCCAATTGTGAAGTCTGTTATAAAGGGTAGGTTAATACAGGTCTTTTGCCCTCAGTGAAATATTCACTTTGGAATACTCCACATAGAGCTGTCTCAGGACAATCCAGCAGGATGTGCCCAGAGTTACCTGGGCAATGGACAAAGTTGTGTGCAGAGGTGGCTTCTGCAGGATTTTGGTTGCAGAATATGCCTTTATATCAGATTTCCAGCTTTTCTGGCTTGCCATGAGCAGCTGGTAGCATCCAAAGGGTGATGTGTTTGGATGCACCCACTAATCCTCTCTGGAAGACAGAGGCACCGCCTCCCAGCTTGGCAATGCTCCTGAAGCTGCAGTGAGATATAAAATCTCTGGTTTATCCCTTACCAGCACTTTAATCAGTGATCTCAGGGAAAATTTTATCACTGACATAGTGGTCAAGCACTGGGAGGGGCTGCCTGGGGCAGTGGTGGAATCACCATCCCTGGAAGGGTTCAAGAAATGAGTACATGTGGCACTTTGAGATACAGTTCAGGTTTGGTTGAAGGTTGGACTGGATGATCCCAGATGTCTTTTCCAACGTTAATGATTCTGTGATTTTATGATTAGTTTATTAGCTGGTGTTGGGTGTGAACTGAGTCATTCCCTAGTTGAAAGAAACAGCGTCTTCTCTGTCTCCCATGGTGTGAACAGGCAAGGGAGGCAATGTCACTGTGGTGAAATACCAGAAATACCAAACGTTGGTGTGGATTCTGCAAAACTGGAGCTAACAGACAAATAATAATGAGGAGCAGGTTGTTCATTTGGCTGGCAGTTTAGGTGGAGAAATGCAGTGCTCAAGGCTGAAGGAGAACCAGCCTGGGCTGAGAAAGGCTGGGAACCAGCAGCATCTGTGTCTATCAGGGTAGGGGAGGAGAGACTCCAGGGCCAGGAAGGAGGGATTTCAACCCCAAGTCCCACTGGCCTTGGCAGCTTCTTTCCCATAAGCAGCAATTCGTCAAAGTGAGGTTGCTGAATATAATAAAAAGTGACTCTGTGGTTAATGAGAGACTGAGATGGATCTGCTGAAGATTTTGCTTCTCAAATATGTTGTCAATCAATAAGAAAACAGGAATTAATGCAGTTAATAAGGCAAAATGAGATAAAGTATATGGCAGTAACTGAATGAAGAACTGGGTGAGCAGAGAGAGAAGAGGGAGACAGATACAGTGTAAAATGAAGATGGTCAGTGCTGTTTGCTGGTGCCCAGGAGCAGTAGTTCAAGGAATACATAACAAGGCTCTCAATAAAACCCTCTGTGTCACACACTACAGGCTGCTGGCAAACTGAAAGACAAATTCATGAAGATACAGCTGGAAGACAAATGGATGATGGCGCTGCAGAGTCTTGTTGGGGCACTTAATACATCCACGAAACACAAACAGCCACAGCAACAGCCTCTTGTCACATCAAACGGCTCAGCAAAAAAAGGGATTTTTTAAAATGTAATTTCTACCTACAGTGTACCATCACAACAGGCTTGTAAGAAAGGATCAGTCAGATCAAATACTAGTGGAGGTGTTCATAAAGTCTAATTTTAGTCCTGCCCCATCAGGTGTCCTCTTGTGCTTATGGCAGGAGCTGGTGCCTTCTGGGAGATATTCCCTCCCCACGTGGAACTGAATAAACCCTGCTGAGCACTGCTGCCCTACCCCTCCTCCCTCAGACCACAGTGACCATCCCCAAACTGCTGCCACCAACCAAACCCTGCCCAGGGCCTGGCACTGTGCTCTGGGACGTGGGCCAAAGTGACGCCAGGAGTGTCACCTGACTGCCGTGGACAAGAGGCTGAGGCAGTGTTTGGAGGACACCCAGGAAGATTAACTGTGGCTCCTGTGAGGTGATTATCCTGTCCACAGTCCTTTTCATGCAGGCTGTGATTGTCACTGTCTCTCTGGGCTCTGACAGGAGCCAGTGAGTGATCCCTGTCATCCATCCAGAGGTCAGGCTGCACATTCCACACTCTTCAAGTTTCGGTGTAAATGAAGGATGAACCACGACAGGACCCTGGCTTTGCCCTTCAGGCACAAGAGATGAGCATGGGATGGAAGGTACAGCACTTCAGCATCCCATTTATCAAGTGTGGGCACAGCAGCTTTCTGGGAGGAAATCACAGCACCATAGAATGGTTTGGGAAGAAGAGACCTTAAAGATCACCTAATTACAGCCTTTCATTATCCCAGGGTGCTCCAAGCCCTATCCATCCTGGTCTTGGACACTGCCAGGGATCCAGGGGCAGCCACAGCTTCTCTGGGCACCCTGTGCCAGGGTCTCCCCACCCCCACAGGGAACAATTCCTTCCCAATATCCCATCTAACCCTGCCCTCCGGCAGTGGGAAGCCATTCCCTGTGTCCTGTCCCTCCATCCCTTGTAAACAGTCTTTCTCCATGGTATGATCCTGTAGAGAACTGGAAAGTGAGAAAAGACTCGGCCACTGCTTTTCTCCACTTCTGAGGCAGCACTGCTGCTAATTAACTGCAGCAGTTAATTTGGGCTCCTAGAAATGCTGAAGGAGACCTTCCAACAAGGCTTGTTGGGGTTGTGAATCTGATGGGGAGAGGTCTCCAATGGGGAAATGGTGACTTGGGAAGAGCTTTACCCTCTTCAGCTGAAAAACAGACTTGAACCACCTATGGAACAAAATGAGAATGGCCTAAAGGGACGTGTCAGGATGTTTAATTGACCTCACTCATTTACAGCGGCCTTTGGGGAGAGCTGAAGTGATGTGGCACCATGTTACTGACATCACGGTGACACTGAAAATACATGTAAAAAATGCATGTGTCAAGGAAAATGTTGTCATTGTGGCAGGGCTTTTTTTGCTTTACAGAGAAGATTTTTTTAAAAAGGAAAAAAAAAAGAGGATTAAAATAGCAGGTGCTGGGTGAGACACTGTCTCTATCTAATAGAATCAAGCAAGGATAAGAAATCCACAGATCCAGAATGGTTTGAACAGCTTCCCAGGTGAGTACCACAGTTAATTCTTCCAGCCAACCTTCACACAGCCACTTTTCCCCTGGACATAAAAGCCAAGATTTTGGCTATTCTAACTCATTTCAACTCCATGAGGATGATTTTAGGGTCACCACTGCACGGAGGCAAGGGAACATATCTGGCTTTTGTGACTGTGATGGAAATAGTTGGTAAAGGTCTTAGAGCTCTGTGCAAAGTGACCGAAAGGGAAATGACAGTGACACTGCTTTCTGCATTTTCTCAGCAGGCTGAGAGCCCTGGCTTTGAAATGCCCAGGCTGTGCTGGACTCACCTGAAAAATTATAGATGTGTGGATATTTGTGTGTGAGTGTGCACACCCAGCTAAAGCTAACCCCTTGCTGGGAGAGCTCTGTTTGGTTAATACCCACTCATCCCTTCCAAGGCATCTGTGACTTCCAGGGCTCAGTGCTGTGCTGGGATCACGCCTTGAGGATGTGCAGAGCTGCTGGGATGATGTGAGTCACACATTTCCCAAAGCCAGAGCAGGGAAAAGCACCAGGAGCAGCATGGGCTGCAGGTGCAGAACCCACCCCCTGTCTCACCAGGCTGTCAGAGAAGGAACTGCCTTGGGAACAATGAGCTGTCAGGGAGGCACCGTGGGCCAGCAATAATTACGGAACTTTGTCCCCAGAGACAGCAAAGAGTTGTGACAGGTAATCCTGTCCTTGGCAGGCACACAAGCTGTGCTCTCTAATCCCCTTCCCGAGCCCTTCCACGTGGGAGATCCTCTCTGTAAGCCTCCCCTCATCTCCTTCTCCATTAATTGCATGGATGACAGCCTGTGGTTGCTTCCACTTGGCATCACTCTCTTTACATTCAATTAAAGTAGAATAAAAGGTGCAGATGTGGAAACAGCCACTGATAAGACAGAGGCTCTGCACTGCCCTGCGACTCCTTTTTGGGAACTTTCAGATCAGCTTGCAAGAGAATACATTTACAAAAGATCATTATTTTCACTCGTGTTGCTCCCAGTCACACCTCTATGAAATTCAAATCAGATTTTCTGTGTTCAATTTGTGGTTTAGGGGAAATATATTCCGTGCCTGCGTATACTCTTCTTTACTTTTGTACTTCTAGAAGGCACGTTAATATAAGTGCAATAAATTATGTAGTCTCTGGGAGTTTGGGCTGAATAATGAATTCAGGATTTTCGAATAACAGTAGTATGAGGAATATCTCATCAAATGGTCATTTTAAACCCCCCTTAAGCACAGCAGTGCCATGACCCATGTAGTAATGGGGGAATAAAAGTTATTTAATCCTAATCACTTCATTGTGGCTCCACTTCCTTAGAAGCCTATTTATTACAGAGGTCATCTTTTAGGCAATATTAAAAAAAAAAAAAAAAAAAGATTCAGAGCACTGCTTCACCCCCAAATAAGCTGCTGTCTCCTGGGACCAGCTGGCATCAGCTGTCTTCATGACCCTGGAAATGCAGGCAGGAGTAACCAGCAGCAAACAAACTCAAAATTAAAACTTTAGGCAGGTGCTGTTTTCTTTCTAAGATGAACTAGATCAGCCCCAGGTAGATCTAGAGCTTATTTCTATGGCTTCTCACCAAATTAACTATTTCTTGACATCTAAGTCTTCCCCTGGCTGTGGCCTGAAGAAGGGCTATAACAATTTATTGCATAGGCTGAGCCAAACTGCTTAGTCTTCACCATTTCTCCTAAACCTAAGCCCATCCATAACCCAAGACTAAATGTGACTTTAGGGATTCACATTTCCCACTGACACCATTATTGCCCTGGGGACCAAATAGCTTTTTTTATTCCTTCAGTTCCAGAAACACACAATATTAATTTTACTTCCTGAACTCTGAATTTTCCTTTCCTCTGAGTCTGACTTGGAGCATCAGGGTCTTTCTGTCCAGGCAGCTCTTTGTGCTTATCCAGCACCAGCTCTCTTCCAAGTCTTTTGACATGGAGCACTGAGGTCCTTTGTGAAGCTGCTGCTTTTTTATCCCAAGCAACATGTACATCCTTAAGTCCAAACAGTTGCCATGGGAGACAGCTCCTGCTCTTCAGTCAGCTGTTCTGTCTCAGGTCCAGGTAAACTGAATCCCTTCCTCAGCCCTCAGACTATCAACACACCTGAAGAAAATCAGCACTTGAACCTTGAGTTTGAACCTTGAGTTTTCTTGACCTTCACTGAAATCTTAGCACTGAGGACTTCGAACTGAGGGTGCTCAAGAAAAACCACTCTTCCCATCTAGCAACCCCTAAAATACACAACAGGAAATTCTCCTCTTGAATCTTAAATTTTCCCTGCTAAAAGAAAACACTTAAAAATAGGTTAATATTTTAATTCACTCCCAAAGTGCTTTTCCGTGGCTTTCTATTGAGTACTGAGTGAGCAGAGGAGAGCAGGTGTGTTTTGGCTTTGATAGCTGCAATCAGCTCTCATCTGGAAAGGTAGATTTGGTAAAAACCTGATTAGGTAGAAGCACGCCTGGCTGTATTTGCTTTTATAATTCTCTTTCTCTCTCTCTCTCTACTTTTTTTTTTCTTTTTGGCAAGTTTCAGTTTTCACTTGAGAACGCCATAAATTTCAGATAAACACAGTGCAAAGCATTTATGACTTGCCATAAACAACACTTAAGGATGTTAGAGCCATATTCTGCTTCCTGTTCAGAATCTGTTTTGTCTCTGGTGCCACAACAATCTGTCTCACTCCTGTGCACAGCAGCACTAATTGCCCTTAATTGAGAAGAGTGGAAGCTAATACGCTCCAGTGGGTTTCTGCCGGATTTGGATGATGAGGGAATCCAGCCACTGGAATTATACCTGCCTATTGCTGCTTGGACAGTCACAAACCATGCAGCCTGAGAGACCCCCTCCCTTTATAGGCTGTATTTCGAACCTCACATAATTGTCGACGGTTATCTAAAGGTTTTAATATTCCCTTCCATCTTCCCGACTGCTGAAATGCAATCCCAGTGAATATAATGAGGAGGAAGCAAATTGGTTTCTTTATGTGGAACTAGTTTCCCTCCACGTTTCTGCTCGCTGTTAAGAAATAAGGGGGATAATAAAAATATTTCTGCCAAGGAAAGTTGATCTGAGCAGAGTTTTACATTCTCCATATTTCCCAGGTGGGCATATAAAGGAAGGAAAAGATGGAGTCATAGATCCAATGGTTTCCACTAACGCACATTAAAGCCTGATATAAACACAAGCAATTTCAGCCAAGGATGATTTGTGTGGATACACTCAGGTTATGGTGGCTCTCAGGAGGAATTTCTTCCTGGAAAGGGTGGTCAGGCATTGTCAGGGCTGCCCAGGGAGGTGGTGGAGTCCCCATCCCTGGAGGGGTCCAAGGGAGGCTTGGACGTGGCACTCAGGGACAAGGTGGGAACTCTGATCCTGGACATCTTTCCCACCCTTAATGATTCTGGGATTCTGCAGTGGGGGCAAACTCCAGTTGTCCTCAGTAGTCTTCGAAAAATAGGTTTCAATACCAGGACCATTTCTGTTGATAACAAATTCATCCTTTCCTCTTCTACATGTTGGCTACTCATTGTGCACTTTACTCATGGTAATTTGCCAGAGAAATTTTATTTTTATTGCTGATTCCACCACAGGAGCCTTTGCAGCTCTGAAACACGCAGATATTGCCAATCACATATTGCTATGCTTGTTTTCAAGTTTGCATCCTGCTCAGCACTGTGACAATTAGGACAAAAATTCTGCAGCGTGCCCTTCTCAGCACCTTGATAATGACAGGGTGGGAATGTTCTCAGAGGGATCTGAGCATGTGACATGCAATGTCTGCAGGAGATGTTGTCTGTGATGCCTCAGAAAGCACCAAAAAGCCAAAATACAGTAAAATATGTGTTTATATGGAATATGAGAATATACCAATGTAATATAATATATAAGAAAAACCAGAAGTTAAAGCCAACAGTAATCCAGAATTGCCCAACTTTTCCTAGGCAACTCCTCCAGTGAGAGACCATTTGCTGGTGCCTGCTACAAGCAGTAATTGCAGAAGTTTTCCAGCTCCAAAGAGGATTCATAAATTGATTCTCAGAACAGAAGGTTATCATCTCACCAGAGGGATGAGCATTTGGACTGGCCTAAGTTACAGTATCAATTCCTCTGGCATTAAATAACCTTTCTCTCCCTGACAGACATTAATGGCCTTTCAGGCAGTGGCTTGGAGTTTTCCCTGCCATTTCCTCTCCGAGAAAACTCTTATATTGTTCCCAGTTGTTACAACTCGGTTGAAATCCTGCTCCAGATAGGGTAAAGACAGATAAATCATCAAGTCAAAGCCCATTAGAGACCCAGGGGGTAGAAAACCAGTGCTGAGAGTGCAGGGCTTTGCTTAATTGCTCGTTTGTATCCCACCCCAGTGAGGGAGGGGATATTTGCTGTGGGAAGGTTCCTACCTCTGTGTGAGGAAAAAACCCAGAAAACTGGGGAGAGAAGTCTTTGGGAATTTGGAAAGGGCAAACAAATAATTTATCTCCTAGGCATGGCTCTGGTGCAATCTGAAATCAAACCACTGGGCCCTTTTGGCAGATGGAAATGGCATGTAATAAGCAGGATATAGCAACAAGGATGGAGTGAATAGGTTGCATTAAAAATAATCCAAAAAAAGACTGCTAAGACACCATACAGTCTGATTTAATATTTCCTAGGGGATGCTCATGGAGTATGAAAACATGAACTGAAAATTCTGTAATTCCTGAATCTACATTGCAACGTGATACATCCTTTCTTAATGATATAGGGGCCAAAGTTACCAATATACTGGAGCAGTAAAAGAGAAAATAAAGTATTTCTCAAAAAAACCCGCAAAGGTGAAAAGAAAAGATCAAAAAAAAGGTGGGGAAAAAAAATCTTGAACAGCTTAAAATTCTCTGTTCTTCTGTCACTTCCTATTTGCTTTGGGGGGACTTCAATTAGCAAATCTTAATTTTAGAAGTAATAAAAGATTACAAGGGCCTGGAGTGACAGGACAAGGGGGAATGGCTTCCCACTGCCAGAGGGCAGGGTTAGATGGGATATTGGGAAGGAATTGTTCCCTGGGAGGGTGG
>NW_008238434.1:1935773-1937552 GCF_000691975.1 Corvus brachyrhynchos
CCACTGCAAATGGAAGCCGTGGATGTGCCACAGCTTTTTAAAAGTGTGTTTTCACATCAGGCACCGTGCTAGAGTTGTAGAAGGCATTGCTGCAGGCTGAAATGTCTTTAGAAAGAATTACAAATGAGAAAGAATTGTGGAAAGTGTTCAAAACAATCCAAGAGCATCATTTTGTTGGTGTCTATTACGTGTGATAATTGCACACTCAGCCGAGAATTCCCTTCTAAAATCAGCACAGAGGGCCCACTGAAAAATGCAGAGGCTCTTGCACAAGGAACATGGGCAACACCAAGTTTAGGATCAAGACTCGGGATGTGAAAATCCTGGGCTCATTGGGAAAAGGGGTTTCCTTCCACCACAGTTAAGAATTCCATCATTTGCCCCTTTATAATGCAGAGTAAACCACAGGAGAACTCAGATGGTTCAGGAGGCAAAGGAAAAAACTCCAGAGATGAGCTGTTGGAAGAGAATTTCAAGCATGGCTGAAATGTTGACGTAGCTCCAATTTCAACTGGGAAATCACAAGAGGAAATAATGGTGAATACTTCAATTTAGGAGGTTTAGATGGGATATTGGGAAGGAATTGTTCCCTGTGAGGGTGTCACTGTCAGGGGATGGGCTTTTATATCCCTTCCAACCCAAAGCATTCTGTGATTCTATAAAAAACCAGATGTGACAGTGTGAAATGCTACTTTATATAGCTTGGTTTTGGGGTTGGGTTTTTTTCCTGTAAAAGCAATTTGATATCACTGGCATTTAAAATCCCACTTTTAATTCTGTCCAAATGAAAATTTTTGAGCATTTGAGGCTTTTTCCCCAGGAAGAAATGTATTTTCAAAATTATTTCAAATTTGAAGAAGAGATAGTTGGAAAACTCACACTGCTCCATAAGAGAATGCATAAAATAGGATTTTCTGTGCTGGATAATGCTGATAAGTACCTGTCATTCTGTATTTCTGAATTAAGAAATAGACTCTCAACATGGTGAGGGAAAAGATTTCATAAAAGATATGTGTATCCCTGCTTTTCCAGACGTCATAAAGCAGGGAAATAATTTTTATAAAAGCAGTTTATGTTGTTGATCTGTGTTTTGAAAGCAAGTGAGAGATCACACGAGAATTTGGTCTCCATTTCTAAGACTAATTAAGATGATGTTCCTGCCTTCTATTGCAAAGCAACGTGAAAAAAAATGTGGGAAGTTATTAATATGTCTCAGACAAGGATTCTCCCTGTACAAGTCAGGCAAGATAAATAGGGCAGTGCTCAATAAACAGAGATAACAGGAAAGAATTTGTTCCTCCACTCCTTGGTGAACAGGGGATGCTTCACCCTACACAACGGGAAGGTGTCCATTGGGACAGGAAGACAAAAAACCCTCTTCTCTTTCCCCTGCTTTTTTTTTCTTGGTAGGTTATTCCAGCTAAAATTTTAATCTTCTATATCCAGGTATCTGTAGGGAGAAGAGAAAACTCCAAATGCCAGAGCTCCGGGAGCATTTGGAGAATGCTCCCAGGGATGCACAGGGTGGGATTGTTGGGGTGTCTGTGCAGGGCCAGGAGTTGGACTCCGTGATCCTGGTGGGTCCCTTCCAACTCAGGATATTCCATGATTGTATGGAGGTGTTTTTCTGCTGCAGCAGTGAACGGTTGAAATCAAAATGAAATCAAAACTTGGATGCTTTGTCAGCACGAAGTTTGTTTCAGGTAGAAACATTGTGAGGCAAAAAGGAAACAACAGCATAGCAATGAAACAGAATATGCTGCATTAAATACAAATTCT
>NW_008238434.1:1939149-1946815 GCF_000691975.1 Corvus brachyrhynchos
ACCTGCTGAAATTCCCTGTTCTGGAAGAGTTACCCTTTGATCAGTAAGTCTTATCAAAATTCAGGTATTTCCAAAAGGGATTTCATCTCTAAAAAAAAAACCTCTCTTGTCCTATCTGACAAAGAGTCTTCATAATTTGACAGGGAATGCTAATGACTCCCACTGCAGAGACCCTTTAAACACACTTCATGGATCTTCTTGGAAGCAAACCACGGAATCACCAGATCACGGAGTGGTTTGTGTTGGAGGGGACCTTAAAGATCATTTAGTTCCACCCCGCTGCCATGGACAGGGATGCCACGCACTAGACCAGGTTGCTCCAAGCCCCATCCAATGTTCAGATGGAAATGGGAGTTGCAGATACAGTCCATTAAATGATGCTGGTTCTCCATTGTCCCAGGGAGTTCAGTTGAATTTTGACAACCAAATAGTTGGGGTTTTTGTTTGGTTTGGTTTCAGTTGGGGGTTTTTGTTTGTTTGTGTTGTTCTTTTCATTTTTTAAATTACATTCGATTCCTTTTTCCTTTTGCCAAGGCAATGATTAAAAAAATGACATCTCCAAAATGTGAAAATTGTTTGGAAGAGAGCATGGAACAGCATCAAGGAGAACCAAGCAGAACCTGCGCTGTGCAGGTAGGCCTCACACTGGAATCACCAAGCAGGGTTGAGCAGCAGGAGGAGTTTGCTCCCAAAACTCTGTCAGAGGTGGGCTGGGATTCAGTTTTTTTCCTTGATTGTGTTCTGTGGTGCATGGGAGGCTTTTTGTAGGTCATTCACAAATTTTATCCAACAAATTCCTGCTACTTTCATCTTTCCTACTCTCCTACTAGGGATCCGTTCAGAACCTGAAAGACCTGACAAAAAAGATGAAGAGACGCTATTTTACAAGGGTCTGGAGTGACAGGACAAAGGGGAATTAATTCCCCCTGCCAGAGGGCAGGGATAGATGGGATATTGGGAAGGAATTGTTCCCTGGGAGGGTGGGGAGGCCCTGGCACAGGGTGCCCAGAGAAGCTGTGGCTGCCCCTGGATCCCTGGAAGTGTCCCAAGGCCAGGTTGGATGGGACCTGGGGCCACCTGGGCTAGTGGAAGGTGTCCTTGCCCATGGTGGGGAGTGGGACTGGATGGGCTTTGAGGTCCTTCCATCCCAGACCATTCCATGGTTCTGTGATTCATTGCAATTTCAGTTATGGCCTCCTGATGTCTTCGGCCTCTCACTCTGCTCATTCACTGCTCTCTGCTGGAATATCCCACTTGGTTTGCAAATATACAGGAAAGTGGACTCAGAAAAGGAGTGTTTTCAGCCACCTCTGCTTCTGTATGTGTCTCCACTCCACTAATGGCCTTAAAGTTCCCTCAGGAGTTTTGATGTGGGTAAAAAGCCCTGGAAAACAACCTGGCCCCTGATCCCTCAGCCCCACAGGCACTTGTGAGTTAAATCTCCACTGCTGCAGATGGCACCATTTCCATGAATGAGCCTCTGCGTGTGCCTGGATGCTTTTCATTCGAAATATTATCTCATGCTCCACTGGCTCTGTGTTTGCATGTGCTGAGGCCCTGTTTGGTCCTGACTGTTCAGCTTTGTGGGAACTCCTGCAGGGAAAAAATGGTCATGAACCGTTTTTCTGCATCTGGTGCCTATAAATCTACCCTTGAGCCAGGAGAAAAATTGTTTAACTCAGGGAGGTGTCCTGGTAAACTCCAAGGAGAGTCTTCTGCTTCATTATAAACACTTCTGTCCTTAAAAGAAACACTCATTTCTGTGCCTGCCAAGGTCTGGGAAAATCCTCCCTGGACTCCAGTTGTTTGGGAACCAGGATACACCACAGAGCTATTGTGTTGATTCTCATTTTTCTCAAAGAACATCTTTTTCAAAAGTTCATTTCATATGCCAGATACCTTGAAATGAAATATCTGGCTAAATACCTGAAGTCTTACTCCCAAGGATCTGTCATCTGTGAGAAAGGATAATCATAGAATGGTTTGCATTGAAGTGACCTTAAAGCCCATCCAGTGTCACCCCCTGTCATGGGCAGGGATCCCTTCCACTAGCCCAGGTGGCTCCAAGCCCCATCCAACCTGGCCTTGGACACTTCCAGAGATCCAGGGGCAGCCACAGCTTTTCTATGTTCCTGATATTCCTAATGCTATTTTTAGTTGTTAATTGGTGTTCCCTTTTCCTCTTTCATCATGTTGGATGGAGATCCAAATAAGAAGGTAAGGCAAGAAGGACATTCACAGTGTGTTTTATTGCCTCTATTGTCACACTTAGGTCATGTCACCAGTTCTGAAAAAGGTGGTGAGCACCTGGACTGCATTTTGAGCGTGATCCAGTTTTGAGCTTCATTCTTCCTCAGCTGGGTAGAATCCTTTGAACCCAATTCCACTTGCACTTGAAAAATCCTAGTGGATTCAAGGATTTTAATCACACCCAGGGGACATTAGGAACATTTTAGCTGCAGTTTCCTCTCTGAATTATACTGTAACAATGAGATCCAGCCAGGCTTTGGTTTGCCCTCCTCCTGCTCTGCTTGTTTCGTGGTTCATGGCTGGGTACTTTTCTCTCTTTAGCAGAGCACGGGGCCACGCAAACAGCAGCCATCCCTCATGCTGTCAGGCCTTTCACCCCCAGTCAGCCTTGATATTATTTATATTCTGCTTGGTGAATGAAAGTCTTTTTCAGCTCTCCTATTCCAAATAGAGTTCTGCGTTTGTCTGGAATGAAAAGTGCAAAATCCCTTCGTTAACATTTTTAGGACAACGCATCCAAAATACCTCTCCAAACCTGGGTGTTGTTTACAACCCTGGGATAAAAGTCTGATTTCCAAATATTCTGTGGAGCACAGGGGCATAAGGCAGGGCAAGGAAGCATGGGGGGAGCCCCAGAGCCCAATCTCAGATCTGGGAGGCCATCCCGGTGGTGTTTCTTGCCATGAGTCACCTCTCCCCAGGTCACCTCACATTCTGAGGGCATCTCTGCCCAGGGGAAGAGCTTTTGGGGATTGTATAAGATTTATGGGATGTTTAGGAAAAGGCTTGGGCGCTTGCTGTATTTTTGTAAAGCATGGAAGATATTTCTGAGGTGATATTCTTGCCTTATTTTTACATGGAAGTGTGGCACAGTGGGAAGAAAGGGAGAGAAAAAAAGAAGTTTGTTTGCTTTTGAAGAGCTGAGGGCTCCTCAGATAATGAGCACTTCCAGTCTATTTGCATCTGTGTAGGCAGCCCTGCCAAGGCTCCACAGTCTGCTGCTAGAACCAGGATCACATTTCTCAGCCTGCCAGGCTCTAAATCTGAGAAACAGCACCCAGCACAAGGACCCAGAGAGAGGCAAACAGGACTCTGTAAATCCACCAGGCTGGAAAGGATGGGAAAGGAGGGACTGGATTTGCATGTTGTGAGCACAGGGTACTGTTCTCTGCCCTGTGCTTTGTGATTCAGGGATTGCCCTGCAAATATTTCAGAGTCATAAAAGGGAGCACACAGCAGTGCTGAGGGCATGGAGATAAATCTGTATCGGAAATCAGGGAATGCTGAGAGATGGAGCTGAGATAGACCCGAGCATGGAGATATATAATAAAAACCTGACAGAAAGCCTGCTCTGGATATGTACACTGGTGTTAGAACAGCTGACAACGTGAAAGCCATTTATTGTTGATAACAGCACGGGGAAATGCAGCTTTTGTCCGTGCCAAATTACTCCTTTTACACAGCAAAACAACCCGTGTCAGCCAGTTCAAGACACTTTTGTTTAAAAAATGCCACTTGGAGACAGTGTACACACACAGAGACACCAATCTGGGCATGGAATTGCCCTGCTGATGGAACAGAATTTAAAAGAGGGACATCCAACATCAGTCTCATAAAAGGATGGCAGCAGCTTTTGGATGGTGGGACTCATAAAACTTACATTTGGTGTGCATTCTGCCAGCTGTTTGACAGAGTGCTGAATCAGGACTGAAATTTTTCAGGAAGGCAATGGAAAGGTTGGGACACAATACTAAAAATAATTGTTTGTCCCATCTGGATCTTATCACTTCCATTCCCTGCCTCTATAATCTTTTCCTGATGAATGTATTATACAAATGCACTCCTCAAGCTGCTGTTTGAAAAATCAGACGTCTTGATGCTCTCTGACCTGTCTGACAGCCTCCCCTTTCCACAGAAAGTGCAGAAGGAGCAGGGCAGGGATGGGGCAGCCACAGCTTCTCTGGGCACCCTGTGCCAGGGCCTCCTCACCCTCCCAGGGTAGGATTTCATCCCAATATCCCATCGAAACCCTCTCCTTATGTTTGATGGCATTAATAAAAGCAGCAGAATGTGGCTTGGCTAAAGCACAGCCGAGCTGTTCAGCCCTCACGCAATGAGTGAGAACAACTTGGCTCATTATCACCTCTGCTCCTCTGAGGTGCCACGTCCCCTCTGCCGCCAGGGCCTGCAGCAGCTGATGGTCTCTTAGGGGAGTTGATTATGAGTTTACACTTCTTTTGGAGAAACAACCTTTACGTATTTGGTTTTATTTGCTCACTTAGACCCCAGTGTTTATTTGCATACATAAAACAAACACAAGAGGCAACCTTGCAGCCGATTTTCCTCTGTGTCAGGTCACACCCATTCCACAGAGTTTGGTGTCATGGGGAGAAATGACAGAGCACTTCATATGTGGTTGTCTCACTGGAGACGGGATGGGAGGCTCAGAGATAAGAACAACATCTTCCAGCTATCAAGTGAGCTCAGGCTATGATGCAAGTAATTGTTACTGCCATTATCTTTGAAGGCAGATGTTTGGTGTCCTGTGAGGAAAAAATAGGCTCTCTCTAATACTTCTAAAAACCCTTGTTTTCCTACCTTGTAATAACTCAGCAGACAACGATATGACTGAGCTGAAATATGAAGGGGGAAGAAAACATTTCTATAAATGACAGAAAGGATTAATATAATTCATCTCCTATTTATTAGTGGTTGCCCGTTGTTGGGAAGCGCTAAAAAGTACACATCAATGGAAACAAACTGTAAATTATCTCAGCAACGTTCTGTCAGGTGAACCTGATAGGAAAACTCCGGAATAAACCACCTGGCATGTTTATAAAGCAAGCAAACAACCAAGCAAATCTCAGTGGAGGCAGCATGCAGCTGTTTTATTGCACTGATAAATGTGGGACAGGGCTGGGAACAGCACCGAGGCAGGTCAGGGGCTGAGCTTTCCCTGGACTTGACACCAGAGCTGAGGAAAGAGGGCAGCACATCCATCACAGCCAGGAGGATGGAGCTGGATACGTTCAGCTGCAAGTGGAGAAAATAGAAGGCAAAAAAACCCGCAAAAAACAAACCAACAAAGAAAGTCTCCAAACTCACCTCCACAATGTCCACAAACTTGGAAACATTAATGGTGAGCTTTGGGAATGTTATCCTCACTGGCTATTCCAAGCCAGACCCTTTCCTAAGGACCTGAGGATCTTGGAGGCCTTCTCCAACCTTTCTGATTCAATGGGACCGTGGCTCCTGGTGGGTTATCAGCCACCACCTGTCTAGAGGGGACACCAGGACATGGCTGGAGCCTGGACATGTCTGTCCCCATCGGGCTCTTCACCCCAACAGCGCCTGGCTCTGGGGATCCTCAGCCAGTGCCTGGCACAGGAGAGGAACACTTGGATACCTGTTGGTCACAGACATCAATTTACCAACAGGGCTCTGCAAGGGACAGCCTTGGGAGCTGCTATCCCAGAACACCTCAGTAGGAATCCTAAGGCTCTGCTTGGCAAAGTTCTCATTTTACAGCTCCATCATTAAGGGCAAAGCTTGGCTCTTTCCATCCTTATCTCAGGACTGTTGTACCATTTTGCACCATCTTCATCCTAACCAATAATTTGGGAATGTGACATTATGTCAAATATTTCATTGAAGTCAAGATAATTTACTTCATTTCCTAAATCTGAAGTGAAATAAGAGACATGCAATGTCCAATAGTTTATTTTAAGTATTTTACTTGACCAACACAAGGAATTGTTTCAGCAACACTTGAATAAGGGAGAGGTTTAATACATGTCCTCTTTAAGTCTAATAATTTTCTTTCTTGTCCATTACTCTAAACAGTTTTCTTTCAGAATTATCCATTTTGTTTAGCTCTCATTTTGATTCACAGCTTAGACCATTTTTGGTGTGTTTTGACCAAGATGTGCAGTCCCAGCTGGAGTGATAAAAATAACCAAGGCATTTCAGGTCAGGATTGAAGTGCTTTAAAGCTGTTTGCAGGCATTGCCACGATACCTACTCAAATTGGCCAGGACTGAGCCTGAAAGTTCGACTTCCAACTCTCCTTCCCAAACTGGAACAATCATTCCTTCAACATCTTGGGGCTGTGTACTCTAAATTACTCAAATCCCAGACTGAAAATTTTAGAAATTAGATGGTTGAAGAAAAAGAAAACCCCAAAAGTTTTCAAAGTCTGTGCCACCATACAGAAGTGCCACGTTTTTTTTTTTACAGAATGGCTCAAATTTTGTCAAAACTCCTTTTTCCCTTGGTTGCCTGGTTTCAATTAAATTTGTGATTTGTGATGAGTTTCAACAAGAAAAAGGGAAGTGACAGGGTTTTGCTGCAACTCCCACACAGTAAATTATTTGTAAGACAATCCAGTGGCTGCCCCCCCCCAAATTTTTTAAAAATCACAAAGCAGTCATTATTTTAATAGCTTATTTAGGGAATTACACAGTCAGAAATCATGTGTGACCTGCAGGGAGGAATTATTCCAAGTCCTCTGAGAGTTGTTCCATTGCTGAGGACTCTGGAGCTGCAAATCCCTGAAGTATTTCCAAAATAAGTGCAGATTTGACTGCCCTTTGCAACTGTTGGTGCTCTTATTGGTTTTAAATCTCTGGCAAGGACTAGTGATTGAAAAGTGCTTCCTCAAATTGCAGCTAGAACATGAAGAGATCCTTAGAAAAGCCTTTGGAGGAGAAAACAACTCATGAAGTTTTCTCCCTGATTTTAGTTCACCAATTTTGACACCATCAGAGTGTCATTATGTTGTTAGTGTAATTAAGGGAGAAACAGATTTAAAGTTTTCCTCCGTTTTTAGGGTATCTCTAAACAATTCTCAGTGCAGAAAGGGAATTACTGAGAAGGGAAATTCAGGTGCCTTTCTGATTTTTGACAAAATCCTGTGCTCTGCTTCTGCCATTACCAAAGCTAGGAGCCTATGAAGGTGGGAAATTGGTTTAAATGTCACATGTGACTGACAAAGCCAAACCTCCAGCTGGATGTAGCTCGGTGTCATCCCCATGCACAGGCTCAGATCCTGGATATTAACCCTGCTGAGGAGAGGCTGTGTCAGGATCATGCTGTTCCTTTATCATACACGTGGATTTTAGCTTTAAACATGCAAACATAAAAAATATAAATACGTTGTTATTCAATATCTGCATTGATGACACAGACAATGGAGGGCAGCCTCAGGTTTCAGGTGACACCAAGCTGAGGGTGCAGTGACACCCCTGAAGGACAGGATGACATCCAGAGGCACCTGGACATGCTCCAGGAGTGGCCCATGGGAATCTCAGGAGGTTTAACAAGGGCTGCACCTGGTCAGGGCAACCCCTGGGATCAATCCAGGCTGGGGATGAGCAGCTGGGGCAGTCCTTGGCGGAGGGTTTGAGGCCGCCGGTGG
>NW_008238434.1:1946951-1969760 GCF_000691975.1 Corvus brachyrhynchos
GGCCCAGCACAGGAAGGACCTGGAGCTGCTGGAAAGAGTCCAGAGGAGGCACCAGGATGATCAGAGGGATGGAGCAGCTCTGCTGGGAGGAAAGGCTGGGAGAGTTGGGATTGTTCAGCCTGGACAAGGGAAGCTTTGGGGTGACCTCACTTTGGCCTTGCAGTGCCTGAAGGAGCCAACAGGAAAGATGGAGAGAGACAATTTACAGGGTCCTGGATTGGTAGGACAAGGGGGAATGGCTTCCCCCCACCAGAGGGCAGGGATAGATGGGATATTGGGAAGGAATTGTTCCCTGGGAGGGTGGGGAGGCCCTGGCACAGGGTGCCCAGAGAAGCTGTGGCTGGCCCCGGATCCCTGGGAGTATCCAAGGTCAGGTTGGATGGGGCTTGGAGCAGCCTGGGCTAGTGGAAGGTGTTCCTGCCCATGGCAGGGGGAGGAATGGGATGGACTTTAAGGTCACTTCCAGTCCAAACCATTCCATGATTCTGTGACACATACAAGCAGCAATATGAAGAACAGAATTAGACCAGGCCCCCATTGAACTGTTCCCAGCATTCAGGCAGAACAAAGACTGATTTAAAGGCTCCCTCAGTGTATTTTCAGGTGTTATGGTATTTGCTCTTTGAGCTAGAAGACAGATACAACTGCCCTTTAGCAGCTTAACCTGTAGACTTACAAAAAATTAAGGAAATGCCTTAATCCCATCAAGAAAAAACATTTTCTGTGCTTATAGATGCAGTTACATTTACGCTTTATCAGTATTAGTATTAGTGTTAGTGTTAGTATCAGTATTAGTACTACTTCTCTGGTGGTCCTGTACACTTCTCTGGTGTGGATTTTACCAACCCACAATAAGAGGTACCTAACCAAAAGGGTTTAAAAGTGCTGTAGAAACCAAATAGATGCTATGAGAGGAAAAAGAGATGCAGTTTGCCCTGAGTCAAAATGAGTCCCTGGAAGAGGTGGAATTTGTTTCTGGGAATGCTGATCTATGCAGCTGTAGGGCTTCTCAATTTTTCTATTTCTTTTACAGTTCCCATTGGGCACCTTGCATTAAAAGGAAATATGGAGATATAGAATCCCAGGATCATTAAGGTTGGAAAGATGTCCAGGATCATGAAGTCCAAGTTGTGCCCAATCCCCACCTTGTCACCAGCCCAGAGCACTGAGTGCCACATCCTTGGACACCTCCAGGGGTGGGGGCTCCAACACCTCCTGGGCAGCTCCTGCCAAGGCCTGAGCACCCTTTCCATGAGGAAATTCCTTCTGGTGTCCAACCTGAGCCTCCCCTGGCCCAGCCTGAGGCCGTTCCCTCTCCTCCTGTCCCTGTTCCCGAGCAGAGCCCGACCTGCCCATCTCCATGCTCCTGTCAGGTTATATATCTGGAAATTCAGGAGGTGAGGTGGAATAGTGTCCTGGTGAAGCCCATCTATTTCTAAACATCTCTGACAGCTGAGCAAGTGCCTGATGACAATTATATTCCATTTGCCTCTGAAAGCAGAAATCTGCTGCTCATGGACTCCTCGCTGCTTGTCCTCGTGCCATTAGCAAGATGTGTTCTCCTGCTTGCTGGATTTTCCTGCAGACAGCTCCCAACTCCACCAACTGGGCTGCAGTTAAATTCTATCAAACAGCTCCCAGTTACTTCCCTTCCAACCAAGTGCATTTTCCCCCGCATCCTGGTTTAACAGGAAAATTGGAAAATATTTTAAGCAAGTGTTGTTAATAGAGCCCCATTTGGCACTTACATCCTATATTAACATATCAAACACAGTTTAACATTCAAAATCTCTCCTGTCTGGCAGCCAGGAAATTATGCCATAATGTTAATGTACATGGCCTTATTAAATTTTGCCTCTGTAACAGGGAGTCTGTTATAAGGCAAAGGGAAGAGCAATATATCACACGATATTGCAACACACACCAGCACTGCAAAGATAAAATTTCAAATAAGTACTTATGCAGCTGCTATCTGAGTATCTTTATTTTGGATATCTTTATTAAATAACTTCATTTTTCCTGAAAATAAACCAAGAACTCAGTAAGCCACTATAGACAGGTAGTGCAGGCACCTGGGGAAAGGGGGTGGCAGGGGAAAAGTAATAAGGAATGAATGCCATGGGCACATAAAACAGTGTAAAACCACATGAAACTGGGGCAATCCTGCCTTCCTTCTCCCTGCACCATCTCTTCCCACTGCTGTCCCACACTTGGATCAGTGAGGCAAATCAGTTCACCGACCTGATTGGAATTTAACTCTGGAGAGGAAAATGCTTTTTGCCCACACATGGAACATCTCTGCATGGTTATCTTAAAAATCCCAAGGAAATAAGTGACAGAGACAAGGGAGTGGTGTGGGGGGGGAAGAGGGAGATAAATCCTTCAGCAGAAACTGGTTGTGAATGAAACTCACAGTAAGGAAATGCAGGCAGTTGTAGAAAAATCCTCAACAAAACCAATTGAAACTTGAAATTCAAATTTTGCCAGTTTAAAGTCATATAAACAAATGCCTACATTTTCTAGTTTCAATTCTATTTTTAATTTCCAAGCAGATTGTTTATATATTCATTTATTGATGTTGAATTGAGAACGTCCTTACAAAACCAACTCAGAGAAACTTCACTACATTCCCACTCCTGCGGCTCCCAGAGCCCCTGATGAGATGCAAACATTGGGAATTAGCATCCCAACTGCCCCTGCTTTCTGCAGGATAATATTTCTCTGGAATCACAACATCTGGGAGCTGTGGAGTCATATTGCTCCTTCTGCTGGCAGTGCTGCCAGGAAGCTGCATGGTTTGGGAATGGAATTCACCAGGAAGACACTGCAAGGAACTTACACCTAATTCTCTCTATAAAAACATCTATTCCCTGAGACTTCCATAGCAATCCAAGAAAGGAGAGCCCAACCATTCTGGAAAAGAGGCAGGAGAATAAATAGCTGGGACATCTGAACAAAAGTGAGCAGTCTCTAACCAACGTTCACAACAGAAGTTCAATTTTCTTACTCTTAGGAAATGGGAAAAGGGGACCTGGTGCGTCCTGTACCTGGGAAGGAGAACTGCACCCACATTCCTGGCTCTTGCCAGCCTCCTCCATCCTCTGCCTGTGGTTCCTTTGCTTGGCTGTTGACAGTTTACCTCCAGAACACACTGGTTTTGGCATCATTTAAAAATAAGCCTGGATAAATGAAGCCTTGCTGCTGAATTTCCTACTCGTGGACTTCTTGGGCTGTTCCCAGGACCCACAAAAGTCAACAGAATTAAAGCTTCCCCCTGAAGTCACTGGAGCTTTAGATCTTTCTGCTGCGGCTAATTAATCTTGTTCATTAGTTGCTCCCCAGCTTCCCTTCCCTCTTCCTCATGACTTCGTGCTGGTGCACATTATTCTTGTCTTTTAAACATTAATTGTTGCTGTGCAGGCCCTTCCTGGAACGCATTAAATTAAATCCCCCCAGATATCCACCTTCCTCCTTTTGCCAGTGCCTCGGAGGCCGGGGAGCCGGGATGTGGCAGGTGCAATACAGGCCAATTAAAAAGAAAATTTGTGCTAACTGATGGGTAATCTGCACTGGGAACCACCAGTGACATTAGGGGGTGCCTGGGGAAAATTGTCATTAAGCAAATTCCTCCACTGCTGGCACAGCTCTGACACCTCCACATGTTGTGGCTGTCGCAAGGGGAGGTCCCTACACTTTCACCCTTGGAATTTTTTCCTGCTCTCCCGGAATCTTGTACAAACCACTGACCAAGGGACAAAAGGAGGCAGGGGTGAAGTGAGTTAAACCAGCCATTAGTCTGCTTTTTATTTACTCCCTTTTTATAGCTATAGGAAAAAAACCAAACCCAAACCAAAACAACAACAACAAACACACAAAAACCACCCCCAAAAGCAAGCCCACAACTCTTAAATTTCTACTTATTTAACAGATACTACTGTTTTATGTGTTTATATATATATATATGTATAGATTTATATATGAGAATGAAATTCATATTCACCAAATGGTAAAACAAGGGTGGCACCAGCTGAGCTTGCGACCTGCTCAACTGCACAGCTGAATCCATACTCTGGCACCTCAATATACTCAACATTTACCATATTTTATTGGTATAGATGATATATCATATATAATATATGGTATATGATGAATAAAGGTTCTATATTAACATAGAGCAGACAATAAATAGTGCAAGTGCCTCTCTTCTCTCTGTACAATCCAACACTGGGAATGTTATCTCAGATTTGTACCGCACAAAAGCAGAATGAAATGGGAGCCAAAATCCTTACTGAGTGGCAATTTCCACTTGCAAATATTGATCCAAGATTAAATTACTTTTCCCCCTTCATTGTGTGTGTATCTTCAGAAGATGTTTCCTCTGTTTTGTTGCTTTGAGAGAGCATAAGAACCATACAATCTTGACATGGAGACTTCCAAAGCTCAGAGTCTGTTTGAAAATGCTGCAGCTGACTGAGCAGTGCTCAGAGGAAATGCCCTGGATGGTGATCCTGGAGATATCCTGTTTCTTATGAGGGAGAAATGCAGTGGCCCAAAGTTCCCTCACTTAGGCAAGGTAAAGGATGAGGATTAAATGTGTTTATGTCTGCTCAGGCATTTGGAATCCCTTAGCAGCCAGAATGAACCCTTCCCTGTGTTTCTTTTGCAGGTGTGTCACCATCCTTCTGGAGCACACCTCTGCAATTCCAGCATTCCTTGGCTCTGTGTGGGGACAGTCCTGGAGAGACAAAATCACTGGGGAGAGCCTGGCATTGGAGGTTTTGGAGGAACTGTACAGAAGGTCACAAAAAAGGCCAAGAAAAGCCAAGCTCTCCAGGTGGGGATCAGAGGGATTCCCCCAAATTCTTGTTTAGGTGATCTTTGCAGAATCACAAAATCACAGAATGAGCTAGGTTGTAAGATCATCAAGTGCAACCTATGACCTAACACCTCCTCATCAACTAAACCATGGCACTGAGTGCCACGTCCAGTCCTTTTTTAAACACCTCCAGGGACAGTGACTCCACCACCTCCCTGTGCAGACAGTTCCAGTGCCCAATCACTCTTACAGTGAAGAGTTTCTTTCTCATGTCTAACCTAAACTTCCCCTGGCACAGCTTAAGACTGTGTCCTCTCGTTCTGTCAGTGGTTGCCTGGGAGAAGAGACTGACCCCCACCTGGCTGTGACCACCTTTCAGGGAGTTGTAGAGAATGGTGAGGTCTCCCCTGAGCCTCCTTTTTTCCAGGCTAAACAACCCCAGCTCCCTCAGCCGTTCTTCACAGGGCTTGTGTTCCAAGCCCTTCACCAGCCTTGTTGGCCTCCTCTGGACTCCTCCTGCCAGGACTGACATTTCCAAAGGCAAAGTTCGCTACACAGCTCATCTCTTCCCTCTTGGCTGTGCTGCAGGAGACAAACCGAGTGGACTTTGGTGCCCAGGGGATCTCCTTGCTGGATGGCTGCTCCCAAATCCCAAGGGTCACTCAGGTCACCTGTGCCCTGGTCAGGGCTGGGGGTCATCAATGGGGCAAACCCAGCCCTTGTTCTCTGGAATCACACCACAGTCACGCTTCCCTCAAATCTGAGCAGAACTTTGAGTCCATCCAGCATCCATACCTGGACCATCAATCCCTTACTCAGCTGCCAACTCTCTCCTGATGGAGGTCTCCCTGCTGGAAAGAAGCTCAGCTCTAATAAAATAACACCCTCTAGGAGAGAGGCTGTCCCCACACAACAAAACAATCTCAGACAGAATCATGGAATCCTGTAATTGTTTGGGATGGAAGGGACCTTAAATTCATGCCATTCCACACCCTGCCATGGGCAGAGACACCTTCCACTAGACCTGGAACAGTTTTAGGAGCAGACACAGCTTCTCTAGGCAGCCTGTGCCAGGGCCTCACCACCCTCACAGCAAAAATAGCTGTCAAATATCTGTAAAATATTCGGCATTAACACATTTCTAAATTACTCTGTATTTTGCTACATGGATATAATTAAAGAGTGCTTGTTCTCTGAATATTGCTGATCATTTAGCAAACAGAGGGGCTCAGTTTATAAAAACGAAATACAATTTTCCAAATGCTCAGTGTAAGTTCACGTGGTTGTGACAGTGGCCATCAATATATAATGTTATATCTATATGCAGGGCTGGATTTTAGGCTGGATTTAAGGGGTTATGCTAAAAAGCTGAAATATGAGCCAAAGATTGGTGCTGTTTGTTTTGACACACTGTGCCTACATAAGAAGCAGCCTGTGTTTGTTTTACAGATGTATTTTCCATGATCACAAGCACCAGAGACAGGGAATGAAAAGCCACAGAAGTGTTGCTCTTGTATTTGTTTTACAGATCCATCCAATTTTAGTGGTGTCTTTTATTAAAGAGATATTTTGAAACAAAGCAGAATCTCAACTGCTAAATCAGCTTCAATTCAAACATCTAAATTCTAATTTGAACCTAAACCTGAACAAACCCAACAAAACTGCTGCAGTTTTTAAGCAAAACCAATGTATTGAGTGCCAGGATCTGATCTCTTTGTGGTTAAATTATCACACTCCATCATTTTCCTCTCTTATTACGTGGTTCCTGAGTCTGGGGGCAGCTCAGTATTTCTTTCCTATTGGAGCTGGAAGGCAGGAGGAAATAAATAACATCTTTTACAATCCCATGCTGTCGATACAGATGCCAGATTAATAGCTCTGGAGAATGATGAGCTCTGATACAATCGAGGGGGGAGAATTGTGTCTGCAGGAAAAATAATAGGAGCAAAGTGCATTATCTGGCTTTCTTCAGTATTTCTCAACTCCTTCTTGCCTCACTGGCTGGAGAGAGATGGACTTGGGCATAGGATGGCAGGGGAGCCATCATTTGCATAACTTAACATAAACTTTGACAAGGTTTAGCAGTTCTCTTTTCTGTGCTTTTTTAAATGCACATAGAAATTATGGTTTATATGAGGTGGGTTTGGTTTTGATGTGCCTGTGGGGATAATGGTTGTGCTTCTGAAAAATAACTTTAAATCAGGACAGAAATCCTGGAAAGAGTTTTCTTGGAAAATCATGGGAAAGACCATCAAGTTTTCATTTTCTTACTTCTGTCTCCTTGAATGACCCTTTCAGGAGATGGATCATACTTTTTGTCCCTGAATAATAATTTTCCCTTCTCAGACTACCCCATTATATCCCAGAGCATCCCATAACATGCTGCCACTTGGTGGTTCCTTGTTTTATTGGCAACGCTGCTCCTTTAGTGTCAGTCTGTGAATAACAACACTAAATACCTGGAACAAAACTTTGGCATCAAAAAAGAAAAAGTCAACTAAAATATCAAACTTTTACAAGGAGGAGAAGAAAGCAGTAAAGGATTTAAATGAAGCCTACAAACCAAGCTGTTATACACTGTTAAAAAAACCCCTTCTGGCTGCAAACCTCAGTGATAGGTAATTATATTTCTAAATGAGGCAATCATTGTTAAGCTATGAAGAATATAATTAATTTTATAACATTCTGTAGTGTTGTAGTCAATACAGATAATAGACTTTTTGAGATATTAGCTGTCCAAACACATCCAAGTCATTTAAAGAATCTCATTGTGCATTCTCTTAACCGAAGTCAACAGTAATAAAGCCCTTTTCTGTCACTCAGATAAACTCAGACAGGGGCTGAAATGAATTAACTGAGTTTAAAGAAAGGGGTGCAGCTCCACTTCACAGACATTCCACCAGCTTCCAGCTTTATTTCAGAAGTTTTTTGGTTTGCAAGCACAGCACACTTTAGTTTGCAGTGGGCCAGATTTGCCTGTTATATAATCACACTGATTCAAGCTAGAGATTTATAGGGGAGGGGGAAAAAAAAAGAACTAAGCAAACCAAAAATCTAAGAAACAATTATTCTTTCAGATTAGGGACCATCAGAGTCACTCTCGTGGATCTTATCAGGGACAACAGAGAATCCACCAGAGGAATATTCATGAGGTGAATTGGAAATGTGTGAAAAAAATTTAAAAGTGGAATTACTCTTTAGACTTCCGCGAGGAAAGTTCTGAGATCCTAAACCAAAAGCTTTGTCATGTAAAAATATCCTTCTGCTTGCAAAAAAAGATTGATTCTGGTTCCAAGATCAGTCTATAGCTACAATCTCTGAAAAATATAGAGGATCACAGTTCAAACAAGAAGCCACCAGTTCACATCTTTAGAGAAAAGCTGAGGTTTACAGAGAGTTGTGCAAACAGAAACCTTTGGAAGCAAGAAATGTTTGGAGAGAGACCAAGGAGGAGCAGATTGCTCTGTGTCCCAGTCCCCACTCCACAGCTCACACTTCAGAGAGGGTCTTTTCCTCTATTTTAACACCACTGAAACACAGGACTGCCCCACACCTGAGTGCTTTAGGGTGGACAGGGTGATGCTCAGGGAGAAAAAGCAAGTGTTGATGTGGCACACAGCTGCTCAGGACAGGAGTTTGGACCTGTAAAAGAATGGTGGGGTTGTGTTGTGTAGGGCCAGGAGTTGGACTTTGAAGATCCCTGTGACCTTGTTGGTGAGATGAGAAGCCTCTGGCAGGGGCTCACCTTTGGGTGTTTCCTGACACAAGAAGACACACTCCACTGGAGAGGGTGGGCTGTGCTATTGGCTCTGTGTGGGAGCACAGATGTGACATCAGGGCAGAACTGAGTGGAGGGGACCAAAATGGCCACACTGTTGCTTCCCAGAGAGGCTTTTTGGTGACAGGAAAAATGCCACCTGTTTGCATTTCACAGCAACCCCTGATGACAAGGTGTGTCCACAGGACTTTACCAGCCTGTGCTGTGCTACTGGCAGAAAGGTAAATACTATGGGATCATGGAATATCCTGAGCTGGAAGGGATCACCCAGTCCAACCCCTGGCCCTGCACAGACACCCCAACAATCCCACCCTGTGCATCCCTGGGAGCGGTGTTCAAACGCTCCTGGAGCTCTGGCAGCCTCGGGGCTGTGCCCATTCCCTGGGGAGCCTGGGCAGTGCCCAGCACCCTCTGGGGGAAGAACCTTTCCCTGATCTCCAGCCTGACCCTCCCTGGCCCAGCTCCAGCCATTCCCTGGGTCCTGTCCCTGATCACAGAAAAAAAGTGGAAAGAAACATGGAGTTTATGTTTTCCTTCCTTTCTCCACTCCCTAAAGTTAATTTAGGCCCTGAGCACCCTGATCTAGTGGAAGGTATCCTTGCACATGGCAGGGATTTGGAACAAGGTGAGATTTAAGGTCCCTTCCAATGCAAACCATTCCATGATTGTATGAATTTGTGCAGGTACAATATTCAGTAAATGTCCACAGGAAAGTTTTGTGGGATGGCAGAGAAAATAGTTGTGGCAAAGAGCTTGTCTACCATGCACTCACTGCTATTTCCTGTGGATTAAAGTGGCAGATTGACGTAAATCAATCAAATACTCATTGTGTGCTTATAACTTGTGGAAAGGAACGGAAACCAAGACTATTTTTGTGACTTTTATTTTTCCCCACTGCAATGACAGTAATTGGCAGGATATCAAAGGACAATGGGCTGTTTCGTGCAGTATTTTGGCTCAGCAGTGCTGGATTCTCCTAAGGAAGTCAGATACCACCAGAGCACACCCCTCTATCGGAATTCAGAGCAGGGATCAATGTTATTGCTGCTGCCCTTCACACTATATGTCCATACTGACTGATGTCAGGGGCAAAACAGAAGGTGCTTTCCAAGCTGATGGGAAAAACAGTGTGGAAATGGCTCTGCATCCAATTACCAGTGTGAGGGGAGACTGTGAATGCAGAAAAGAGTGCAGGTCTCTCTGCCACTGCACAGCTCGTTCCTGAACACAGGACTCGTTTGCAGAAATGATACAATTATTTTACCTCCTTATTGCACAGAATATTTTAGTCACAACAGGAACAAGGTGAACTTCAAACACATGCACATTCCTTGTGAACAGACCTAGAGAAATGCTGCAATTACAGACTGCATCACAGTTGTAGGTATTACAGGGAAATAAGGCTTAATTTATTTAGTTATTTCATCCTCAGCTAAATTGTGTTTTAAAAATAATTGGGGTTTTATATTTATAGTACTACCCTTGTCATGGGAAAGTCTTAAGACATGAACAGGAACCATGTCTTTATCACACATAACCCTCCTGCTCTGCTTCTTTCCTTCAGGAGAAGAGGAAAGAAGGGGGAAATGAAATAATAAAAAACCCCACTGAATGCTAAATGCAAGCAAAAATTCACAAATGGAATGACTTGGGCAGGGAACACTGAGACGGAGAGGCTTTTCAGAGCAGTGTGGGCTCGTAACCATTAGTTACAACAGCAGCTGAAAAGCCTGGCGACACAATTATGCTTAAAATCAAAATGTTAAGCACAGAGTTTTGTCTTTTTGGCTTTAGCAGTTTATCTGTGTCAGCTCCAGTTCAGGCTGGGCTGGACCCAGCAACTTCATCCTTGTTTTCCTGTGCAGCCCCAGTGGGGTCCAACACGACTGGTGCATTCCAGGTCCCTGGTTATCTTCCTTCACATTATTAACAATCCTTTTGCTTCACTGATCTTTTCCAGCTCTTCCCTCATTTATAGAGGACCACTTGTGACAGGTACCCCATGATTTGGATGTTTCCTCCACCACCTTTTTCTTCTCCTTCCATGTAAACTCTTCACTCCTTTGTTTAAAACCTTCACTTTGCCTCTTAATTGTACAAGTTTGGAGTGGAACAACTGAATGCAATTTAATAAAGCAAACAGATTATTAATAGAGAGAAAAACGAGAGACATTAAATAATAGTCTCAGCAATTAGATGAGGAGAGGAATTAACTCACTTAATTTGAGGGCCTTAGCATTATTCACTGTAGAACTTAATTTGAATTAATATGCAGTGTACACACATTAATAAATGTCATATATGGGTGGCTCTTTAATGAGGAATATTGAAAGTAATAGCAAAAAGGATTAATCCTTACATTCTCAGTAAAAGTACTTATTTAAGGTCTGGCAGACTACTGCTCTAATGAGAAAGTTATAATGTAGAAATAGAGTGCTGTGAATGAAACAAGGTTCAGCTGTTGGACAAGCTCTTAGGTTCAAAGTGAAATAAATGTGGTTGTTTATTCCTTTTCTGCTGTTATTTTCCTGTCATCTGGGCCAACCTTCTGGTGCAATGGCCATTCTGAGCACGGGAGTGTAACTGGAACTATGGGGAATGTCAGGCTTTTCCACAAGCTGTTCTACTCACTTCAGTGCTGCATTTTTCAAAGGTTAGGCTGGCTGGGGCTGTGGAAATTGCAAGGTCATTGTGTTGTATTTCTCCTGCTTTCTGGAAAAAAGAAAAGTTTGTTATTTTTTGGCTCGTTTCAGAAGTTCTGAGGCAAATGGTCAAGGTTTATGAGAAAAGTGGGTTTGGGCCATAGCAAAGTGGAATTTTCTCTGTTGGCTGGGGCTGAGAGGCTCGTTTAATAACAGAAATATTTATATACTTACCTGATCATTTTTGAGCAGCTTCTGGAGGCAGATTCTGAAGTTGCCCAATTAAAATGTATTTATTTTTAAATGAATCTAGCAATCAATCCCTCAAACAAAGACTCTGATTGTAAATCATGCAATACACCACCCGAAGGAATAGCCATTGTCTCCCTCTTTTCCCAAGGAAAAGAAAGCCAGATACCATGAAACTGTTGGGGCTGGAAGTGTCCTTCAGATTCCATACTCTGACCTTGAGTGACTTCCTGAGTCAGTGAAAGAATTTGGGTCTCAGTATTTGCAATCTCTCTTTATTGCTGAGAATCTGTGAAATTACCTAATGACTTGTTTTATAATTTCACCTCTTTTGGTTAGATTCTGTTGCTATATGTGTAGTGCAGAGATTTTTTTTTTTTTTAATTTTCTGGTGGATACTCCCCCACAAAACACCAGTGATAGCAAAGAACCAAAGCCAGAAACTGAATATTGCTCATTCATTAGAAGCTCCAACATGATTTAATGACCTTGTTACAACAGCATTTTCACAACTTAACATTTTATTTCTGCAAGTGCTTAGTCACTCAAGTAAACATTCAATCTTTTTAATAGCATTTTCCCAAGAAATATATTTCATTGATATTTCACAGCATAAAAAAGGACCTCATACTGGCATAATTTAAACCCCTATACATGAATATCAATATTTTTTTCCTTGAAATCCCAGTAATTATACACTTGCTGCTCTTCTAATTGGATATGAGTGTCATCACCTACCACAGGGCAACTGATTGCAGGAACAGCTTAAATGTTCCGTCCTGTTAAAACCCTTTAATGGCAAAGCCTCCACGAGCACAGGAAAGTCAGTTAACAGAACTCTTATGCTTTTAACAGCTTGTCAGATTTTATTAGACTATCTGAGATTCTATATTTGCTTTTTATCTCTAAACCACTGAGTTCTTATCAGGACTGACATGTTTTGTAACAAAACAAGTAACTTGCAGTGCTGTGGTGGAAAGGAGGGAAAACTGCAAATGTATTCATGTGAAATAAGTCATTGTATAGAGGTTTTTAAAGGGAACTAATGTGATGTGTATTTACACAAGTACCTGGTTTTTCTCTGTTTCCAGGCTTTGGCAGTGAACCAAGGAATTGTCATTCCAGTGCGTGAGGCAGCTTTACTGAACACATGGCTGTGCTTCCACATGGAACTAAAATTGTGCCATTCCACCCTGTTTACACAGTGGAAAATAAATCCTGGGCCTATTTTTATAAGATCTCAGCTGTGCCCAAAGTGGCACAGCAGAGCAGCCCTCTTTCATAAAATTTAAATATTCAGGATGAGCCTGTTCGAGCGCTGGGATATTCGCAGTAAGGATGTTGTTAATCCTGAGAGAAGCTGGGATAATATTTCCCAAAGGGGCCTAACTTTCCCTTTCAGGAGTTAATTAGGTGCTCCGGGGTCTGTGTGTCAGCAAGAGGGAAGGTGAAAGTTAGGTAGAAAGTTCTCATGAGACAGCAGTGATAAAGTGCTGCTGTTCATATATTTTATATATACATATCTATGTATACACATGTTCAGTGCTGGATAGAGAAATGTGCTGATATTTAATGTCCCTGCCTGCCTGAAGAATTCCCCAGATTCCCAAGCTTTTATCCCATAAAATGCCATGCTTCGGGAATGTTCCAAGCAGCTTGTATCTCTCCAGTGATGAGTCCAGCCACAACCAAATCTATCAGACAACAGCATTGAGCCAGATGCATTTCAGTGACAAATTTAAACTCAGTCATAGTAGGTTGATTTTATTATCCTTTTATAAGTGGGAGGACAACCCCAACAAAGTATTTGCCATGGTAGTCCAGGAAGAAGGAACTTCTTAGGTGTTTGACATCATGCAGAGTAATGGCAGGGCTAAAATGTGGAAGCTGCAAGTGAAGGTTAACATCAAAATCTGGATGAACATTAATGCAGCACCATTTCACAGCCGGAGCTGGGCCAGGGAGGGTCAGGCTGGATATCAGGGAAAGGTTCTTCCCCCAGAGGCTGCCGGGCACTGCCCAGGCTCCCCAGGGAATGGGCACGGCCCCGAGGCTGCCAGAGCTCCAGGAGCGTTTGGACACCGCTCCCAGGGATGCACAGGATGGGATTGTTGGGGTGTCTGTGCAGGGCCAGGGGTTGGACTGGATCCTCCTGTGGGTCCCTTCCAGCTCAGGATATTCCGTGATTCTGTGATTTTGCCAGACTGCAGTTATTAGCAAATTCAGAGTAAGTCAAAGCTCTGTATCTACTGTGCATAGCTCCTACACACACACTTTTTTATGGGTAACTTTCTCTTGGCACATTTTCCCCATCCCTTAAATATGAGTACATGTGCACACAGGATGTGTCCAATAAAAATAGGATAAGAACTTTCGATTCTATTCAAAAAGAATCCACAGGCTGCTTAAGAACCAGCCTTTCTTTGATGTTCAGGAGAATATTTCTGGGGAAGATGCAATATTCCATCCTTAGCTCAACTGAAAGAAAGGGATGGGGGTGGGAAGACTTCTTTAATTTTCTTTTGTTACTTTGCTCCCACGCAAACATGCAAAAATAGTGTTTAAAAGCCATTTAACCCCAGGATGCAGGAACAAAGGAGTGTATTTTTGCTGTTTATCTCAATCTAAGAAGAGAGCAGGTATTCCAGACTTATTGGTGTCCTTATTGGAATACTTAGGGGTATATTAAAGTAGACAACAGCCATTTGTCCCAATAAAGCAGCACAAGTATTTGCCAATTTATGTAGTCCAGCAGCAATTTATATTAAAGCCAAAGAAAATCTTTACTTTTGCCATGTGTTTTTGTATAAAAATTCTCCTCTTCCCATCTTTCAGCCTTCTTGGCAATTTCCAGGCAATCTCCTACTAGTCCCCAGCAAAGGAGCAGTCGCTCCAGGATTGTGTTGGATAATTTGGGAGCACAGGTGGAGGAGAACACAAGGTGTGCCAAGCACATCCCAGATTTGTCTGCAGACAGAAAAGCACCCTCTGAAATCCCTTCCAGCTCTCTCAGCTGTGTGTATACGTTTCTACTTCCATCCTGCAAACACTTCTGTGCTGGAGACACACAAAGATCTTCTTGGGAATGGCATCTCCCTCCAATTCCCAAAGTGTTTTGTCACACATTCCCTATGGCATCCAGAAAGGCTTTGGTTACAAGGGAAATCAGACCTGTTGGGTTCCACATGGCAGAGACAGGGTGAAAATACACTCGTGGTCTAGATGAGCATGTGGGGTTATCTGCAGCTGGTATTTTTAGCAGCAGATTTTAAATCCAAAACTTTATTCTTACATGGTATAAAAGATTCCAGAAATTTTGGCAACAAAAGTTTTGGACACAAATTCAAGGAAAACTTAAAATAAAAACCAGTCCATCTTCAAGATACCAACAGCAGTGAGATTTGTGTTCTTGATTTTAATCTCCACAGCTCCAGCTTTGCTCCCACTGCTTTGAAAAATACAAAAATGCTCTTTTTGGTTTTTTTCTTCCTACGGTGGTGAAATTTCAGCGTTACTGACATAGAAATATGAAAAAGGAACACATCCCTTTCATATTTCTTTTAGCTATTATTCTCCTCAAAACTGCATTGCATTTTAGTGTCACTCTTTAGTGACACTCTGTACTTCCTTGTAAGATGAACTGTAGCTCAAGATTGTTTACATGAAGGATAAAATAATTGTTTTCTCCACTCTCTAAAAGCCATTTTGTCTGTGAGACTTCGCTGTGCATGGAAGGAAGACAAGTTAAGGGGAAGGGGGGATTTTTCCTTGCTTTAATACTTCCAGAGGATGGAAGTGCTGACTATTTAAGCACAGATGTGAGAATAACTTAAGGAATAGTGTGTCTGCTCCACCTCCTCATGTATTTGTCTTGCTAGGAAAGCCCTTCACAGGGAAAAATGTGATTGATGGGCGAGTTAGGTAGGGAGGAGACACCTGGAATTTAGTGCTTACATGGTTTTAAGAAGTCATGGATGATGTGTTAATTCTGCTTGTGCTTATCCCACAAGCCTGGGCTTGCATACAGAAAAACAAGACCAGACAAAAGCACTTGAGAATACGCTAGAAAAAAACCAGTGTGATGGCCTCTTTTCCATGCTCTTATGGGTGTCCAAAATAATCCTGTACTTTAGCAGTTTTGGAATTATTGTTAATTTTTATTCAGGTGCCTCATAGCTCTGTGATCAATGTGTCATTTTCTGCAGGTACCTATTACTGCCATGTCAGGACAACAGAATCACTCTTGGCCTCAAAATATATCGGACAATCTCTTCCATACTGTTTTTATCGTGTAAAGCATTAAGAAACAGGTTTTCAGTTGATCACTCCCCAAATTCCCATGGAGTTTTTCCTCACCAATTTTTCATGTGAAGTATATTTACACAGCTACTCTGTGTGTCAGTAAAATAGCTAGGAGATAGGAGAAAGGGAAAATCTGGAAATGTGGGAAGGGCTCTGTCTTATCCATCCTCTGCTCTGTCTTATCCATCCTTTAAAGTAAAAAGTGAAATAAAGTGATTTTATCATTCTTTTGGTGGTGGCATTGTAGCAGACAGCTGTAAGGCTGTGTCCTGAGCATGTCCTTCCACACCCCAGGAAAGACTGTATGCTGGGAATCAGGCTGTCAGCTTCTAAAAGTCTCAGGAAATACTTCAGGGAAGTGTAAAACTGGCTGAAAACATCTTCAACTTCCCACTGGATGCAAGTTCTGCTTCTCTGGATGTGCCCATCATCCGTGTGACACTGGATGCCTGGCCAGGGTGTCTCTGGCTGAGTGAGCCCAGGATCAGAACCTGCATCCTGGGAATACCAAGAGCTCTGCAAGGATGCACTGAACCATCACAGCCCACTGTGGGCTTCATTGAAGATAAACCTGTGTTGGAAAAGGGATTAAAAGCTTTGGAAAAGCCTTTGGAGAAAGTGTCCTATCCACCCCTGGGATGGGGAATGGTGGTTTTGGGTGTAGAAGCAAATTGTTACAACACTTATAGTCACCAGCAAATCATAGAGGAATCACAGAATCATGGGATGGTTTGGGTTGGAAGGGACCTTAAAGCCCATCCAGTCCCACCCCCTGTCATGGGTAGGGACATCTTCCACTAGCCCAGGCTGCTCCAAGCCCTGTCCAACCTGCCCTTGGACACCTCCAGGGATCCAGGGGCAGCCACAGCTGCTCTGGGCACCCTGTGCCAGGGCCTCCCCACCCTCCCAGGGAACAATTCCTTCCCAATATCCCTCTAAACTATACTCTCTGTCACCCCTGAGCTCCTCTTCTCCAGGCTGAAGAATCCCAGCTCTCCCAGCCTTTCCTCCCAGCAGAGCTGCTCCATCCCTCTGATCATCCTGGTGCCTCCTCTGGACTCAGTCCAGCAGCTCCAGGTCCTTCCTGTGCTGGGATCCCCAGGCTGGCTGCAGTATCAATAATTAAAGAAATTAATTGACGTAAAAGAAACCAAGGCCTGTTCCATCACAGAGTGTTGCTCACACATTGATGCAACATGGTAAAGCACAGTTTAAAAATATCTGTTAAGTTGGAGTTTGGATGGTTTCTGTCAGGTTTAAAGGGACTAATTCACTGCCAACTCACCATCAGGTGAAGATTCCGAGTTTATCGAGTCTCCTGAAACAGTGTCATTAGAAATGCCAGATGTGTAGCTCCAGCATGCTGTAGACTTAGACTCTAATCCAAACATGTCAACAGCTTTCAAGGTGTTTGTGCAGATCAAGGGAGAGGAGCTTTTCACTTCAGCTTTTCCCTTCTGTTCTGCTAATAGGGTTAACACGTGTTTTCCAAGGACAGGGAACAGGATCCTGGTGCAGACAGTTGCTTAGAAGAGTAAAAGACAGATTGAAGTTGGCAGGATATTAAATAAAGTTAGGCACTTTCAGGTTCCTAATCAAGCTTACAGAAAGTTTACAAAATATTTATGAACTTACCTTTCCTTTGAAAAGGCTTTTTGTTGTTGTTGTTGCTCCAAATATAGAACTGATTTTCTGACTGAATTTTTCTTCTCTGTTCCAAAGGCTCTGACCTCTCTCATCAAGGCATGACTTTGCTGTAGTTGTTATGCAAGAGCTCTGAGTCATATAAGAAAGGAGAAAAGGCAGCAGGCTTCCTCTTTTTTTTTTCTGATCTTGCAAGAGTCTGACAAGATACAGCTTAACAACAGCTTATTCTTCTGTCTAATTGGGATGCACAGTGGACAAAGTCAGAGATATTTTAAATCAGAAAGTAAGAGAAGTTAAAAACTTCCCAGGCAGGAGAATACAGGACAAGGACAGTTTGAGGAGACATTCTATCATCAAATTTTCTCATTGGCAAAACATTTTAGGCACTTTATTCTATTTTTTTTTTTTTTTTTTTACCTCATAGACATCAAGGGTACTCAGACAAGCAGAAATAATGGCCTGTGGCTAATGATTGAAAGGGAATGTCAGAGAACTGCTAACCCAGACACATGTGCCTGATAACAAATTTCCCTCTTCTCCTTGCTTTCCTACTCCATCCAGGACAAATGGTAGCACTGGATATGCTGCCATATCTTGGAGACAGAGAATAACATTATAGGTTGGGAGGGGCCTCCAAAGGTCACCAAGTCCAATGTCAGTCAGGACAGGTACAGCTACAGGAGGTCACTCAGGGCCTTTTCCCGCCAGGCTTTGCTGTCTGCAAGTATGAAAATTTCACAGTGTCCCTGAGAAATCTGTGCAAATACTTGACCACACCACTGGCAACCATTTTTCCATCTATCTAATCAGAATTTTCCATGTTTGGCTTGTGCTGGTTGCCCCTTTATCCACTGGGGCACAGCTCTGAGAAGAGTCTGCTCTGTCTCCTCACCATCCTCCCATTACGCCACTGTGGAGAGCAATATTTTCCAGTTTATGACCAACTGGATGTGTTTGCCCTGGGCTCTGGCCACTTCTCCTGGGATCACAGCCCTGCCTTTCAGTGTACCAGGTCACATCTCAGTCTGACACTCTCTACAGACCTGCTGAGGATGTTCCCTGTCCTGTCATCACAATAGCAGTACCAATCCCTGGGGGTCATCACTAGGACTGACCACCCACTGGTTGGACTTTGTACCACCAATCACCACTCTCTGAGACCAGTTTTCCAGCCCATTTTCTGCCCACCTCGTGCCCGTATCCATCCCACGTCTCTCCACTTAGACCAGAAGAATTTTATGGAAGGCTCTGTCCATGACCTTACTTTAAAAAGGTAAACAACACCCACTGTCCTTCCCTTGTCCACATGGCCCCTTGTTTCACTGTGGGAAGTGATCAGGTCAGATCTGGTTTTCCCTTGGAAGACCCTGGATGAATTTTCCTGGTCTCAAACTGTTCTGCATGGGCCTGGATCCTTAAGAAGATGAGGAAGCTCAAGGAATGAGGTGAAGCTGACAGGTTTGTTCTTTCCACAGGCTCCCTTGCCCTTCCTTGGCCATCCTGTGTAGGATGTGACTTTCTCCTGTCAGTTTCCTGCATCTCCTGGCACCTCAGAAGTGATGGAGATGGTAGAGAGCAGTTTTCTGTTACAAACCAGTGTTTGAGATTGCTTAAAAAATCATTGGCAAGGGTGTGAGCAAAAACCAGATTTAATATTAAGAGAAAGCATGACAAGTTAATGGGCAAGATTCACTCTACCACTTACAGGACAGTTAAGGCACAACAAGGAAAAACAAGCAACAACAGAACTAAATAAAATCCAGGCAATCAAAAGAGAAATGAACTGAGAACTATCCATGTGTGCATGTGTGTGTGTGTGTGTGAGTGAGAAAAGACAGCGTGAGGTCAAGGATTAAAAGGAACACGGCCCAAAAGCTTAACGGCACTCAAACTTAACAGTACTTCAACTTAACTTATACCTTAAACCTAACAATGTAACAAAGGAACAACACTTAACTTATACCTCACTTAACTTATACCTTAAACTTAATTTATAGCTTAATGTTAACAACTTAACAGAGGAATAACACTTAACAGCATTGAACCTAACTTATAACTTCAAAGTTATACTTAGCAACTTAGCAAAAGAACAACATTTAGCAACACTTAAATAAGCTTATCCCTTATGTTAAACTAAGCAAAAGAACAACACTTAGCAGCATTTAAGTAAATTTATAGCTTAACCTTCCTTACAGGCCTAACTTACTTAGATATCCAGGGCACTTAAACATCTGAGAGAGCAGCGTTTCTCCCAGATTTGCTCCAGCACAGGCACGTGTGCATGCACACAGGCACAAAGAGCCAGTGCAAGCAGGGCACCTGCGAACAATCCCCCCCGAGGCCAGTGAAAGGCTCCCTTCGATGCCTTTGCATCTCCCGCCGGGAGAAGGGTCAGGCCTCGAGGAGTGAGGGCATCGGCCCAGGACTCGGCGCTGCTCGGGGATCCTCCAAGCACAGCAAACGTGAGAGCTCCTGGCTCTGAGAGGCCCCCTCAGAGGGAGCTTCTGGTCACAGCCCCCTGCGGCCCAGGAGAGCCCCGAGGGCCCCATTCTGGACCGGTGCTTATGGGGCCCCGAGAGAGGGGCTTTGGTCACAGCAATGTTTCATCCCGGCCACAGCTTGGGTCGGCGCTTTCTTGGAAAGTGTGAGAACAGGAATGTTATGCTGCTCAGGCAAGAAGAATATTTTCCAAGGCTGTTCCTAAGGAAAAGAGGAGCTCGTTAGACAGCAGCAGTTGCTGGGAGCAGAGAGTGTTTGTGGTAAGCTCGGGAAGAGCTGGGCCCAGGGGTTGTGTGCAAGGCCGAGCCCAGCGAGCATTTCTCAGATGGCAGAGCAGGGGGAAGGCACCACCACGTTTGTAACATCGGCCACTCAGTCTTTCCCGTGTCCTTCCCCTCTGTGTGCTGGCATCCAGGCTCCCTGGGTCCTGCCACAAAGGTATCCTGAACTCCAGGGCTGTGGATGTGCTCCGTGATTTCTCTGAGGTTTTTAAATTTGCCACAGGTGTTGGCTGCTGAGCCACAGCCACACTTGAGTTCTCAGATTTGACCCGTTCTTCCCTCCTTGCCTGGAACAGCTCCAGTGAACCAGCTCCCACTTTTATCTTAGTGATAAGAAGAAACGTTTTAGAAATGTCCTGGACTGACCCAGAAATATCAGAGGAACATGAGCTGCTGCAGGAAAGATCTCAAATGAAGGCAGAATGCTGGTTTTGAAGCAGATTGACTGGTTCATCAGCATCAGATAAATAGATAGATAGCTAGAAGAGAAATTAGAATATGATGGACCACTGTTTTTTGTCTGCCTGATTTCTCTGTCTTTATAGGAACCCATTTGCTTTAGAGAGAAGAATATCTGACTGTTCTGTGGAAAAATACACCTCTGAGAAACAATGCATAAAATTATGCCATAAACAAATATTATCTCAATATTTCCTATATATTATGTATTACTTATTATGCATATAATGAGATGGGCCACCTCTTTCTCTGAATCAGACATGCTTCAAATAGTGATCATTCATTATGTGACCTGCAGAGATAAAATAAGCTTTACAAATTTGTTGGTTTTATAGTTAGGATAGCCAATGCCTCCTGGATTTGTCGTGTTTTGTCCTTGGTGAGAAGGGCTCTTCTTTTCCCCTGTGTCTTATAAATGATTTCGACATGCTTGCAATTTTCATTAAATATGATTAGTAGAGGAGTGCAGGTCAACAAGATTGACCAGGGATGATCTTGATTTAACTTAAGCTGAGAAGAAAGTCAGTAGCGCAAATACTGGGAGACGACAAAGGCAGATCAATTGGATTATGATTTTCGGTGCTCTTGGCTGAGTGATTAAAATGACCTGGAGAAGAACAACCCTCAGCACTGATTCCATTTAAAAGGTGAGGAGAAGGGCTCCCATCATGTGTCAGGAATTGGTTTGTGGCTCTGACGAACACTTTCTGTATGTGTCAGGTTATAAGATTAGAGACCCTGCAGGCACCTGTGTTTTAACGGGATTTGAGAAGACATGAAGAACCTGACTCTTACTTTTTTTCCTAGATCAGAAGGGATGTTTAACCAGCAGCTGTATTTGTTTTGAAAGATGCAATTGGATTTAGCCTAATCTCAGAGACAGGGAGAGAGAGCCTGGGTTTATTAGCTGCTCTGAAGGGAGGCACCTGCCTGAATCCAGGAGCACTTTGCAGTGCTTCCAGCACCCGGAGGAGCCAGAAAGCTCCGACTGAGTTGTGCTGTTTATTCTATAACAATATGTTCTGATATATTTCCAAATTGATGATCCAAGGAGCCAGGCACAAATAGTGATTTACAGCACTGTAATGTTGCTATCCATTTCCTCTCAATCAGCAAGGAAATCTAGCACAAAGTGCTTACTTGTATACCAGGGAGAAACTTATTTACATCTACCTCAAAACCCACCCAATTGTAAACAGATTGTGGCTGAACACAGGGAAATGAAAAGCACTCAAACGTTTTCTCTCAGCAATTTGTGTCTAAGCACACAGTGGAACCTGTGGTGCAGCTTAATAGGTTGTTGAGAATTAGCACATTGTGGGGAAAGGTCTCTGTGCTTGCATAAATGAACAGCCTTGAACTGGGTTTTAGCAGAGCAACGGGAGACAAACTTTAAATAAACAGGAGGGGTGTGCTTTTTGCACTGCTCGAAATATTTTACTCTTGCAAGGTTAGTGTGAGGAGAAGAGTGTTTGGTCTTTCCAGGGACCGGAAGAAGGAGGTCTCAGCTCACACTTAACTTCTATCCTTAGTTGTACAAATGCTTCCCCACCTCTTACATGGGTCAGGAATTACCAGGGATGTTCCAGAAACTCAGCCCTTCTCAAATTGTTTTGAGCTTTTCCTGTTGGAGGAGACAACAACAGTGTCAAAGTTCAAGTGCTTCAGGTGTGTGTTGGTTTTGCTGGGCCTGGTTTTGGGTAGCGGGGGGGCCACAGAGGTGGCTGCTGTGAGAAGCTGCTGGAAACTTTCCCCATGTCCGACAGAGCCAATCCCTGATGGCTCTGAAGATGGACAAGCTGCTGGCCAAGGCTGGGCCAATTGCAGAGGCTGGTAACACCTCTGTGATAACAGATTGAAGAAGAAAATCAGAACAGTGTGCACGGACAGTTTTTTCCTGGCCAGAGAAGAGGAGCAGGTGAGAACACCTGAGGGGAACAACACGGAGGCACCGGAGTCAGTGGAGAAGGAGGGACACGAGGTGCCCTGGGCACCGGAGCCCAGATTCCTCTGCAGGCTTTGGTGAAGATCGTGGTGAAGCAGCTGTGCCACTGCAGCCCCTGGGGATTCACGGGGGATGCAGAGATCCACCCACAGCCCCTGGGGATCCATGGGGGATGCAGAGATCCACCCCCC
>NW_008238434.1:1970249-1977858 GCF_000691975.1 Corvus brachyrhynchos
TCACTTTGTACCTCTAAGCTGAGCCTGTTTTGCCCTTGGAGTGTTTTCTCCCGGTCCTTATCTCAGCTCATGAACCCTTCATTAATTTTTTTCTCTCCTCTGCCCAGCTGTGGCAGGGTCAGTGAGTGAATGGCTTTTGTTGTGGGTGCGTGTTTTGCCAGTGCCAAACAACAACAAAGTGAAAAAAAAATTGAAATAAACCAAAACCCCACATTTCTCATGGTTTAGAGAAGGCATTTTGTGTTTGCTGACATAGAGAGGTTATGGAGAAAAAGGAAATGCTGAAAACAAGGATTGAGGTGGACAAGTGAGGAGGGTGAGCAGGGTGGTGGTGTGTGAAAGATGGGTGGTGTATGAGCAGGAAAGGATCTTTAGAGGTCATTCAGTCCCACCCCCTGCCATGGGCAAGGGACACCTTCCACTAGCCCTCTGGCAGTGGGAAGCCATTCCCTGTGTCCTGTCCCTCCATCCCTTGTAAATTGTCTCTCTCCATGTTTCCTGTCAGTTCCTTCAGGTCCTGGAAGGCCACAAAGAGGTGACCCCAGAGCCTCCTCTTCCCCAGGTGAACAATCCCTATTCTCCCAGCCTTTCCTCATTCAGAGCTGTGCCCAGAAACAGTAATGTCCTTAGGTATCCACAATATTTGCTTTGGTGAAGTTTAGTAAAGAATCCTAAGCTTTTTTTTCTTCACAAAAATATGCACTTTATGATGCACATTTAGGTCAACTCTCCAGGTTTCTTGTAAATTTTGGACTATTTCTAACATGAACTGTTGGAGAATTTGCACCATGGTTCAAGGACAGGCTCAGTTTCCATCTGATGTGCATCTTTCAAAATTCTGGAATGATTTAGCTCTCAGTTTTTAACTAAGGGAGTTACCTTACTTCAGTGCAGCCGCCCAAAAATTGAAGATGATATGAACATGGGAGATGCAGACAATATTTCCACTTTCACTTATTTTCGTAATTCAGTTCCAACAGGTTCTTCCTAGCCCTGAATTTCCTGGGTGTTTATTCTTCCCTTTTTATCCTCCTTGGCTGCAGTTATTATAGTGGATGGCACATTTTCCCCCAGCAGGAGCTGCATTTTGGGGGGGTGTGAGATGATTTTCCCAAATATATTCACTGCTAATTCTACCAAATTCGATACCTTTAAGACATCAAATATATTAAAAGCAAAGCATACAGCAGCAAGGTTTTTATGCTGACAACATCATAAAGAAGAGAAAGATAAACCAAAATACTTATTTTATGACACCCAGAAAATCTTATTGTTTCCACAGTTCAAGGAAAGATTAGTTAGCACTGGCTGGAAGACCAGAAAATGTCATTATTTTAATGGACACCACATTCTGCACACACACTAAGGCTGGGAAATGGCAAAATAAATCAGGGAAATATTTCCATCAATATCATCTTGAAAGTCCAATTTTTTATCTTTTATATCGGGTGGGAATACCTCAGGAAGTAAATATTTTCTTTATCTCTCATTTCACTTTTAACAGCATTCTGTGTTTATCTTCTCTCTGTATTGCCTGAGATTATTTCTTTTGAAGAGGGAAGATGGAAAACAAAACCAGACATTTTATTTTGTGACTTTCATCTTTTATAGCCTTATTATCTGGATGGCTACACCTCCTTGTGCACCGTGCATACACAAGAGGTAAAGTAATTAAAGATTTTAAACAAACTGTGCTTTTAACAAGGAAAGTTATACACACACAGAAGTATGGGATTTAGTTCTTATTTTTAAGGACTCTCTTATTTCCTGAAGAATTGAAATGATTCTGCTATTGATCTCTGGGAGGTGATAGGGTATTTTTGAGGTAACACATGGGCTGAACAGAACAACAGAAGAAATCATAATGTGGAGATAAAAGTTGAATTTCTGGAAGTGCCACTGAATGTGCAGCAGTAAAAGTTTCAGTCTTATTAGAGCCCAAAGAAATCAATGGACCAAACAGACCAAATTCCACATGAGTAAGGCCTGGTTTTAAGCTTTTGAACACAACTCTCCAGAGTTCAGACCAGTTCAGCTCAGTTCATACTGCAATTAAGGGCATGTTTGAAGAATGTGAGCATCATCTTATGCAAGGAGCAAAGAACCTACATTATTTTTTAGGATTTCATATACATTGAAGGTCTAAGGTAACATTGCTCAACAGCCTTTGTAAGAACCTGAAAACACACTTCCAGCTCTCCATCAAAAATTTCCCAGTTTATTAGTAAAAGGTTGCTATAGGATACATTTAGGAGTACATTTATCACAAGTCCTGTTCTGGTGTATCCTTGTTTTAATATGCTCTTTACACAGGGAGGAAAATATTTACTATAATACACAATTTTTATTCCATAACGGCTGCTCTAATTCTCCCTGATAAATTTGACTTTGCCTTTCCAACTCTGCATGGTGCCTTTTTTGGTGTCTGGAATCTTGTTAACATTTTTAATAGAGTATCACCTCATGAAATTATAGACCTGAGGGGATAAATTAAGGTAAAATAGCAAGTAAAAGGATCACTGAGGTGTCATTGAAATTGAAACAAAACTTTAAAGGAAAAGCAGTGTGCTATTATATCCACAAAGAATTATTGCTGTGGATTTGACACCCCTGAGTTTTCATAAGTCCTGTGTTCTCTCAATTCTGGTTTACACAAATTTCCTCAAATGCAATGAAAAACAACCTCTGCTTACAAACAAACTTCAGTAACAGCTGTGGGAAGGAGGAGAGGAGGAAGGAAAGCAGTGTTTTTCCTATTGTGAGTCCTTATTATTCTGGATCAGCTGTCTTACTAAATGTGGATTTTCTTCTGCCAAAACTACCAGAAAGGGTATGCACCTCATAGGAATAAATCACTGCAATCTGTCCTAGCTCAGAATTCAGAGCCAATGGGATTTAAATACATCAAATATACAAAAAATGAGTATATGTGGCACTTAACAATGTGGGGATATTGGTCAAAGATTGGACTTGATGATCCTGGTGGTCTTTCCAACTTTAATGATTCTGTGGAAAGGTAAACACTTTCACACATCTGTCATCTGTGCATTTAAAATTTTGATGAAGTCTCCCATTTCTATTACTCCAGTTTAAATTTTCAGTGTTTAACACAAGTAGCTGACAAACCTCTAAACATCAGGTATTTGTGTTTTGCACTAGGATGAAACAATTTCAAAAGCAGTTTAATAACTAAATCTTTAACATTATTAAAGATTGCACTACTTGGTCTGCACTATGATACACCTGGAAAATGCCAGAAGTCAGAAGACAAAAGGGAACTCTAGAATGCAAAGTAACAAAGAGATTTTGTCACTCTCTGGTATTTATTCTGGCCCTTGTTTGTAGTAAAACACCATTTTTTTGGGTGTGTGTCTCTGATCCAGGTACAACACAAAGTACCTGACATCCTGTCACTGAGATAGATCACAACTAAAGAGCCATATGGTTTAATTATTCTTCATTTTCTCCCCCTGTCCTTTCTGCAGCCCACGTTCCCCAGCCAAGGATGGGTGAGAAACCTGCTGCCCATTTGCACTGTAACAGAGCTGAACAGTGATGTTCCCATTCATTTTTATTATTTGGGATATGAACCTCCTTCCCCAGGAAGTGTAACAAAGAAGTGCCAGTAGTAGTGACAAACCTCGAGTTGCACTGTCAAGAAAACCTCATTCTTCTTCATGCCAGCTTCTGCGGGGTTTCTTGTGCTGCTCCGTTGTTTCTGGGGATGACATTTGTTCTTTTGTCTCTGGAGGGGTAGTGTAGAATCAACAGGAAGGGCCAGGGAAACAAAAGGAAGGTGTTTTTCCAATGCAGAGCTGCTGATTGGAAACGTGGCTCTGGAATCTGAAAGGCACGGATTGTTTTCTCCCATGATAACTCTGAACACACCAATTCAGAGACTTCTCCCTCCTACTCTGAGCTGTTGAAATGGGTAACTAATGGCACCTGAGTAAGCATATTCGAAACATCTAAACTCTGAGTTGGCAAGGCAACCCTGAAGAGGAGCTTGCTCTATCTGCAGTCACAAAATGATCTTCAGTGTTCCCCCTGCCTTTCGTGTTCCCCAGGACAGCTCTCATCTCATCACACCTGGGGACCTTTCTACTCTGCTAGGAATAAAACAAGAGTTCTGATGCCTATGAGGAGCAATTTCTGACTCGTTAACATTTCCTCGTGCTGCATGCCGGTGTTTAATAGCCATTCCCACCCAGATCCTCCTTCCAATTGACCCTCTCTGTCCCATTACCATTTGGAAAAGGTTCCACAGGCCCCCATCCTGCCTCAGTCCGTGGTGGTGTCTAATGGATGCTCTTTTCCAGAGGGCTAATCTGTGCCCTTTTACTCCTGGCTCCACATCTTAAGCAGCTGACAGGCCATGCTTAGGAAAGATTCCTGAGCTGAAAATAAGGATTTAGCTTGATTACAGCTCCCTTCTTTGCCTGTTTTGGGGTGGGGTTTTTTTGCTGTTAAACATTTCTGCCAATGGCTTTGTTATTGCTAAGGCACAAGGAAGCTGGAAGCTGTCAAATGCAGCAACATGAATTGAAAAACATCGCTCTGTCTCTAAATCTGGGTCATAATTATGACCAATTCCTTTTGCTCCACAGATAATCTCCTGCTATCTGAAGCAGGGATATTAGAGCAAGAAAGAACCACTGATATTTGCGGATGAATTCTGACGAAAAAAGGGTTAATGAAATCACCTGATTAGCAGTGCCATATTTATATATTTTAGAAAAAGGCTAATTAAAATGGGGTGCATTTAATTACCATATAAATTCCAAGTTGTCCCAGTTGAGAGTGGGAGGAACATGAGAGAACCATACCATTAAGCAACTGAGTAGGTGAAATGAGGTACATAAAATGCTTATTTAATCAGTGTAGGTACAAACTGGTGAGAGCCTGGTGGTGTTTTACAGCGTTTCCACAGCCAGGCTGACTGGTTTGGGTTTTTAAAATTCTCTGTAGGTTTTTGATTTTCCCTTTGCATTAGAACATCCTGCATCAGCCACACTGTGGGATATCTCTGTGCAGCAGTCTAACCTTATCTCCTCCAACAGCATAATGATATGAATAACTCTGGTAATTGTAGGGCCAGTGACAAAGAGAGGCTGGAGCAGGGCAGGAATTAGAAAGCATCAAGCTGCAAGCACTGATGGAGAGGAAGAATCACATCATTGTGATTAGGGATGCTTCCCAGCCCAGAGCCAGCTGCCACAGCAGTGTGGGAAGCACAGCTGGCTCAGGAGTTGGGTGACATAACTGCTCCACACTGCTAGCATCATCCCCTGCTAAACCAGTCAGGGCTCCTAGAGAAAGATTATGGGGATAACTGAACACCTGCATGGGTCTAGGAGCAGAATCCATAGCTTGCCTCCCATTTGGAGGCAACTGCATTAGGAGATGTAAGGATAAGTTATGTCCTATCTGTCTGAAAAAGTGTGCATCAAGTGCCTGAGACGTTTCTGGCATCCTTGGATACCTCACCAAACGTCTTTGTGCTCTCTCAGCCACCTCCAACAGCTGTTCCTCATTTATCAGGAATTTTGCATTGCATATTAGTAACAGAAAACCATCAGCAGAATCTACCCTGCAAATAATGGTGCAAGGGAGAACAAACTGTTACAGCAATTCACAGCAGCAGAAAGACACAGAGACAGGAGCTTCCTCAGGCAGAGTGTCTGGGTGTTTATGGATATAAATGTACATCATGGATCATGGCAAGGCTTGGGGGGGAAGGAGCATTAAAGTTCATCTCATCCCACCCCCGCCATGGGCAGGGACACCTTTCATTATCCCAGATTGCTTCAAGCCCTGTCCAGCCTGGCCTTGGACACTGCCAGGGATCCAGGGACAGCCACAGCTTCTCTGGGCACCCTGTGCCAGGGCCTCAGCACCCTCACAGGGAACAATTCCTTCCCAATATCCCATCAAAATCCACCCTCTGGTAGTAGGAAGCCATTCCCCCTTGTCTTGTCAGTCCAGGACCCTGTTAATTGTCTCTCTCCATGTCTCCTATCAGCTCCTTCAGGCACTGCAAGGACACAATGAGGTCACCCCAAAGCTTCCCTTGTCCAGGCTGAACAATCCCAACTCTCCCAGCCTTTCCTCCCAGCAGAGCTGCTCCATCCCTCTGATCATCCTGGTGCCTCCTCTGGCCTCTCCAGCAGCTCCAGGTCCTCCCTGTGCTGGGCCCCAGGGCTGGGGCAGCTCTGCAGGTGGGCTCTCACCTGAGCACAGGGGCAGAGGGGCAGAATCCCCATCCCTTCCCTGCTGCCCACGCTGGGGGCTCAGCCCAGGCCATGGGGGGTTCTGGGCTGGGGCAGGTCCAGCTCTCACCCACAGCGGCCCCAAATCCTTCTGCCAGGGCTGCTCCAGCTGCTCATCCCCAGCCTGGATTGATCCCAGGGGTTGCCCTGACCAGGTGCAGCCCTTGTTAAACCTCCTGAGATTCCCATGGGCCACTCCTGGAGCGTGTCCAGGTGCCTCTGGATGTCATCCTGTCCTTCAGGGGTGTCACCTGCAGCACTGTGCTTGAGAATGAGAGGAAATATGTAACAAATCCCCTTTTCAAAGACAATTACACATTGAGATGACCTTTTGTAAGAGGGTCTGTGTAATTATTAATTGGGACTGACAGCTTCTTCCCACAGCTGGGAATCGGTGCACACACCAGTCCCTCCCTGTGGCGGTTTGATGCTGGTTAGGCGCAAAGCACCATGAAAAACTACTCACTTACTTGCCTCTGGTATAGCTGAGCAGAGGCGGGCAACTAAAACTTCATTTTCATGAGGTAAAATAAGGATTATTGAGGAAAAAGGAAAACTTCAAGGCAAAACAGGTCCAAACTTAAGTAGCATAAAGAAAATTTATTACTAACATAATTAAAAGGAATAATGAGAAACCAAAGGAAACTTTCAGAACTCTTTTCTCTTCCAGCACCTCTCTCCTTCCACCAACCCGTGCAAGAGAAACAAACACGGGGTTTTGGTCAGTGTTTCATATCTTAAGAATCTTTCTTTATGGAAAAGAGTTTCTTCTGCTGTGCCGTGGGATCCCTCCCACAGGAGATAGTTCTCTGTGGACTTCTCTAGCGTGGTTTCAAACTTCACAAACAACAGCCTGCCCAAATCTGCTGCAGTGAAAAATCTCTCCCACGGGTCCTCCCACAGCTGCCAGCGTGGCTCACAATGGTTCATGGGGTTTTAGTCTTTGAAGGGTGAGCTGTTCCAGCCTGAGAGCAAAGGCTCTCTTCTCCAGTCTCTAAAGCCTCTCAGCATCTCTGCGCTCTGGCGGGAGCGCTCTTTTTCACGGGCTGCGCGTGGATCTCTGCACTCCCCATGCACTTCAATGAATGAAAGAGAAACAATGGCTTGCAGGAGAATCTCAGCTCCGGTGTTTGGAGCACCTCCGTCCGTCCTCTCCCTTCCCCACCGACCTTGGTGCCGCCACGTTTTCCCTTCATGGCATCTCACTTTTCCTTTCTCTCTGACTTGGAAGAAAGTCAGTGTCTGTAAGTTGCTGCTGAGAAATTGATCTTGTCTGGGCTCTGCATCGGGGAACACTCGCCATGTCTCTCGTTGCCGGCTGTGAGGTGTTTTTTGCCTGG
>NW_008238434.1:1978370-1984442 GCF_000691975.1 Corvus brachyrhynchos
CCTCGCCCCCCTCGGCGGGGAAGCAGGAAAAGGAACTTTTCACGGTTCCTCCGTTCTTAAAATGTCATCACAGAGGCGTTTCCAGCTTGTTCACTTGGCCTGGTAACCTGTCCATCCGCTATTGGCTCTGTGCTGGTCACAGAAGTTTCGAGCAGCTGTTCTTCCCTCTTTTTTTTCTTTTTCCTCTGCCCCTACAAACCAAGTTTTTGCTAACCCACCACACTCCCCTTCTCATCACAGTACAGGCTGCTTTTTTGATGCCATGATGATTTTTTGCCTTTTCTCTTATATACCTTTTATATAACTTTTATGTATCCTCAGTGCTTTTAGCATGCATACTTGTAATTCCTTAAGCCCAATAATTTAGCATAGTCCTAATATTCCGTTAAGCCAGGAGACCAAACATCCTGGAGGCCTCGCAGTTGGAGGCCAGAAAGTCCTACGCTATCCTGAGAAACCAAGGTCCTCTCTAGAACACATCCTGTAAACTACGGTAGGCCCATGCAGAGGGGATATCACGCTATTCATTCAAGCCTCCTCTCATTGGGGAATCTTTGTTAGATATGCTAATTTGCAAGGCCTATAAATTGTATATGGAATCTATCGTGTGTGTGCATTTCAGCACATTCCGCCTGGGTGAAGTGGTGCACCGTAAGGATCCTTATTAAATACCGACATAAAAACCCCTTTTTCCCTTAACTGTGTCTGGCTCCTAATTTTAACACCAGGAAAAGGCAACATTTTAATATTTATCAACGATGCAGAGATGTTTTATGTGTTTGATTATTCTAGAAAGGTTGGCCCCAAATCTATTTATTTATTGCTTCCATCTCCCAAGCTGTTCTTGTCACACCAGCCTTTGTGCATCACTATACAAAGATCCAGCAATGATGTTTATGAGACTTCTCTTCCTTCCCATCAAGATTTTGTTATCTCAACTTCATCCTCTGCCAGCTCAAGTAATTGAATGAAGTCCTTACTTCTTTCTTGGGTTCATTACTCAAAATAGAAAAGAATAACGAAATAATTGTGAAAACATCAGTGTTTGAAAAGGGTGGAAGACACAAAGAGAAAGAGAGTCTGCATCCTTAAGTGAAAGAATGTGGTATCTAACATTTCTCAGCTGGATAGAACTTAATGGTGCTTCCCCTAAATGAATGTGTTAGATGTGAAGAGTTTAGGAAGGATATACGTTTCTAGGCTTTGAAAAGGAAAATAGATTTCTATTTGTGCAGCTCTTCCTTGGTGTTGTTATCACTTGATTTCTATTTGTGCAATTCTACCTTGGTGCTGTTATCAGTTGTGTGTGTTTGGACGGGGCTTGGAGCAACCTGGGCTAGTGGAAGGTGTCCCTGCCCATGGCAGGGGGTGGAATGGGATGGCCTTTAAGGTCTCTCCCAACCCAAACCAGTATGTGATTTTTTGTTTAATAAGCACAGAACCTCTGGAAGCTCATGGAAATTGGGAAAGGATGGCTAGAAAAAGCAAATATCACTTGATCTTCGTGAAGGACAAGTAGGAGGATTTGAACAAGCATAGGCTGGTTTGCCCCATATCAGACCCTGGGAAGGTGAGAGCAAATAATCCTGGAACCATTTCCAAACACAAGAAAGATAAATCCAGCAGTCTGTAGGAATTTATGAAGGAAATAATTAACCTGGCAGCCTCCATGGGCTTGGTGGACCAGGCAGAGCAGTGGATGGTCCAGGCTTGATCACAACCAAGTATGTGCTCCACAGAGACCCAGGGACACAGCCATGTCTGTCCAGGGGGCTTGGACACCCATCTGTGTCCCCAGGTCTGTCCCTGCTGCCACCCAGAGCTGGGGAACCTTTGTTTCTGCAGTCACATCTCCTGTGCACACCCTGACACGTCTTCGCTGTCACCTCGTCCCACCTGGAGTTTGCTGTTGGTTGGACACAGAGGTCTGGAATGTGAAGCACAACAATGGGAAGGCAGTTGGAAATAGGATACAATGTGATCAAAGGACCCAGGGCAGTGATCGGGCCCACAGCTCAGCCAAGTGACACCTCCTTACACAAAACTTATCCCTCTCATGCCCTTTTCCCTTTATATTCCCATATTTACCCTCTCCAATCCATTTTGTTGTCTCCTTTCCCCTGCCTAGGGGTCCTTCCCTAAGCATCCCTTATGAAGTCTCACACATCTCCACACTGCTTTTAAAACATGCCATAAGAAATTTTACAGTGTCTCCAAATGCCCTTCCCTGGCATCCCATAAGTTCTATCCTCCTGTAGGCTGTAACTCCCTTTATTTTTCATACCTTTCTGGGGAGGAAATTTATTTCCTTGACTTCACCTCACATCAAGAGCACAGGGCAGCCCCTCAGTTGTCCCAGGAGGTGCTTTAAGCTCTCCCTGGTTGCTGCCTGTTGCATTTTCTTTGTGTTTAATGAGATTTACCATTAGTCAGATAGCCTGACTCCAACTCCTGGGAACCAGGCAACATTTCAACTCAAAATTCACTTCCCACAAGACACTAATTTTCACAGAAAACTGTTCTTCTATCTGTAATTAGGAAAATAAAAATGACCCCTTTTGCTTTGAAGCTGGCTCATCCTGCATGGAAACATTGGCAGGTTTAATTCAGCTGGAGGTATTTAAGGTGGTGTGAGTCCTGGTCTGCTTTAGCTACTGCCATGCCATGGTGTCTTGGCGTGACTTCATGATGCTGTATCCCCTATCGCCTGTTCCATGCCCAGACATGAATCCTGTGCCTTCCTGTGGTTTTAAGCTGGATCCAGGAGAGGGGGGAGAGGAGCCAGGCGAATTCTTCAGAGCAGTTTTGTGCTCAAGGACACGCACACTCCCCTGTGCTCTTGCTGCTGCTGCAGACCCAAGGAAAGCACCTTCCTGCTTTTCCCAAGCTCTCGGCTCCTTTTCTCAAGAGAGAGACAGAGAGTCAAAATTCTTTGCTTTTTAGCTAACCTACTAGCTGAGGCAAGAACTTTTCCTGGAACTGTTTCAGCTCTACTCTGGTCTGGATCACCATCATGGGGACACCCACATGGTGGCCTGGAGGGGCCCACGCTGAACCCCAGCTCCAGAGAGAGAGAGAGCTACACCTACAAAGGACTCTGAATCTACCCAAGTTTTTCTCCACAGCGAGAGGTTTTATTATCTAATATTATTCATCCTTTTTTTGGTGCCTGCGTGCACCCTGCTTGTTAAATAAATAGGGTTTTTTTCACTTTCCTCCAAGAAAAATTCTTTCTGAACCTGGTAGGGGAGGGGGTGCTGAAACCTGCCTTCTATCAGAGGACGTTCATTTCAGATGTTTCCTCCAAATTTGTCTCAAACAGGGATACACGGAAAGTTTATTTTCTGACAGTGAAGTGGCCTTTATTCCTATTTTACAAGGCAGGTTTCTCTTATGTTATACTTAATATACGTATAGTCTCAAACATATAGAGCAAAATTCCTGGGTGTTATGGGTAGTAGAGTATAAAACTACCTAGGATAAAGTCCTAAGGATGCTCCTGAGGAACCAGGCAACGTGAGCCAACCGCTCATAGAATCATAGAACCATTGAGGTTGGGAAAGATGTCCAGGATCATCGAGTCCAAGCTGTGCCCGATCCCCACCTTGTCATCAGCCCAGAGCACTGAGTGCCATCTCCAGGCCTTCCTTGGACATCTCCAGGGATGGGGACTCCAACACCTCCTGGGCAGCCCCTTCCAAGGCCTGACCACCCTTTCCAGGAAGAAATTCCTCCTGGTGTCCAACCTGAGCCTCCCCTGGCCCAGCCTGAGGCCGTTCCCTCTCCTCCTGTCCCTGTTCCCTGCGAGCAGAGCCCGACCCCCCCTGGCTGCCCCCTCCTGTCAGGGACTTGTGCAGAGCCACAAGGTTCCCCCTGAGCCTCCTTTGCTCCAGGCTGAGCCCCTTTCCCAGCTCCTTTAGCCACTCCTGGTGCCAGCCCTTTCCCAGCTGAGTTCCCTTCCCTGGACATGTGTGAGATGTACAACAAAGGAAATAAAAGCAGAGAAAAATGAAGTACTTAGCAGAAGTTATGCCTAACAAAATATTTAGACTAGTCAGTCATTATCTCATAATTAAAAAAAAAAGTCCAAAGGAAAGCAAATGAAAAGTTGTCTTTCAAATAGGTATTACAATGCTAATGTTTCATGCTTCTAATGAAGGTTCTAATAAGAATAGAAGATGAGAGTGATTGTAACGGGTGAAATACCAGTTCCCATTTTAGCTGTCATTCTAACAACATCATTCTGTGGTTCTGTCAGCTTGTTGGAGCTCTGTTGATCCCAATGTGTTTCATTTCCTGGCTGAGTGTCTGCCTGTGTGAGGCAATATTGTTCCAGTGTGAAGTGTCTTCATCTCTGTGCAAGCACTTGAATTGATCTTTAATCTTTTCTCCAAACGAATTTTTTTCAAAATTATTTTTGAATGAGCTTTTAGTGCCCATGGAAAGTGTGAGATGTATTTATTCACATTTTTTTCCTCTTTTTTTTTCTCTCTGAGTTAGGACATGAGGTGCATATCTCATGCCAAATGACAATTTTCTAGATAAAAATGTCTCTCCCATTATATCTGAGGCTGCAGAAGTGCAGATTTCCCCATATTAACTATTATAGCCCAGACTATTAAATATCTCAGCCCCTCACAGCTGTAATGTTTCCTATGAGCTAAATAATTTCGCAAACGACTTTGCACATTCATGAGAATTCCAGACCCACCTTCTTCCACTCTGTCACCTCCAGCCTTAAATTTGATTTGCTTTGCATTCCTTCTCCCTTCTAATTGGCACTGATTTCAATCATTTTCCAGCAAAGAGTCTTGCCCATGAAAATATGAAGTGAAATTTCTATATTGTTTCAAAGGGGCAGCAGGAGAACTCCAGGAAGTTTAAGGCTGTCCTAGTAGAGTTTGGTTTTAACTGGTAAGCACTGTACTCCATATGGATACTCTCCTGTTTGGCTGTTCAAGAGGGGACAAAACCCACAAAGAATCCCCAAAACGCACAGAAAATCCTTATTTATTTATTTATTCATAGCAGAATTTTCAATTATTTCAGAATTGAAGTTTAATACTAAATCTTTTCAAAAAGGGGCATCCAGCTGCCAGTGGCCAAGGAAATATAATGGGACTAATGGATTTTACCATGATTCCAGTTGGATGGGACTGAAATGTTATCCTTTCCTGAAAATTTCCTGTGACTGTCACACCACTTCCCTGCTGCAGTTTTCCCTTATTTTTTTTAAGTAAACAACACTTTCTCATGCAGGAACCATTCATCCATATTGAGAGAACAAAGAGGGGAAATTTCTATTAGTCTGGGAGAATGAAAAACAAAGGAGGTAAGTAATGGAATTCCAGAACCCCAGGATGGTTTGGTGTGAAAAGGAAGTCAAGGCCCATCCACTGCCAGGCCTTGGACACCTCCAGGGACCCAGGGGCAGCCACAGCTGCTCTGGGCACCCTGTGCCAAGGCCTCCCCACCCTCACAGGGAACAATTCCTTCCCAATATCCCATCTAAATCCTCCTAAATTGGACGATTCCCCCTTATTTCCTCTTGTACTTTCCCAGGTTAAATAGGAGCTACGTCAACATTTCAGCCATGCTTGAAATTCTCTTCCAATAGCTCATCTCTGGAGTTTTTCCTTTTCCTCCTGAACCATCTGAGTTCTCCTGTGGTTTACTCTGCATTATAAAGGGGCAAATGATGGAATTCTTAACTGTGGTGGAAGGAAACCCCTTTTCCCAATGAGCCCAGGATTTTCACATCCCAGGTCTTGATCCTAAACTTGGTGTTGCCCATGTTCCTTGTGCAAGAGGCTCTGCATTTTTCAGTGGGCCCTCTGTGCTGATTTTAGAAGGGAAGTCTCGGCTGAGTGTGCAATTATCACACGTAATAGACACCAACAAAATGATGCTCTTGGATTGTTTTGAACACTTTCCACAATTCTTTCTCATTTGTAATTCTTTCTAAAGACATTTCAGCCTGCAGCAATGCCTTCTACAACTCTAGCACGGTGCCTGATGTGAAAACACACTTTTAAAAAGCTGTGGCACATCCACGGCTTCCATTTGCAGTGG
>NW_008238434.1:1985729-1992296 GCF_000691975.1 Corvus brachyrhynchos
CCCCATGCCGAGGCCGTCCCCCTTCAGGAGGGCGCTCAGGGCCCTGCGCAGGGCGTTCGGGAGCCTCAGACACCTCATTCCAGTGCTCCAGGCATAGAGGCCGTCCCACCATGGCTCCGTGGGGATGCCAGTGGTGGAACACCCATGGAGGGATGAGCCCTGCAATGAGCACTGGAAGGATCTGTCCTCCCTCTGCTGTGCTCCCCACACCGCGTGTGTTTGTGCACAGGCACCTGAGCCAGGCCCTGCACAAAGTGGATGCCTTGGCTTTGACACATGGACCTGACCAGGAAAGAAGACTTGGCAAAGCAAATGCCAAAGCGAATCAGGGGTTTTGTCTGAGTATCAAAACCCTGACTATGGACTTGACATTTTCTACAATGACCTGGACAAGACGATCGAGGGCACCCTCAGTCATTTGGCAGACGACACCAAGCTCAGTGGCAGTGTCGATCTGCTGGAGGGCCAGGAGGCTCCTGACTGAGGTGCCATTGTAGCTGCTGCCTGAAGGGTTTTAGGAGGAAAACTAGGAGAACGAATTGAGTTAATTTGTTTAGGTGTAACTAGGGGTAGATATTAGTAGTATTCCCTGCTAGAATATAAGGTAAAAGGCGATTGAAATGCTGTTATAGCCACATCATCAAGAATTTGAGGAATAAAAATGGGAGAATTAAGAGAGTTAAATTCTATAGGTGAAAGTAGGGGCAGATAGTAGTAGTGCTCCCTGCTAATATTTAAGGTAACAGGATAAAGGCCCTCTCACGGCTTCTGTTCCTGTTTAATTAATAAATTACAAGCTGGGGCTCAGCATAGGCAGTAACATAAGAAAAGACAAGTGTTGAAGCTAAAGACCTCTGAAGGTTTAAACTGGACATTAGTTTGTAAAGAGAAGGGGTAGGAAGCTCTTTTTATTCCAGATAGATAATCTTATTCAGCACTTGGTCTGGAATATGCTCCTCTGGGATATGTTCCTTAGGCAGTGGAGCTGTAGCTGTTGCTCAGTTAGAACAGGTTGGATATAGATAAGATGATTTCATATAAAATATGAAATAAAAAAAAATGAAATAAAATGACTGAATAAAAGGATTGGATTGATAAATCGGAAGTGCTTGCTGTTTTCATTGCGCTGCAGTCGTTGATCTGGGGGGAAATGCTGGAGCCCGAAGCCTTTTGGTTCTGGGGCGTTGCAGGGTGTGCTGGGTGGGGCAGAGGAGAAAGGCGCTGCCTGGGCCGGGAGGGATGCGAGGACAGCAAGTCCTTGTGACTCCTGGGGCACAGGGCGGTTGTTTGATGCCAAACAGCTTTCCCTGGGGCTGAGCCTCTGAGGAAGTCTGACAGGCTCAGAGGAAGTGTCAGGCACCAGTTTAATTTCTGAGTGCCATTTCTCCCTCCCCAGCTCGCAGCCAAGGTGTGATAACCTCTCTCAGAAGTGACAAGACCTGAACGTGCTGACCTCAGGATAAAGGAGATGCTTTGCTACCTGCTTAACAAGAATCCCAGTGAATGGCAGGCTTTTATGGCACTCCAGCCTGATCCTTGAGGAGCTTGGAGTGATGTCAGAGGAGCGATGTCCCGGTGTAGTGTCACAACACACAGGTGGATGGGACAGAGGAAGAGAGAGCAGCAGGGGAGGATGTTATTTAAATTTAAATCCTATGTCTTCCCTCTTTTATACAAACAGTGGCTACAGGTTGATTTCATCTGAGTTAAATGCCTGATTTTTTTACAGATTTTATGTTGACAGAACCAAAATTCCTTTTTCCATTGCAAGGCTTTGAATTTCTGATAGTGGTGTTGAGAAGCACTAAAATCAGCATCCATTATTTTTGAGGAAGCCTGGTGTTCCTCACTTTTATCAGAGACTGGCCATGCATGAGGTGGGTTCATGAAGCCCTGAGTGCTTTACAAAGACCTCACTAAGCCACAGCAGTGTTTCTTCTTGCTTATCTAAATCTGTCTCTTTTTGGTACGCATATTCTCTCCTTTCTGATGCATATTCCCTCATCCCTGGAATAGTCTACCTATTCCAAACGGGAAGTGGGAAACTGCTGTAGGAAAAGGGAACTACTAGAATCTCTGTTCAGTGCCCTGGTTCCTTGTCTTGCAGCAATTCATGTTTCTGAAATGGGCTTCTCAAAAGGACACTGCGGTTCTGACCCAGGTCAACCTTGAAGAGAAAAAAAAAGGGAACTGAATATTTACATGCCCAAGACACCAGAAATACTCTGTAAATTCATGTGATTTCTAATGAATCATGTGTTTAACTTGGCCCAAAGACGCTGTACCACCTTTGAAAATGTATTAAAAGGGAATACAGGGATAATTTAATCCAATAAATGCACCTCCCACATGAGGCAAAAGTGATACTTGGTTTCATTCTCATCCGTTCTTGTCTGCACTGTGGTTTTCAGTGATTTCCTAAACTGTACCTGCTAAAATATTACTTCATACGTAGATATTCCAGGTTTTTATTTAGAAACTGCTAAAATAAACCTACCATGGGTCAGTATGAATTAGCACATGTGAGGCTATTGATAACAAACCCAAAGGCACAAACAAAAGTACTAATTGGTTGCTTTCAATTTATTGATTTAAAATATTATTTAGCTTTTAAATTTTGAAGTGCTCACCTGAAAACCTGGTCTTTCCTCACAGATATTGAGAGAAAATACTCACTTCTACTTAAAACTTCTAATTCAGATATGTATTCTTAAAATGATTATAGAGATAAAACGATAAGAACAAAAACCCCCTTTAAATTATTTATTGTAATACACCAGCTGTGCTTTTTCACTACAATTCTTACAAAGCAAATAAAAGTCAAATGCACTGAAAATGTGAAATCTTTTTTAATCTTTTGAGTAATTTCAAGTCATTATAAACGGAGTTCAGTAAACCCTGCAGACAAATGCAGAGCCCCTAATCAGTGTGGTGTCTGAGAGATGGGTCCAAACCCCATTATTTGGTAAGATTAGATCCAAGAGTGCTTTCAGGGCTTTTTTTTTTTGAGGTCTTCACGTGCCTTTCAGTCCCATGGATAAGCTCAAGCCACACTATTTAAACTTCATTTTCAAGTACAATTCCCTTGTTCATCTCCTCCCTCTGTCTCCCGTAGCTCTGCCTCTGCATCAGTGCCTTAATCTGTCACTTCAGTAATTTTGGGAAAAGGCAGCCAGACTTGCCTAATTTAATTTTCCCCCTTGAAGGCCATGCCCCTGGCTGTGCCTTTTGCTGCTCTTTCTGGCTCTCCGCCTTTCATCCTCACATTTCCCTCAGCAGTTGTGTTATTTTCATAGCCACTAAATACACTTCACTCTGCTCAGGGACCAACCTGAAAGAAAACTCTCTCTCAGATCACTTTCAATGGGTGCAGAAATGTACTTTTCTGAGCAATTCAGGTGACATTTTAAGCTAATTTTAGCAATCTCCAGCCAAACGTGATTAAAAAGTGAAGCACACACTTTAACTCAATTTCATATTGAAGTTTTGGGGGATTTATATACATTTTCTAAATCGGCATGTAAGGAATATTGCAGAGGATGCTGACTAAACATAAGTAATTTAAAATTTCTTCTAGTTCATCAATTATGGTGCTTTAGTGGTTGTGGCTTTTGAGCTGTAACTAACACTGACTGCTACAGGATCAGGATCAGGATCAGGATCAGGATCAGGAAATTCTTTCCTTTAGTCTTACGAAATGAATAGCCTTTTGAGGGAAACTAAACTTAGGTAACTCCTCAAGCAAAGGAAAGTTAAAAAATAAAGTTAAAAATAAAACACCACAAAAACTGACCCAAAGCAGTAACAAAATATTTCTATGTAGTATGTGAAAGATGTTCTGTTTACTGGAGCAATTCCCATATGAGGAAAGGCTGAGGGATCCGGGAATGCTCAGTTGGGAGAAGAGGAGGCTCCATGGGATCTTATCAATGATTATCAATATCTGATGGGGAGGGGCAGTGAAGAAGATGCTGCCAGAGGTATCCAATGACAGGGCACAAGGTAAAGGGCACAAATTGAAATAAAAAAGAAGAAGTCTGGACATAAGAACCCTCTTTTACCTTGAGGGTGGTCAAACAGTGGCGGTTTTCACCCCCAAATTTCAGTCACTTTGAGCATAGGGGCAATCAGTGAAGGGATCCTGATATCTGATTCCTTTATCTCACTTCTGTAAACAACACCTTCTGTGTGGTCACAAGGGTCTGCAATTTAAAGTCTGATTTAAATTGCACTAATTTGAAAAATGTGAAATTAAATGCAAGTTCCTTTATCTCTTCATGATATTGCAGAAGTGCTATAATACATTTTAAAAGTACTGGGGCAGCTACTCCCTGAGGCTTTCAATTCCACTTGGAATCACATAAAAGAGATGATAAAGGACACATTAAAAAAAATTACACAAAGCTTGTTTGTTATTACTTGGGAAAAGATAAAATACACCTTAGCTGTTTCTCATTTGAATGTGTTATATGCCTTTTTGTTTCCCCTCTGTAAAACATTTTTATTTTCTTCTTTTATTTCAGACCATGGATAGACAAATATTTTTCACTAGGCTACAATAAACAATATAAAAAGATTGGGTGCATTGCTTTGATAGTGTGCAATATAAATGTATTTCCAGGGTAGCACTGGGAGAATGGAGCGAACGGGTCTTTCAGCTCTCCCTAAGCCAGAAGGTCAAAATAATGCGTAGTGAAATGATACTTGGTAATAAACGGGTCTTTCGGCTCTCCCTAAGCCAGCAAAATAATGCGTAGTGAAATGATACTTGGTAATCAATTTGGACAATGACCTTAAAGAGTTTCAGGTGCAATGAATTGCAAAGGGCAGCAGCACACCGTTTAGGAATTTTAGACTCTTTTCCCTAGAACTCTGTATGGTTTCCAGACTGGCAGTAAAAGCCGTGAGTCTTTGAGAACCCAAAAATGACCCCAGGTATGTGTGGTCAGGCTGCTCCCCAGCTCTGCCACACACCTGAGGATCTCCAGTCCCCAAAGTATTCAAGAACGCATCAGAGAACCCTTGAGAAGCCAAATGTTCACCAAAGTCATATCTCACTGCTGCTGAAAAGAGCAACATGTGCAAAACAAAGGCTCTTAATAGGTAGCTTGCAAGATTTCAACACAGAATGTAAACCTGAAGCCAAAATGTACTTAAAGGAATGTGTAATTTCAGCCAAGTGCTCCTGCAGTGCCCTTGGTCATGTTAACCACTTGCAGGTTGTATTTTGAGACATCAAAAGCTCAAATGGCTAAAAGAAGTGACAGAGTGAGCATATAAATTCAAATGGGCTTATTTGGGGAGAGTCTGGAGTCTGGACTCATGGAAAACACTGAAGAAGTTGGATTTTTTGTACAAAATCTTTAGGCTGTGCTCATTTTAATGCGCAGTAGCTGTGCTGAATCTTTAATTTAGTGCAAAACACAAACACCTCCAGCTCACTTGAGAAAATGGTACAAGGCGGTAGATTTAGTGCACACCTGTGTGGCAAAAGACTATTGCAAGAGTGTGTATTTGCAAATAATTAAAACATAATTTTGGAAAAGCTTCCCATTAAAACACCTTTCCAATTCATTTACTCTTGCCATCCTTTACTCCAAGATCAATTATTCCACAATAGTGTTGTGCGTGGTTTTACGAGCGCGGTGCTGAATGGAGATTTAAAGGTGGGTGTTCGAGAGTTTTGAGATTATCTGTTATTCCTCCCTGCAGCACTGCAGGGAAGATAAATTAAAGAAGCAGAGGCAGAAAAGAAAGCAGTGTTTCAAAAGAATATCCACCTTTATGAGGAAACCACTCAAACATCTGGAGGTAGGACTTTTGACTTCTTTATATCCCTGTTCACATTATCTGCATCCTGCAAGTGCTTCAGGATCATCAGTTCACAGGATCAGGCAGAAAAATAAACTTTCTCTGCAGACACAGAAGATGTGTCTGTACAGAGAGAGAGGAAGAAGTGGGTAAAAAAACGCTTTATTTTTGAAACCTCAGAGAGCAGATTGTGATCCTCATCCTGTGCAGAATGCAAAGACATTGCAGATACTCATTCCTTCCTCATAAAAATGCTCTCTGCAACAACAAACCAAAAAAACCCAAAACCCCAAACATGCCCTGTTTAGAATAGAAATTAATTGCAAACTGTGGTAGCAGTGTTCCCTCTATTTGCCAGCACAAAGAATAATCACCTTATTCTAGAGGAAATTAATTTTGATTCTTAGACATTCATCTCACACTTCCTTCCTACACAGGGTCAACCCCCTTTTTCCCCCCAATCTCTTCAACTCAGCTGGAGATCAGCTGTAAATTCTTTTCCTAAAAGTAGGAACATATAAGAACTGCCATATACCCTGTGGGTTAGAGCAGAGATCTCTCTGGCTCAAAGTCTCAGAATCCCAGAATCCCAGATTGACTCAGGCTGGAAGGGCCCACAGTGGCTCATCTGGTGCCACCTCCCTGCTCCAGCAGGGCCATCCCAGAGCACAGGGCACAGGATTGTGTCCACACAGCTCTGGAATATCCCCAGGGAGGAGAGCCCAGAGCCTCTGTGGCCAATCTGCTCAGGGCTGG
>NW_008238434.1:1992460-2001352 GCF_000691975.1 Corvus brachyrhynchos
GGCCCTTCCTCAGCTGCGCAGCCTCCGCCGGCCCTGCTCCAGGAGCTCCCTGGCCCTGCTGGGCTGAGGATCCAGAGCTGGGCACGGCACTCCAGAGGTGCCTCCAGGGCTGGCCACAGGGGCAGGGTCACTCCCTGACCTACTGGAAACACTCTCCCCAGGATCCTGTTGGCTCCTTGGTCCCCAGGACACTCTGCTGACTCAGGGACAGCTCATTGTCTCCCAGGACCCCCAGGTGCTTCTCCACAGAGTTGGTCCCCAGACTGTGCTGGGATATTTCTTCCCCAGGTGCAGGACCTGCGCTTGCCCTTGTCATTGGATCTGTTTTATTGCTGGAAATAGCCACTAGTGAATGCCTAGGGGAGCATGGGAAAACAGGGATGGCACTCCCCAAAGCACTTTGGAGGTTTCTCAGACAAATCTACTGCCTGGGAGGGGAACCATCCTGGATAGATTTTGTTTTCATGAAAATAGGACGTCCTGACATAGCTGGTGGCAGTATAGTAAATGTGATACATCACTTAAATATGGCAGGTTTTAATGGAATGGCAACTAATTTTGTGTCATCCTCAGATGAATTAGATCTGGTTTGGAGCAGGTTATCCATCCATGGGAGTATTCTGGCCTGACCAGATGCAGTCTTGGGCAACCTGTCCGAGGTGTACAAGAGGATGTCAGGAGATCCCTTCCAGCCTAAACAGTCTGTGATTCTCCAGCAATGAGAGTGGAATCGAAACATCCTCCTCAACAGCTCCGTTCAGCTCAACATACTGACACACCTTTGATTTTGGATGTCTCACACCAGGCCTCAAGGAAGGTTTTCTTCTGCTGGGGACCTTCCTGGGATCAGCTTTAACCAGGTTGCTTGTGAACAGAACACACCCAAGGACCGATGGCTGCATCCTCCAAGGCTTGCAAAATGAGGAGGTGAGCAGAGCCCCCCAAAAATGTGATTCCTTTTTGTTACCCTTTAGTAACAGGGAAAGGTTTCTGGCAGTTTCACTGGAAAAGTGAAACCTCAGGAGCCTGGGTTGCCCCAGAGGCAGAAGGAGGGTTGGTTGCTGCAGAGGCTTTATATTCTCCACTTGTTCTCTAGTTACAGCATAGATTAGGTTACAGCTGGGTTTGGGAAATGAAAGCTCCAAGAGCTCAGTTTTCTACTTGATTTCATACTTCCCACCCCCCAACTTAGATGGAGAGCTTATGCTGGGAATGTTGGACTGAAGCCTTTGGGAAATAAGCTTAAAGAAGTGGAATTGTTCAATTTTGTTCAATTCAATTTTGTATCATTGCCAGAGACAGGAAGAGGCTGGTTAGAGCTGGTGGTTTGCAGTGGTGGGAAGCCTTACGGTGCCTTTCCGAGTTACAGCCAATGTGATGATTTTAATTAAGGTTCGGGGTTGGAAATCTGAAAGTGGCTGTTCCACAGGGCCACAGGAATAAAGAACAGGGAGAAAAACAGCACATCCTTTTTGTGGTCTGTGTGGAATAGAATGAAGGTTGCTGGTAGCAGTGTGCTCAAGAACAGGGCTGGGAGCTTGAAGGCCACACAATCACCCTCCTCCTGAATTCTCCAAGTCCCTCAGGGTTCTCTCAAGAGAGAACAGTTTCACTTTCCTTACAGCAGGATCAGAACCCTAAATCAGAGCACCTGGAGCTGAGATTTAGGAAGAGGTTTAGCCTGGGATGCTGTTAGATTTTCCTGGGGTGATGCTGCAACGTGAGGTCACTTCTGTTTGACCTTCCTGTAGATATTTTCCCTTGTTTGTGATGCAGTTGGGAATTGTGATTAGTGCCAAGCCCTTTTTAACAGCATTTTAATGTAGATCACCAGTGGGGGAAAAGACTTGCTTTCACTGACTGATGCTTACATTTAACTTTCTGTAACCCACTGCCCAAGAAATTATGGAATAAGTTTATCCACATTATAATCGAAGCCAAAAGTTCATTTCCAGCAGTTTCATCATGTGCCATTAGAGCTAAATGAAAACTCTATATCTTTAAATAAGTTCTCTTTGAATCTCTAATGTTTCTTTAAAGCCCGAGAGATGTAAAAAACTTATAATGAGATTATCCTAATTCACCCCCAGTGCCTCTTTCACTAATACCAATTAGCACCAGGCATGGTGTGGAGTTAGGGATAAAAGGAAGGTCACAGCCCATTTCCTCACTTTCAGGATCCAACAGCATCTGGTAAAAAGTGTTTCTGAATATGGATAATCGTGTCTTGGGCTGCCATGTTGTAGTAGGGCTGTAAGGCTCTGATGATACTCAGCAAGAGTCTTTTTTCTGCCTCTGAGGGGTTTTCCACAACTGACTGCACAATTTTGATTCCAAAATATCAATTCTAACCTTAAGTTATCAATAAAATAAGATGTGGACTTTTAGGTTTTCTCCTAAACCAAGATTAGCCAGATCCATAACCCTCCACTGGGAATTTTAGCCACTTGGCTGTAGTAAAAAAACCCCATATTTTGATCTCTAATATCCACCAAATCATTCCTTATCACCAAAGCCCTTGCAGAAGGCTGCAATAAACCTTTAATCTTTCATTTTCCTTAATCTACTCTTAATGCTGATCAAATTTTAGAGCTTCATTACCTCTCCACTAATCCTCTTCCTACCCTCAGGAATTTGTAAGCACAAACTGGGCTACAGAACCTTTGTATTTCCTATTTGGGGTCATAGCCCAGGTCTGCCTACCTGTACCAGAACTTTTCCCTAAATCCACGCTTGGACTTACCCCGACACTGAAGGCTTTCAGAATCCATATATAGTGTGGGATCCTTAACCTTTAAGTTCTAAAACCCTTGCCATCAAAAATGTAGAGCCCAAAGCCTTATCTAGATACTAAAAATAGGCTTTGGTTCATCCAATCCCTTCGGAGTTCTCATGGTTGTGCTGCATCCGAGGGTATAAACTGATCCTTCTGCATTTGGCTGCTCTGATCTGACCAGAGTCACATCAATGGGGTAAATGGTAAATCTAGAAGATAAACGGAAGAGACAACAGAGATACTGGCAGAGATAAGAGAATTTCCAAAGTGCTGAGCCCACGAGCACCCAGCAATGGATACCCAGCACCACCACCCAAGCCCTGGCCTTCATTTCAGCCTGAGATTATGCACTGGAAGATGTGACCAGGCTTAGGCCCCAGGAATCCTTTGCTGATTCCAGAGCATCCAGCCATGATCAGGGCATGAAATCAAAGCTGTAATTACAGCTATGGAGGCAGCACCTACAGCAAAATGCAACTTAAGGCAGTGGCTCCCCATGATAACCTTTTATCTCTAGGTGTTGGATAGGGGAATCTGATAGAAAATGTCTTCTTCACATCCTCTTCCCTCAAATCTTAACCCTAAGCAGAGTTGTCACTCAGCCTTGAATTACACCAGGGAGCTGATAGCTCCAACAAAACTGGCTATTTGATAGAAATCTTTAAGGGCAGCAGCTTTCTTCCTGTCTGTACACACTGAGTCCTGCTTTAATCTCAGGAATTCCAGCCTCTTTTCACAAGAACTGCCCCCAAAACACCACCTCCACACACAGCTTACACTTCCCAAAGTTTTTTAACAGTTCACCCTTTTATCTCCTGTGACATAACCTGAAAATCAAAACAAATTGAGCTAATTGTGCTTCCCTGTCCCTGCCCCCCCCAAAAAAAATGCAAGAAGAACATCTTTGTTAAAAAAATAATTAAAAAGTGCTAATCTCTCCAAAACTTCTGTGACTGAGGATAAAATACTCTGAATTTCTTTCTTAGAGCTACATAAAGACATACATTACCTCAGCTGCAAGGCATGGATGAAATGCACTCCTGACTCAGTTTTCAGTACATTCCCTGGAAATAAAGCCTGGAATTTCCAGCCAGGCCTTGCTTGAACTTCAGCACTGAAAGGACCAGCAGATAAGCCTACTAAACACTTGATTTTTATAAAGATTTTCTGTGTTCCCAGAGGAAAAAATCCCTCAAGCAGCAACTATAATCTGTTCTGCAGGGGGGAATCAATAATCGGCAGGAAAGAAAATAATAAATAACACTGTCCTGCAGGATGGGGAGAAATGGAAATAAGAGTTCTGGTGCAAATGAAGAATGACAGAAACAAGGGAGGGAAAAAACAAAACCTGACATGTAACTCCATTTGCAAGAAAATGGGGTTTGCCTGCAATCTCACCGTGAGAGAACAAAAACATGACCAAAACACCTCTGTGACACGCTCGGAACAGAGTGGGTTTTCCTTAGGATAGAAACACAAATATTCAGTAAATTGATTTTATTCCAGTGCCAGAACTTGGACAGGCTGCAGTGCTGCTCATTGGACTGGTACAAATTGTCTCATTGTCAGTCACATGGCAAAATTCAGAGCAGTGGTACCAGAGCCCTGATGAAAAGAGTTATTTGGCCTTAGAAAGTGCATTATTTTGTGAGATTGACCCAGAAAAGACATTTCTTGTCCCACAAAGGCTCAGTGGCTTCAGCACTGCAAGGTGAAAGTCACCTTAAAACTCAATCCTGCTCCAAGCTTTTCACTTCCCATCCCTTCTCCTTTCTCTATTTGTGGCATTGGGTGGTGCATATAACAACATGGTAACATTTATTCTCATAAATTAATGCTGATAGAGTGGTAATAATGCCAATTACACTTAATTCCCTTGCAAACCGTAGATATTTCTGGTGCAGGCTGGAAGGTGCTGCTCAGTGGAATAAAATATTCTGATTTTAAATTCAGTAGCCTTGCAGTCATTGCAATTAGGATTCATTATTTCTAACATCTCAGCTAGTTAGTGTGGTACATTTTTACACCGCAGACTCTGAGAGTCTCCAACCCATTAAGGCAACACAATTGAACAGATTTGTCCCTTACCTCTTCTGTTTTTATTTTTTTAAAGGAGGCCACCATCAGAAGCTGGGATTGCCAAGAGCAGGTCTAGTTGTGCATGTCTGATTAGACTCAGTGTCCGCCCAAGACTCTTCCTTGGACCAGAGCAGAGTGGTCAGACCTTGGCAAGGGTCAGGCTCTAAAAATAAGAGCAGACTTTAGGCATCAGAAGCTGGGAGTGGCATCTGAACACAGGTTTTATGGCATTATAGCTCACTTTTCGGTATTCATGCAATATTTAATATTTTTCCAGGAATAAAACCCTGCTGTTCCTTACCAGGACCCATATCCACCTGCTAAAGTTTTTCAGCAAAGGTGCGATCACTCAAACAACATCGTGAGTATTGAGAAGGTCAAAATGATCGCTTACAATATGACAGTGCTCATTTTGGACAATAACTTATTATTCTTTCCCCCCAGCACACAACATGAGTCAACATTAATCCATTCTTCTGAGAAAGTTTACAAAGAGACTGGAAATTTTCACAGGATGAATACAGTGACATTCCAAGATTCACACCTCCAACCTACTGACACTTCTTTCTGGATGTAGCTCCATCTTCCTTGGCTCACAGCATATAAAATTATCACTTGGATTATCAGAAATAGAGCTGAAGACTTTCCCAAAGTCCGGAGTTCTGGGAGTTCGTGCTTATTAAAAACAATAATACTCCTTATTAATTTGTCTAAGACAACACCAACCTCTCTTGCTGGGAATAGTGAATGGCAGGGGAAGTCACTGCCAGTAAATCTTGAAAAATATTTCAAGTTCAAAAACATGAATTGTTCTCATATGTAACAAAGTTAGACACCAAACTTGAGAAACTTGATACAAAGCATCTTCTCTGGATTGAACAGATTTCTGTGTGTGTGAAACACACCCCTGAAACTGGAGAGTTATAGAAGAGGGAAGGGGGAAGAGCAGAGGTTTTCTCTACAAATAAGACAAACATGTATTTCCTATAAATTTATCCTGCAAATTACCTTTTTTTTTCTGCAATAACTAAAAAATAAACCAAAAAACAAACACAAAACCGTGAAGCTTCTTCCAGCTTGTGGCTGGCAACCCTTGTAGAAGTGGCTTTTGGAACAAAAAAAGCTCCTTGAAACATTGTCCTGACACACCCATCCAAGCGTGGGAGGCTCTGGGAAATATCCTCCCACAAGTTCTCTTACGGTTTCTTTTCCATCCCTCCATGGAGAAAAATCCTGGCGTCCTTTGCCGATGGAAGCTGCACACAAGGGTACCTTTTAAGAGAAACCATGAACCTGCACCTCTGGGTGACCTTCTGGTGTCACACCCCACCCCAGACCTTCTGGACTGGTCACTGGTTCTGGAGGACAAAAGCTTCTTTGGGATGAATTCTGCCGCTTTGATCTCAGGAACAATACCAGAAGCAGAGAGGAATATTCCCTGCAGGAATGGCTGAGAGCAGGGCTGGGAACAATGTCGTGGTGGTGACAGGATAGGGAAGGCAGGGTGGGATGAGGCCTGGCATCACCAGCAACACAAAATACTGAACTGTTTTCCTTGTAAAATGTCCCCATTTTGATTCCTAGCCAGGAACTGGAGCTCACGGAGATGAGAACAGATCTCAAATCTAATTTCATCGAATGAAGTGAATTCATTTTGAATCGAGGAGCTGAGCTGAAAGCTATGACAATTTATTACTTGCTCCAAATTAATTAAACTTCAGGGAAGGAGAAAAGACCAGAAAATTGCATGTTATTGACATAATTAAAATGCATCGTTTGTTCTCCTATTTCATTTTTTGTTTTGCTAGGGAACAAAAAAAAAAAAAAAAGCTTGGAAAGAAAGAAGCTTTTGAGTGAGCAGTTAAAGTAATTAAAAGTCATAAATTCCAGTATGTTGAGATGAAGGTATAGATCACTTGTTAAGGAGGGTACACAGTGTCATTTACTGACATTAGAGGAGATTTGGAAGCATCACCTGAAAAGTGAAAGCTGGCAAAAAGCATCAGCCAGTGCAGAGATTGATTTCTCAGCAGCCTCCTTCAATTTAAACACTGTTCAATACTGCAGGAAAAACAGTGTCTCATGCAGAGCTTTGAGAATGGACAGAGAGCAGGTAAAAAATCCCTGCTGGTGTTTGGGAAAAAATGGTGTTGGAGCAACAGAAAAATTTGGAAAACATTCATTTATGTCATAAATACGTTGAATTTAAATCACCTGGTAGAAAAAAGAGCAATAAATATCAAATTATACAACAGCCTGTAGTAAAAGGCATATTTGGGAGGTGAGCTCTTTCTTCTTAGTGGCCAATTGAACCACAGTGAGCAAGGTGAGGTCATTTAAATAAATAGAAACACTGTAAAATGGAGGAAAAAATGAGAAAATCCAGCACCAAAACCAGCTTAAGGGTTATGGCACAAGTTCTGTGGGATTGCATCAGACAAAACAGGATTTGCGTCTTGCTGTATCCTCCACTTCTGACCCCTTGATGTATTATTTCCTGTATTTAAAATGTTCATTATCAAAAATATAGGTGACCTTTATATTTGAGCACAATCTTCTCTATTTTCAAACAGCTGAGTAAACGCATTTTGAAAATAGCAGGAATTTGAAGATCACGCAGGCCAATCTCCCACACTCTGCTGGTGGCGAGACTTTTCCAGATGGATTCCTCAGGAAATCATCAGTGGGTGATACAAATCAGCAGACAAAGGAATCATAAAACATGCCCAGCTACGAGCAAACCTCTTTTTCCAGGTGATTCAGCCCTTCTGATGTTCACATTGTGTCTGCAAGAGGAGACTCCAGTGAAGGAAAGGCAGCAGGAATGGAAAATCAGCCACAGTCATGTGGATAAAACCAAGCAGATGTTCAGGTTTTAGTGATATTGAATTCTGTCACTGCTAAGAAATAGCAAATAAAAGACTGTGATAGAAAGAAGATGGAAGGTTGCTGCCAGACACCCACCCAGCTGCTTTCTCCCTGCCCTCCTCAACAGGATGGGAAAGAGAATTTCATGGGAAAGCTCAAGATGATGACAAGGACATCACTCGCCCATTACTGTCATGGGCAAACCAGACTGGACTTGGGTAAACAATTTAATTTATTGCCAAGTATTAACACAGTAGAGTAGTGAGGAATTAAAATAAATCTAAAACCAACTTCCTCTCCCTCTCCTTTCTTCCCAGGATTGAGGAAGAACTTCTTCCCTGGGCAGTGACCAAGCACTGCAACAGAGACCACAGAGGGTGTGGAGTCTCCTCACTGGGGATATACCAGAGCCATCTGGACACACTCCTGTGCCTCTGCTCTGGGATGGCCCTGCTGGAGCAGAGAGGTGGCACAGATGAGCCTGACCCATCCTGGGATTCTGAGATTCACTCCCAACTGTTTTGTGTCCTCCCACGTGGGGAATGAGGGTGGTGGTCAGTCTATAACACTTCATCTCTCCTGATTCTTCTTCCACACACTCTTCCCCTGCACCAGCATGAAGTCCTTCCCATGGGATACACTCCTCCAGGAACAGACTTCTCCCAGCCAAAGGTCCTGCCAGAAAACCTGCTCCTGTGTGGGTTCCTCTCCATGGGACACAGGTCCTGCCAGGACCTGCTCCTGTCCGGGCTCTACACAGGCTGCAGCTTCCCTCAGGACACATCCTGCTGCTCCAGAGTGGGCTCCTCCAGGGGCTGCAGGTGGATTTCTGTGTCCCTGGGGACCTCCAGGGGCTTCTGATGCCTTTTCTTGGTCTTAAAATCAAGAGTGAAACACGGTTAGAAGGGGAAAAGGGATTTTACCTTGGTATTTATTTTAAGGATCCTTAGGTGCACATGTCCAGGTCGAATGCACCTCCATGCCCACCACAATGCACACCCACAAAAGATCTGGTCTAACATTATAGGTGTTACTAATTAGCAGATCTATCAAACATTCCCCAATGAGAGGCTCGAGTGAGCCCCCCTCCCCAGGGAACCTTCTCCTGGATGGTTCTATCTTAGTTTACAGAATGTGTTCTGGAGAGGACCTTGGGGTCTGGGGCACAC
>NW_008238434.1:2001425-2009660 GCF_000691975.1 Corvus brachyrhynchos
AGGGAAAAAGCACTAAGAATACAGAAGTTGTAAAAAGGTATAACAGGGTTTTAAAAGAAAAGGCATAAAATCATCATGGCATCACTGCAGGTGGATTTCTGTGTCCCTGGGGATCTCCAGGGGCTGCAGGGGCATGGCTGCCTCACCGTGGGCCACCCCACGGAATCTCAGGGGAATCTCAGCTCCAGCACCTGGAGCAGCTCCTGCCCCTCCTCCTGCCTCGCCCTGGGTGTCTGCAGAGCTGCCTCTTCCACATTTCCTCATTTCCACCTTAAATAAGTTATCCTAGAGGTGTCCCCACTGTCACCAGCTTGGCTTTGGCCAGAGGCAGATCCTTGGACATGGCTGGAATGAGCTGTGTCCATCACGGGACATCCCTGATCTCCTCTCACAGCATCACCCCTGCAAGCCCCCCAGGTGCCCAAACATTGCCACACCATCCCAAGAAAGTGTCACAGCCTGTGTCACCAATGCCACAGTTCTCCCAGGTCTGTGCCACCAGCACCTGTGAATTTAGTCTCAAGCTACTTCACGTTTTTTAGTTGAAACCTGGTTTTGTTGTCTCCATAAAAGAGTCCAGACATCATTTTGGTTTAAAATGCACTTCTGTCCCCCAGGGCAGCAGATGAAAGTTGGAAAGTGTGAATCTTAACAGATCAAACAGCAGAAGCAAATTAAAATGGAATAAGTTGCTGCTTTCTGAGCACATGGCCATAAAGCAAATCTCACAATTAATGGCTGTTTTCCATTAGCCCATTTCCCACACCCCGAGAGTCAAGATAAAGCCCCACAGTGTTATGTCCATGACATCCTTCAGCAGTTTCACACTCATTAAGTATTTCTGGACAGCACTGCAGTTTTATTTCAGGAGCAGGGAAGGGCTGATGGAAAAGCAACTCTGATAAAACCACGAACTCCAAAAACACTCTCACCAAGGCCTCTTACATTGTGTTTGATCCTGAATTCATCAGCAACAAGCAGTCAGGAATACTGGGAGTCATTATGTTGTGTTAACTCTTACAGAATGCATTTGAATCTTTAGATCAGACTTTGCAGCGGCTAAACAAAGCCAAAAGCAGAGCACTGAGACATTTTCAGTGCATTCGGAGTCTGCCTTAATTGTCACTCAGCTCCATTTTCAGTGCAATGCCACGTGAAAAACACCCACACCACATCTCACTGAGCATCATAACACAGGAAACAGGGCCTGAAAGGAAGAATTTAAACCATTTCAGTGTGGATTCACAATCCCTGGAAGTGTTCAAGGCCAGTTTGGAGCAACCTGGTCTAGTGGAAGGCATCCCTGCCCATGGCAGGGAGTGGAATGAGATGATCCTTGGTCCAACCTGACCTTGAGCACTTCTAGGGGTGGGGCAGCCACAGCTTCTCTGGGCAACAATTTCTGACCATGCATACTGAAATCCAAAGGCTCCCTTCCCTTCCCTTCCCTTCCCTTCCCTTCCCTTCCCTTCCCCCACTCTGCTCTCCAGACTCCTTTTCCCATAAGTGAACAGATGTATTTTTAATTTAGGGAGAATTTTAACAGCTCAGTTTCATAGTCAGTTACTTAGAGTGTATGGGCAGGACAAATAATTGAGGTTCAATACTAAGATTTTCACAAAACACACATCAACATGCTGCATTCATCAGCCTTAGAACAAGGAAGTTTTGCACTACAGCCACCTCACTCCTCTCAGGGTCACACCAAATGGGGCCATTCTGCCTTTTATTCCAATGATCCTGAAGGATTGTACAATTTGTCTATGATCCCTGCAGCTGGAATTTCAGAGCTATGTGAATATGTGAAGCATTATCATTCCAGCATCACAAGAGAAAATAGTTGAAACCTCTGATTAATGCTGAAGGGATGTGCAGCCATGGCCCTTCCCCAAAACACTCTGCTGCAGAGAGAGGAGCTGCTCCTAATGGATTTTATAGCACTGTGCATGTTAAATCTGTCAGGGATAACTGTGTGCTTTAGCTTTGGATGATCCCAAAAATCCCCAAAAGCTGGGGGGCTTCATGTGTATTCATGTACAAACCAGCCAGGATTGATGGGCACCTGGTGGATGGGAGAAGGGGGGATATGCTCACAGTCTGGGAATTCCAGGTGCAGAAATATGGAGTAAGATGGCCAGAATTTATAGATAAACTGTTGGGAAACTGTCAAAAGAGTCTCACAGCCATTTAATCATAAAGGGAATGCTTGATATCAGCTCTTGATACAAGTTCTCCCTATCCACTCTAATTTATAAATGGCAGAACAGTGGCATTGAATCCCAGAATTCCAGAACCACTAAGGTTGGAAAAGTCCTCTAAATCCAGTTGTCAAAACAGCACCAGCACCATGGTCACCACTGATCTGTGTCCCCAAATGCCACATGCACAAGTTTTTTTAACAATTCCAGGCATGGTGACTCCACCACTGCCCTGGGCAGCCTGTGCCAGTGCCTGACCACTCCTTCCATGAAGAGATTTTTCTTCATTTCCAATTTAAACCTCCTCTGGTGCAATTTGAGGCCATTTCCTCTCATCCTGGCAAATGACAAAATGGTAAATACGAAAGTATTTAATTTATTATATATATTTAATTAAAAATACAAAAGGAATAGCTTAAAAAACTGGGACTGCTTTCACTTGTTTCATTTCCTTTGGATTTCATGGGAGTACTTTGGTACCTCAGGCAGGCCAAGGTCTCACAAGCCACAGGTGCTTAATTATTAAATGTGAAACTTTAAAGGCTCTGATTGTGCAAGTTTGTGTCACACAAGATACACACATTCAAAGTTTGGAAGTTGTGGAAATTAATTTAAAAATGATTCAATTATTTAATTAATTGAATAAAATTTTAAAAAGCATCAGTATCAAGAACAACCAAAGAACAAGCATAAAGTCTCTCTCCTTCAGCTAAATAAGCCAGAGGTTGAAGGCAGCAAGGAAATGGTGCCTTACCCACTTACCCTGTATTTGGTGTCCCTCCTTACCCAAAATAAATGCGATGTATGAAATAAAAAGAAGAAAAGACGATTGTTAATGGCAAATACTGATGTGGAATTATAAATTACCATGATCCCAAAGAAACGTCTAATGAGCCGTGAGAAAAGGAGTCTGTTGGGAAGAGCATTGTAGAAAAGGAGTGATGGGAAATTCCTTCTAAGGTGCCCATAGTGTCACTGCCATAATGGCTGTACCAGGTGAGTTCAGTCTAACGTCCTGAAATTAGGATTATTATGGAATCAAGACAGGTCTCCAAACTTTTCTATTAAAAAAAAAAAAAAAGCAGAAATAAATTCTCTCAACAAAACCCAAAAATGTTTTGCCTGGAGTTGTGCCAGGGCAGGGTCAGGCTGGAGATCAGGGAAGGGTTCTTCCCCCAGAGGGTGCCAGGCACTGAACTGGGAATGGGCCCAGCCCCAGGGCTGCCAGAGCTCCAGGAGTGTTTGGACACCGCTCCCAGGGATGCACAGGGTGGGATTGTTGGGGTGTCTGTGCAGTGCCAGGGGTTGGGCTGGATGATCCTGGTATGTCCCTTCCAGCTCAGGATGCTCTGTGATTCCGTGCAAGAAAAAAAAATCAATTTTACATGAAACAGAAATGTTAAATTTTGATTCTGCAATTTCAGCATCTGCCTTGCTCACTGTCACATCAGCAAAACTTCTTACAACAGGAATCCACTAATTATCTGAGGAGCTGATAACAAAGAAATTCCCTTTCAGTAGAAATTCTGAAAGCAAACAGACTTTTCCCCAAACCTTTTCCCAATAAAAGCCCAAATGCCAAAACAACCTGCCTTTCACATGGACTTTCTTTTGCTATATTCTTTCATTTCTCTCCTCTTCAAATACAGCAGTGGCTTGGAAGAGAAAGGAAGGGCTTGGAAGGACAATCCCAAAGGTGTGAAAGGAGGTGAAGGTGGAATAACAGAATTTACATGTCCCTGCATAAGATTTCTGCCCTAATTCTGTTCCCCACTGGTGTGTCCCCCACACACCTCCACAAGTGACACTGATTTTTATGATCAACACCTTCTCACTGTGGCTTTTATTAAGGTTATGTCAAACCTTGCACGTGGCTGAATTTCATTTTATTAGGAAGAAATGATAAAGCTCTTTCGGCTTGAGTAGATGAGAGAGGTTCAAGGTCATTATTAGTAGGTACTGGGTGAGAAGAGTCAAAGATTGCCATGGGACCGTGTTAGTTTTCTTCAGACTTAGCTGGGAATAGCTAGGAGCTCAGCTGGAAAAAGGCAAAATGGATAATAATAGAAATTATTAAGAAAAAAAAATTAAAACATTGAAAAATACACCCAAAGAAACACTTGCTGAAAGGTTTAGGGATTCAGTTGTGAGTCTGACTGTGCATCTCTGCCCTCTTGCACTCTGTAAACACCTTTGTTTCTTGAGGGAAATACTCATTCTGCAGAACCTTGGAATCTGTTAAAAACCCAGGTATTGTTATACTAGATAAGCTTGGTTTTGCCTAATTGTGAATGGGAACATTATGTTACAACAGCAATTCCAATTGATGGCTCCAGTTTTGTGTTTTGGAAGTTTAAGCCAATTAGTTTGGGATTCACACTCAGAAAAGGAGGAAATTGAGGCTGAAATAATTCTTAGCTCCTTAGGATTCCCCCAAATTCTGTATAATCCCATGCTGGTTGCAAGGCGTTTTTATTCTTAGGAAAGGGAGTTTGATCAGAGGCTGATTTGGCTGTGAACTCCAGAAGGTATTTTTTGGGAGGTGAAATAATTTTAAATAATTACCTCTTACCCCAGGCTTGGTAAATCTGCGTGTGATTGAGGCCTCTCTTTGTTCCTCTTCTGCTCCATGAATTTTTTGTGCACTGAGGGACTGAGATGATCAGAGCCTGGCACATTTTCCTTAAAGAACAGTGTGGGGTTTATTTGTATTTTCTCACCTTTCAGCGAGTCTATTTAAAGTGGTTTATTTTTGTAAAAGACAGAAAAAGCACCTTAAATTGAAAAAAATAATCCCTGGAAAGGAGGATTTAGGAAATTATTGCAATTCATCACAGAATAATGTGGTACCACAGAAGTAATAAATAAGACCAACTGAAGAGTGGATTCATGGAATTGCTGCTGCTCCTGCATTCCAGCTGCACGAATCCTCCTCTCCAGGATCCCAGAGAGGGAACTGGGGCTATGGAAACAGCAGGGCTCAAATCAAACAGGTGGGGCCTTCCTTCCTATTTTTTAAAAATATAATACCTGAAATTAAGAAATAATAGTTTGTTTCGAAGGCTTTTCCTGTGTCCAAGGCTTCAGTCAAGGTGATTTGCACTGAAAAGCAAAGAGCTTCTACCCCAGCAACAGAGAGGCAGAGTCATTTCAGAGCAGTAGGACAATAAAAAAGAGGCAATGGGCCAAGCTGGAAATTGGGGAAGTCCAACTAGATGGGGAAAAATCATCACCAAACTTCAGGTGCCCAGAGACTCTGTGGAGATACCCAAAGTCAACTGGACAAGGCCCCTGGAGCTCCCTCCAAAGTTCATTTCTTGGTCTTATGACCTTTATCAACTCATGAAAATCAGTCCTGTGGAGGCACCACAGACATTTCCTTTTACCAGAGCTAAAACACAAGGAGAGAAAATCTAATCAAGTTTCTATCTGAAGATTGCACCTCTGCTTCTCAGGTGCTGGGGGTATCAGGCACCAAGGATGGAGGAATCTGATGTTCCCTCTGCCTCTGGAATGGCTGCCTGGGGAAGGAATAGCGGACAGGAGAGGGAGAATTGAAAACAGAGACTAATCCCAAAACTAAAATATTCATGTGGCAATACAGGTTCATATTTTATTAGCATGCCCTAACGTGGCATTTGACACTCCATAACTGAAGTTATTCCTTTGTGCTAATTTTATTTCTGGCTTGACTCAGATGTTCCCCTCATTCTGTGCAGCACCTGCTTCATAACTCAGCTCCTCACTATCAGGGAAAAGAGAGAGGATGAGTTTTAAAAGCCAAATTTTAAATGCCAAAAAAAAAAAATTAACATACAAATGGGAGCAGATGTTGCTTTCATAAAAGTTCACAGCACACACAGAGAAAATTCCATGCTGAATCTCTGCTCTCTCTTCCACCTCTCTTTTTTAAAATTTGGCAATAATTTTAATACATTTTGGGATTACAGGATAGATGGCCATCAGTTTGGTAGTCTGTCTTTTATTTTCTTTTTCCTTTCGATACATTTACTCCCAAAGAACCAGCCCAGTTCCGACCTAGGACATGTTCTAGTCCAGGATCATGGAACTGGTTAATCCTAGGGACTGCAACGAGTTTCCAGCTTAATTCTATGTACTTTGGCAGCATTCTTCTCTCACAATATTTAAGTCCAAGTAACAAAGTGGGAAGATTTTAAGAGAAGTGCCAGCTGATCCAGTCTGTCTTTGGTCCCCAAATTTTAACCTAAATGGAAGTATTTTTCCTTTACCAATGAACAAATTGGAGAACACGTCACTTCTCTTCCCTTAATGATGGATGATTGGATTTTCCAGCTCCTGCTGACATGGCATCCCTAAAAACCAGACTCACATCTCTGTAGGATTTACTGTGGAAATCAGCAGATAAATAATTAAACATGTTTGCGTAGTGGAAGTTAATGAAAGCAAATCAGGAAGCGTTCCTGAGCATGGAACTGGGGCAGGATTTTGTCTTTTAATCATTGTGAGCAGAAAGGAAACAGAGGGAAAGGCACCAGAGAAAGAACAGAAAGTTAATTAAAATGCACAACCTTCTGGTGTTTCCAAATTACAGATTGACCTGGGGCAAATTTCCTGTTCTATCCACCAGGACATTCTGTAAACACAGACTTACAGAGGGGTTGTTCCTTCAAAATCATATGGAAAGGCTTTTTTTTTTTTTTTTTTCGGCCAGCTGAGTCATTTAAACAGGTAGGATTCTGCATTTTGCCATTTACCAAGCTCATTTGTCATCTTCTCTCACCAGTTCATTTAGAAATTGTTGGGTTTTTTTCCCCCTCCAGAAAATGAACCCATTTCTAAACTTCTCACATAAAGGAAGGTGGCTTTGGAACCCATAAAAACACAGTTGCTCCTGACAGCCTTCTCTGTGGCTCTAAGGTAGGTCGTATTTCCCACTTAAAAGGTATTAATTTCTTTATCACTTCACATGCTCCAGATTTCTGAACTTTCACTGTGACATTTCCTAAAGATCACATTACTCAAACCCTTCTATCATCAATCCCTTCCAAAATCAGCTGTTAGAAATCCCCAAAGAGGAATTTATATCTTATCTGGGGGTACGTATCCCGGGGAGGTTTTGTTCATCAGGGCTCTGGTGTTATAAGGACTCCTCTCCTGGGTTCTGCCTGAGCCTATTTCTCTACTTCCAAGGAATCAGATTGAAATTTCCTTGTTTGCTGTCAAATGGGAGGGTCTTCTCTAATTCCAAACATCCATAAAACTATCCAGGAACAAGAAATGTAAATCCTCAGAAATTATTTTCTTTTGGTGGAAACAGTTTTGTCAAAAGGAAGAGGTATTCTTGTACGTAACTAGAAAAGTGACTTGGTTTGATCCTAGCAAGAATAATCAGCAAATTAATTGTAGAATTATGGAATATTCTGAGTTGGAAGGGGCCCACAGGGATCACCAAGACTGACTCTTCAGGGAATGGCCCATATCGGCATCAAACCCTCCTTCCATGGGGGGAACACTGGACTGCAGTGGTCTTTGAGGTCCCTTCCAGCCCAAACCATTCTGTGATTCTGTGAAATAAGCCCAGAGCTCTTTCTGATCACCAAAACCAAATATTGAAACAATCCTAGAGTCTTTTTGTTAGACAATTCCAAACACAGAATCACAGAGCCCCAGAGTGGGTCAGACTGGCAGTGGCTCATCTGGTGCCACCTCCCTGCTCCAGCAGGGCCATCCCAGAGCACAGGGCACAGGACTGTGTCCACACAGCTCTGGAATATCCCCAGGGAGGAGAGCCCAGAGCCTCTGTGGCCAATCTGCTCAGGGCTGGCCCTGCCCAGGGCAGCAGTTCTGCCTCCTGGGCAGGGCAATTGCCGGGCTCAGGCCCTGCCCGGTGCTCTGGTGCCATTGCTGGGCCCCGGAGCAGAGCCCGGGCCCTGCCCTGAGCCCTCCCTGCAGCCAGGGACAGCCAGGGCTGAGGGCCCCTCTCAGCTGGGGCTCCTCTCGAGGCTGAGCAGCCCCGGCTCCCTCAGCCTGTGCTGGGCACGGAGCTGCTCCAGGC
>NW_008238434.1:2011015-2031181 GCF_000691975.1 Corvus brachyrhynchos
GCCACCCAGGGCTGAGGCCCCCTCTCAGCTGGGGCTCCTCTCGAGGCTGAGCAGCCCCGGCTCCCTCAGCCTGTGCTGGGCACGGAGCTGCTCCAGGCCCTTCCTCAGCTGCGCAGCCTCCGCCGGCCCCGCTCCAGGAGCTCCCTGGCCCTGCTGTCCTTCCCCAGCAACGAGAGTCATTTGGGAACCATCATGAGCCAGGTTTGTTTCACCCTTCAGACTGAATTTTTCACCACAACACCCAACCAGAACCACTTTGCCTGTGCTGAATAACTGAGACAGAACAGCCTAGAAATGGACCTCTGTGTATCTTCAATGAATTGGAAAGCCAGCTGCTGAAACACTGGAAGGTGTGAAAATAAATGTAAATAAATAAAGCCCATGCTCTGTGTGAAACCCATTCTTCGTGTAAAATTTAAAACCCTAAAATTTTGCATGAACACAAAGGGAGATAGAAGTGAGAATGCTTTCACCTCATCTCTTTGCCCATTTTTTCCTTTGCCACGTGCTGGATGTGGAGTCTAAGCCCTGAACTACACATGCATCACACAGGTATTAAACACAGAAAGCCTGCAGGGATCTTTTCCTTTGCTCTGCCAATTACCTGCCTTCAACAGAGATAAATATTTCAAAGTTTTAGGGCTCTCCACTGAATAAACTGGGGAAATCAATCTGTATTTTGAGGAATATTTATTAGCCTTGTTTAATAGAGGTTAAGATTATTTTTGTCCTAATTTGGCTGAGCTAAAGAGTAGAATAATACTGATAATATCTGCGGGTAGACAATGCCTGTAGTGCTTCAAACAACACTCCCTTATTTAGAGATTAAGGAAGTGATTGGATTCCACCCAGACTAATTAATGGTAATCTACAGAATCATTCAAAGGCTTTAGTCTGGCTTGAAAAAGTGCCAGCTCTTATTCCTTTCAAACTCTTTCAAACTCAAACCATGCAGCCAACAGAAGTTGAAAACCTGAGGAATGATGGCATTGCTAAAACCAAACCAGACAAAATTCCAAACACAGTTTACTTGCTTTAATCTGTATTTTTCTAGGTGGAACACAATGAGTTGGTGATTAATAGGGGAGGCAAGTTAGCAAGACTAGCTTCAGCCACTTAGAATACAAAATGAAATGGAATGAAATAAAATAAAATAAAACATAAATAAACCACCTTGCGTTTGAAATGTTAAAACACAAGCAGGGAAAAGAATGTATTAGGAATGTATTATTGGTTCAGGTTTCTGGAATACAGGGTTTCAAATCTGTGAAAGCCCCCACAAAACTCTAAAATATCTGTGCCTGCTATATATAATTATATGGTTATAGGATTACAAACACATGCAGAGAAATATATTCAGAGAGACACAGAGGCTTAACTGTGTAAGTTTTATCTCTCTGGAAACATGCTTAGGATGAAATTCCTAATTTGCCTGATCTAAGTAAACCAGCAAGTTTAGAGCACTCAGTTCCTCTAGTTTATATTTTATTGGGCCAGATTTGGTATCACAGGCAGGAGTAGAACTCTGAGAATGTTGCACCTGTGATCATGAGAAACATAAAGTGTAGCAGATGCAAGATAATCCATGAAAAGTGGCTTTTTCAGGGAGTAGGGTGATCCCAGGAGTGACATTGGGCAGAAAAACAGGACCTGCCTGACACGTGGCTCTTCCTGGGACTCCACGTTCTGGAATTCCTATAATTCAATATTTTGAGCTGGCTTCAGACTTAGAGAAGAGGGAAAAAAAACCCCTCTGCCACAGATTTGGAAGGAAGGCAGGCAATATTTTGGGGAAATTAAAGATTTTCTGTAGTTGGTTCCCCTCTAATTGTGTTGTAATTGCTCTGGGCCAACTTTAAAAAAGAGGCTGTCCCAGAGGGAGGAGGCACTGGAGAGAGGGATGATAGGAGAAAATGTATCAGAGCTGTGTAAATGAATATCCCTGAAAATTAATAAAGGAAGTAGGGGAGGATGGATGTCAGGGTCTCAAAAATGCTGCAATGGAAAAATACAATAAAAAGGGAATTATTATCTTGGGAGTGACTAAAAACAATATAAGATTCTTTAAATATATAAAAAAAAAGAAAGAGATAAAGGGCTGACAAGTGAAATAATTAGTCCACTAAGGGATTAGGGAGAAACTTAATATGAAGTGAACAGGATAAAGTGGGAAAATTAAATGAGTTTTGCACTTCTTAGTATTCATGAGGGAAATCTGAGCTGAAAGAGGATAAATAAAGGAACCCTATTCTCCAACTGCTGAATGGTTCAAGGTAAAGGGTGTCACTTGGACAACTTAAAAATCACTAAAACCAGATAAAGCTTGTAGGAAAGGGGTTATCCCTTCAATAACTGAGAGGAACAAAGACAGAATAAGAAAGAGACTGAGGAGGTTCTTTGGAGAGAAGGAGTGTGCAGAAGAAATAGAGAAACAGTAAAGGAGGGACTCATCCAGATCCACAATTCCAGTTGTGATGGTGCACGATGGAGAGCTGCAAGGTGAAGAAGTTAAATGCACTTATTTTATCAGTGTGAGATTGATGGCCTTTAAGGAATGGATGACTTGAAGTCCTGTTTACCAAATATACTCCCCATAACAGCATAATTATTGAACAATTACCTATATTTACTTTCTAGGAAAAAACAGTAGAAAAAAATTTGAGAGAAGAAACTTAAAGGCAAGAAATACCATTTTTGTTAACATCAGCCTGAACATCAGATATGTTGTTTACTAACAATGCATTCAGACTTTTGCAGCAGTTCTGGTCCTAATTACATGCAATTATTACACTGCATGCAGAAGAAATATTCTGCAAATTATCCTCTTTTTTATTGTCAGTGTTGCAGTCTAAAGCAATTGTTGTGTATTATTGATAAATAACAGAATTAAAAGAATGACAGTACCTCATTTCTGGACAAAACTCCTTATAAACAGAATAAAATGAGTATTCTGTCTAAAGAAAACTCAAAAAAATGGGGTAACACTTCTCCAGTCACCCCACAGGTTGTACTGGTACCAGTCTAGAACCTCAAGCACAGAGATAATTAATCTTCAGAAAATGATCTATAATCAACTGATTACTCTTTCAATGCCACTGAGGTCAAAAACTTGCCTTCCCCTTTAATTACTAAATTCATAATATTTATTAAGATGCACACACTTATTCGAGTGGCAGCAATTAGATAATTTACCACATAGGTGCTGCAATTTCAGTCCAAAAATTGATTGTATAAATTGTTACCTATAAACATCAGGAGCTGCCTACGTAAATCCAGGCCACTCCAGTGCTTTAAGAGAATACTCACTATACAAAAGCATCAGTGCTTTTAAAAATCAAAGGTTATTCTTCCATTTATTCGGTACAGAGTGCTATGCTTAACTACTTTGGATGTGAAATTGGGAATAGTTAACCTCTCCAAAACTGGTTTTGAGTTCTGGGAGATGTCCAGAGAGACTGCAGGGGACCCAGAGGGACATTAATTCATCATCACAGAATCCCAGACTGGTTTGGGTTGAAACGGTCCTGAGATTTCATCCAGTCACCCACCTGGGCAGGGACACCTTCCACTAGCCCAGGGTGCTCCAAGCCCTGTCCAACCTGGCCTTGGACACTTCCAGGGATCCAGGGGCAGCCACAGCTGCTCTGGGCACCCTGATAATGTGGCAGAAATTATATAATTATCATTACTTATGAGCCATCTGAGCAGACATATAACAAAAGATTTGTAGATATATAAACATGTACATTCTGCTCCTTACAACAGAAACAAACCCCAGCAGCAGCACCCAGAAATGGCTCAGGTTTCAGCACCTGAAATTAGATCCCACTCTCCTTAGTTCATAAAAATTGAATTTCAACTATAAAGTGGAATTTTTTCTTTTTTTTAATAATCCTTTTCCATCAGTTTGGTTGATACCTGCCTCCATTAGACTTGAGGAATCACATCAGGATAGGATCTGCTTCCTCAAGAAGTGACACCTCTAATTATTCCTTTGCTGCGTCTTATTTGGTAACAAGAAATGTATCTTCAGAAAATCCCACCTGCAAACAAAGTCTTTTTTTTCCTTTTCTTCTTTCCTTTAGTATGGATTTGTCTGAATGCAGGAGAAGGAAGGTCTGAGCACTTTCCCTTGGGAATGGCTTTCAAGGAGAGCGTCAAGGTACACAGCCTCCTGCAGTGCCCTCCCAGACTGGGATCCAAACCCCCAAAATTGCAGAGCCTTACTGTAGACAGTTATTTTTGGACCACCTGCTCTTTGTCCTATTGCTGAAGTATTTGGGTAATTCAAGCATGTGAGTCTCTGTTTCAGCGAGCACAAATTAATGACCTTTGCTCCAAATATTTTATGGATTCTTTCAGTCAATTAATTTTTATTCTTTCCATACCTGTGGACATTATGGACTGGTTCTCAGGTAATTAATTTTAATGGCACCGTGCATAAATGGCAAGTCCACCTTCCAAAAGGGGGGAATTTGGGCCTTTTTTTTTCCAGGTTTCTCTGCAGGAGCAGAAAGGATGCTCTCACACCTCAGGAGCGCAGCCTGCCAGAAGATTATTAGGAGTAACATATTCTACGGATTTCCTGGCTACTCCTGAGGGGTCACCCGTGTCTTTGGGGAAGTAGTCACAAACAGGAAGCAAAAAGGTTCCATCTATGCTGTATTTCTGCTTCTCCTGCGCACACACACACGCACAGACACAGAATTCCAAGAAGAGTTCATGGAGGAATAAATTCGACTGTTTCTTATAATGAAAACAGAAATGATTCCCTTTATAAAAACGATTAACTGAACCAGTTTCTTATGAGTCGAAGGGGCTGGATTGCTGATTAAAAAAAAAGTTGAAATAGGACATTTTTAGCTGTCAGAAGGTGCTGCCAGCCTGACAGACTTCCCTCAGAGGAGGCTGTGTGAAACCTGGGTGCTGCAACACCAACATTCTCCGAGGGAGTCTGAGATTAGTGTTGACTTGGGGTTAGATGGAGTTCATAAATAATCTTGTGAAATGTTGTGAATTAGGCCCTTCTCACTTTTATTTTTCCTTTCTTACATCACTTTTTCACTAATCTTAGCTCTGTTGCCAAGTGCCAGTTACCTCCCAGGGTCTGAGCTTCTGTCCATGTGCTGTGTGTGACAAGGCCCGTTCCTATCAGACAGCTCTGCCTTTCAGAATTACTGCAATCAAGGAGAATCCCACTTTTACAAAGAATTGAAATGCTTTATTTAATGCCCTGATTTCTGTCCCTCCCCAAAGTGCTGGAACAGATTCCTCCAGCTCCTCCAAGCAGGAGGGAACAAATTTCTTCTGAGAGGGCCCTAGGTAGGAAGGTAGGAAACATGGTGAATTTTTCCCTTTACCAGGAAGGGGAAGAACCACAGAATCACCGAGGCTGGAAAAGACTTCCAAGGTCATGGAGTCCAACCTTCAAAGGAATCCCACAGTTTCCCACCAAACCAGATCACCAAGTGCCATGTCCACTCCTTCCTTGAACACTTCCAGGGATGGGGACTCCACCACTGTCCTGGGCAGCTGTGCCAGTGCTTGACCACTCTTTCACTGAAGACATTTTTCCAATATCCAACCTGAGCCTCCCCTGGCCCAGCCTGAGGCCGTTCCCTCTCCTCCTGTCCCTGTTCCCTGCGAGCAGAGCCCGACCCCCCCGGCTGCCCCCTCCTGTCAGGGACTTGTGCAGAGCCACAAGGTCCCCCCTGAGCCTCCTTTCCTCCAGGCTGAGCCCCTTTCCCAGCTCCTTCAGCTGCTCCTCATGGGAATTTTTCTGTGCAAGGCTCTCAGTAATTTGGAGAGTGCTGACCACACCACAGGGTAGCACTACAGACTCTGATTTCCCAGTGCCTGAGGAACTTAGAACTCCTACATTAAGCCCCAAACCATTAAGCCCCTACATTAAGCCTGGCTTAGGTACAGTATTTCTTCCTGAATATTCCTTCCCAACCCCCATTAGTCAGAGGCTGCTTATGCCCTGCAGGTTGAACCTTTATTTTCTCTTCCAAGACATGTGTTTGTTTATTTATTGAGGAAGAGGAAATGAGTCTTTGTTTAGTCTTTGCTATGATGACTCATGGATCACTGTAATTATCCAATTGATTTTTAAATCCTGCAGAGCTCTCAGCCTCGCTGATCTCTGGCAGTTTCGAAAGGAGCACTGAGTTATAATGAGCAGTGTCTTTACTTTTTAATGTAACATTTCCCAAGAATTCCACAGCAAGTGCCGATCTGCCTCTCTGCTCTGTCCTTGAGAACAAGGTTAAGTAGATAACCCACTGGTTTTAAGCACTTTTAGGAGTTTCCTGGGGGAAATGAACACCTGCTGCTGCCAAATTTATCTCCTTGGCCATGTCCTGGGAAGCTGTTCCATGTTGTCATGTTCGAGCCGTCACACAGGATTTAAGAAGCTGTGCTGGTGCACATGCATTAATCCAGGCTTCTGATGGTTTTTCTTTCTCTTTTTGCACTTTTCTCTGCAGAAATGCTGTGAATGCTCTGCCTCTGCACAACCCTTTCTATTTATCAGGTCTGAGATGTTCACTTTAGAGTGTTTTCTAATCCATTAGAAAATGTACTGACATTCTTTCCCCACATGAATTTTAAATTCTGCCAAGAGAATGTCCACCAGTTCTGCCACAAACTTTAGTATAACTAAACTGCAAAACACTCTTTGTGCCTCCATGAAACTTTCTTGCTACCAATGAGGGTGCATTTTGCTCTTTTATATAGAAGTTACATCAAGGAGATCCATACTGCCAGCAAAGAATAAGCTGTAAAAAAGGACAATTTATTTCTTATTTAGAAAGAACTCTGACACTTTTTTTTCCTCCTGGAGTCAATTTTTAGTGCTGGGATTTCAATGACATCTAAACTATTTTCTGTATTTGTTTACTGATATATTTCAGTTCTGCAGAAATTAGAATACAAGAATAATCAATAATGACTAATTAGGATCAGATTCAGTCACTTCAGTGGTCTGTACAGGACCATGGCTGTGTTCACCTACTGCCTTTCTTCGATATCAATTCTAATTTTATAAATATGAGTAGAAACCTCCATTATAGTCATTTGTAATGATTACTGGAAGTTCTTCTATGGCCAAACAGATGGCAAAATCAGGGATGGGCCCCATCATCTGCATTTAACCTAAAAAAATTAATATTTTGTACAGCAATCCCTTGCAATTTCCTGTATCTTTTTTACGTAGTCATCATTTTAATAATTGAAACTTTGGGGTTCATGCAGCTGCCTGAGTTAATTTAATTTATGAATGCAAATATGCTAAGGAAGAGTTCCTGAAGGCCAACATTTGTCTGATGAGGCTTATCTTTCTTTCTTCCCTCTGCAGTCATGGAGAGGATTAATCAGCCTCATCACTCTCTTGATTGCTGGAACTTGGTTTCTTTTCTGGGTTAATCTCTGCACTGACCAGAGCTGGAGCCTTGGAAGGGAAGGTTATTTAAAGTTGCTCAAGATCCCATGTAATGTATGAATTAAAGCCTTTTCCCGTTTCCATGTTAAGTCCAAGGCCGCTAATGGAGATATTTGATTTTAGGAATGTGTGTGCTCATCTACAAACATGCAATTGGAAATTCCTGTTCCAAATTATGTGGCAGCAGTGAATTAAATGAAGGGAGGGATGGAGAAGGTTGAAACAGCCTCATTCTGGAACACCAGATTCCAGTGAAAATAAAATAGCAGTTGGCAACAAATACACTTGTTTCATGTTAAAGCGTATGAATTTGGCTTCTCCTCCCTCTGATAAAAATCCTTTAGACTTCCCTTCATAGGAATTATAGAATTCCAGAATATTTTGGGTTGGAAGGGACATTAAAGGCCATCCAGTGTCACCCCCTGCAGGGACACCTTCCACTATCCCAGGTTGCTCCAAACCCCATCCAACCTGGCATTGGAATGCAGGTCCCTGTCCAGAGCAAAAACATTTTGATTATTCTGGATTGTTTCATCCCAGGGAACTTTATTTTTGGATGGTGGCAAGGAAGGTGAAGCATCCTGACTATCAGAGAGTAAAGAGTTTCTGGTGTACGGAGCTGCCCCAGCTCGTTGGGCTGGACACTAAGCCAGATCCACCCTCTCCACACAGAAAGGATTCAGGAGCTGCACGTCCACACTTCTGCATCCCAGATCTCTCAGGGAGGTGCCAGTCCTCAGAGCTGTCACAATCAAGATCAGAAAGGATTTCCCCATGCCCATTGCTCTGACATTTAAAAACATTCTTTCTGGTAAATGTGGAGGTTTTTACAAGCAGCACACACTGGGGTGTGCACATCAACCCTTGATCTCCGGGGTTTGGTCTCATTTCTTCACAGAGTTTTCAATCAAGGTCAGGGGTTTGCTTCAAAATCTCAAAGCAGCTCAGTGCTCTCATCCATTTATCTCCAAGCTGAATAAAAGAGTGGCCAATTCCACTCCCGGGCCATGAAAAACTAAATTTAGATTCAGACTGCATGTCAGGAAGGAATTCCTCGCGGTGAGGGTGGCACAGGGTGCCCAGAGAAGCTGTGCAGTGCTGCCTTTAATGTCATTGCCCAAATACGAGTCTGGTGTCACTGCAGCCAAGCTGGCACTGCTGATCACCCTGTTAGAACAAAATGTTTCTGACAGTCTCCACTAAACTTTTCGTGTCCTGACTCCATGGGGCCTGAGGGAAGCAAGAGGTCAGACCTGTTGATCTTGGAGGTTTTTCCCAATATAAATGGTTCCGTGGTTGAAAAAAGATGATTATTTAATATTATTGATATTGATTTGGACTTTCCTACCCCTTCATTCATTTGTAGGGCAGCAAAACCTGTACATTTCAAACTCTGCTGCTTTCTAACAATGCAGAAAATATAAAAAGCTTTGCTTCGGGTCATCAGTCCTCTCTTAGAGAGTCATGATTACAGGTTTTAATCTAAAATATTGCACTAACAGGCCACCATTTAAAAGCCATGTCAGGCATCCAGAACAGCCCCTCTGTGCCCCTGATTTAGCTCTGTGCCTCAGGAATATGGAGCCCATCATTTTCTCCCTGGCTTCCAGGGATGGCCCTCACCCACGCCTGGAGTTTGGGAATGAGGCTGTGCATCCCTAGCCACCAGTGCAGGGATGGACACCAGAGCACTCATCCCCAGGGATGGGAGGGAAGAGGGCCCAGTTTCTGTTGGAGAAATCCCTCAATTTCCTTGATTGAATAGCTTTGCCACGAGTATTTTAAATTGTCCCTAATTTAGTTTTTCCCCTTATTGATTATCTGACTTCCCAATTAATGCATCCACTGAGAAGCTCCTATGTTTAGTTTTCAATCTCTTTTCAAACGAGACCACAGAACACATATTTCAATTATAATAGACTAGCTAAGTAATTAAGGAATAATAAATGAATAAAAATCCCATCATAGCAGCCTATTTAAAATGTCTAATTAAAACTACAGCACACATATAGAATCAGGGAACCATTAAGGTTGGAAAAGGCCTCCAAGATCATTGAGTCCAACCATTAACCCGGCACTAAACCATGTCCACAAGTGCCACATGCACATCTTTTGAGCACTTCCAGGGATGGTGACTCCACCACTTCCCTGGGCAGCCCTTTCCAATGTCTGACCAACCTCTCCTATACAAGCAATCAGAAATACACACATTAAGCATTTGCCAGCCCTGCATTTTCAGTTCCTTCAGGAAATTCAGGGTGAAAAGGGAATGCTGAGTTATTGTTTATCAGTGCAAACGCCCCAGCTGACTGAGAAAACTCACAGTTAGTGGTGTCCATTTCTCCAGAGCTTTTAAGAATAGGAAAAGGCAACCCCTGAATTGTGTCACTGTTTTTATTTGACCTGGGAGCCAGAGGGACATCTCTGTGTCAGCAAAACACAAGGCCTTGGAGACTACCAAATATCCAAGATTTCCAATTATTTCAGTGTTCAGAAGGCTCATTTTTCCAATAGGGCCCACAAAGGGAAAATCATTTCTCCAGTAAATGTTTATTAGGTGAAGAGGGTAAAGTAAATCCTATCTCAGCAGCATAGGCTGAAAATCTCAAATAAGAAGATAAAAAACCATCCTCTTCCCCATTCCTAGGCCCTTCCTGAGTTGTATCCCTGCAATTAGAATGATGGTGATAATGGTAATGCTTAAACTGAAAGATCTTAATCAGAATTATTTACACAGTACAGGCAGCTATAACTAATACGGTGCCTTATTTATTGAAGCAATGACATCAAAGCTAGAAGAACAGTTATTAGGTAGAGATTGATGTCACTCCCCCATCCCAGTGACCAAATCTCTTTCCTCACCCTCAAGGAGTGACCTTGAGGATGTCCCCACTCCAGGGAGGAATCGCCACACACTCCCAGAAGGGGGTGTTAGAAGATCTTCCCATTAAAAAGTGGGGCTGGGCTTTGACGGCATAAAGTGACTGATGTCAGATGTCCCCAGGCTGGGTCAGATCAGTTGTCAGCCCTGTCACCTGTTGGTTCCTCTGTCAGGATCTCAGGAACATTTCTCCTCAGAGTGTTTAACTTTGGGATGGATGAGTCAGGCTGGTCTCAGCATCCTTCCACCCCAAAGTGATCCCCATCTCCATCCCTTGGCAAACGGAATTGTCTGAGCTGTGTTTACCCCATTTAGGCAGAGTTCACAAGAGGAAATTTCTGTAGAGATAAGCTCAGTGTTTTAAGGAGAGAGTCCTCCTGGAAGTGCAGTCACATGCAGTCATCCACCAACACTCTCCTGCCATGGTAAAGATCTATAAAAGCTGAAGCAAATGTTGATTTACAGACTAAAAATTCTCCCACCTAAAAGCCTGTGTCTTTCCGTTACAAAAAAAGGGAATTGAGGATGTTCTTACATGGATTTTTTAACTTCAGAGTCACTCCTGATTTTTTTGTTTGTTCCCTTTCCTGGGAATTTTTGCACACGTAGCAGTTTTTCAAATGGAAGGTGGAGGGGGAACCTTGATCAGATGCTTCTTCGAAAGACTTTTCACAGCAATTCATCTGTCAAGTGTGGAAGACAGGTGAGTGAGGAAATTGCTTATATTTTATGAAAGGTTTCTTATTTTAAAGGAGAAAAAGGCAGTTATGAGTCACCTCCAGTGCAGACAATTATCTTTCATGGAGACTGGGCAGCAGTTTTGCAACCTTTCCCATCATGTGTGTCCCTAAAATGTTCCCAGAGACTCCAGCTGGGTCAAATTAAGCACACTGAGCTTCATAAAAATTTGAAGCTCATATGTCAATAACCTTTTGTGTCCTCTGACTCCAAACTTTTTCTATTGGCAGACTATAATCTGAAGCCTGCCTGGCTGCATAGCAATTGTATTATCTGGTTGAATTTCCTGGCCACACTGGAATGAAGTAATTTGCACCTGAGTGGGGACATCCCCACCAACTGCCCAGGTAATTCCATCTGCAGTCTCAGCAGAAGGGCTGAAGAGACAAAAAGACTGTGCCAAGAGCTGTTTCCTGTGTCTGGAGAGGACCACAGTGGTGCTGCAGGCAGGAGCTGTCCATATCACCAGTGTCTGGTCCATGCCTTTTCTGTTCCATAGCTGGAAATTCTTTTTTTTTTTTCCTTTTGTGCACCTTCCACCCAGTATCAGAAAAAAGCACTTGGATGCTGCGTCTCCATTTAAGGCTTTGATGTTTGTTTAGAAGCTTGAAAGAGGGAGGAAAAACAGAAAAACAAAAGACCTTATAAATCTTTAGAAATCACTAAGTTTTGGGCTTTTTTCTTTTGCTACAAAGAAGAACATCTATAATGTAACAGTTAAAAAATGCCTTTAAAGCTTTATGCTTTTGCCTAAGTTGAATAAAACAAAGCCACAGAATATCTTTAAAAGGCTCTAAAGAAGGAAGCAGTCTTGTGTCACTCCGTGATAAACTATCTACTTAAAAGCTTAAAAGGAAATAGCCTGAAACCCGTGGAAGCACTTCGGTGTGAAAAAAGGGGGCTGAATGTTCAGAATTAGTCTCACATTGTGAGCAAACTCCCCAGGAGCTCACTTTGGTCCACCCTTCATGTGAAACCAAGGGTCTCCCGAAAAGAAAAGGTGTGAGGTTTTTTTTACTTCAGGTGAACAGTTTATTATGGGTTGGTAGAAAAGGTTTGCCCTTAAGCCCTGTATGCACGAGTAGGACTGCATGAAATACAAGCCAAAATGGCTAATTGGAAAGAAAATGCAGATGTTTTATTCAGTTGTAAATGCTGGCCCTGCTGCCTGGAGGAGCCACTGACAGGATTTCATTCTTTTGTGACTACAAAGCAGAGGTGGAGAGAGCAGGCACTGACAGGGGTCGGGAAATAAAGGAGAGGCTGTGCACAAAATGTATTCCAGTGCCAATTCCAACATTTCACCATCTCAAGCTGGAAGTTGCATGACAATGGAGAGCAAGAAACTTTTCAGCAGCAGAGAAATAGGTGCTCCCTCCAAAACCCCTGCCTGCCCACACACAGACTTTGCTGTGCTTGATGAGACACATTTCTCCAGTCTGATCCCACTTCATGGCTCATTATGGCTCTCTGTAACCTGCTCATATCTTCTTTTGAGGCTAGAAAACAAAGCAGGGCAGCTTTAATATCACAAGATGGGTTGGGTTGGAAGGGATCTTAGAGGTCACCTCATTCCACCCCCTTCCATGGGCAGGGACACCTTCCTCTATCCCAAGATGCTCCAAGCCCCACCCAACCAGGCCTTGAACAATTTCAGGGATGATCTTGGAGGTCTTTTCCAACCTCAGTGGTTTTATGATTCTGATTTGTTCAAAACTGCTGATGGATTAAGTTTTAGCCAGCAGATTCCCTGACAGATCGAATCCCAACAGCCCTGCACAGCTGGCACAAAGCCATTAAAGAGCAAAAACCCGACACAAACTCTCTGTTGGATGATATGGCTTATTTAACACTAAGGCACTTTGATCCCAATCTGTATTTGTACGCAGGGAGATTTGGAAGTGCAACAGATTCCATATTAATCACGGAACTCCAGCTTGTCTTCCTGCATAAAAAACAAACAAACACCAAAACACCCAACAAAGGGACTAAACAGAATCCTCTCATGTCCTACAAGACAAATGACACGCTGCCTCTACCTGGTGCTGGCTGGCAGCTCCTTGGGCACCTCGGGAGCACGTTCCCAAACAACAGCAGCTGGGCCGGGCTCGTTGGGATCCCATTCCCGAACAACAGCAGCCGTGCGGGGCTGCCCAGTGCTGGGTTGCCCCAGTTGCAGAATGTGATTGATGCCCACTCAACTTGGTGGAAGCAACTTACTCACTAATTAGTTCCTCCTTTCAGCACATTTAGCCCAGACTGGCAGGACGAGCTTCCTGGGAATAAGTTCCAACGGATTGTCTACAATTATTCATCACTCAGCATGGATGGAAGGAGCTTTTCTTTCTGGCAGTGCCCTCCCACCTAAGGCTGGATGCTGAGTCTTCTTCAATTTCTCTTTGCTGAGACACTCACAATTAATATATTGTTATTTGTGTTTTCCATGCATTATTTATTAAATCACAGATAAACTCGAGGCTCCACGAGCCTGTCAGGGGAACTTATTTTGCCAAGGGTTGCATGGAATCCCAGAACGGTTTGGGTTGGAAGGGACCTTAAAATTAATTTCATTCCACTCCATGCCACAGGCAGGGACACCTTCTAATATCCCAAGTTGCTCCAAGTCCCATCCAACCTGGCCTAGGACACTTCCAGGGATAAGGCAGCCACCATCTTCCCAGGCAAAGCAAAAATAAATGGAAGAGTCATTTGTCTCTGCCACATCCCAGTCTCCAGACTGGAAGGATCAGATCAGACTGACACAGTCATCTGTCATGTGAATGCACCTGTGCTGAAAAAAATAACCTCAGCTGATGATAATGAGACAGAAAATCAGAAGGATTAGCACATGTGGGCTGCTCCGGGAGTGCAAGGTGAGCAGAGTTGGTTCAAAGCCAAAAAATTACAGGAGTGATTTTGATAAAAGACCAGTTGTGGCACAAAGTTGGAATGAGACAACAGAACAGATGAGGAGTCAGAACTTTCCTGCACAAAATGGGAGATGGTGAGCACACCCTGATGGGACAGGTACAGGGGACTCCCTTGTGCAAGGGACATGGAAGGAGGAGCACAGACAGACAAAATTGTCCATTGTAAACAACAAACCAAAATTAGAATTTTTCAATTCTGTCATTTCAAAAGATATGCCTAGTTCTTCATTATTAACTTCTGTCCAATTGTTTAATTACCTCTTAATTGTCAGAAGGCATGCCTTGGTTGGCAGTCAGAATTAAACATGGGTTTGGCACTTTCAGAGTGCAAGGTTATATATGAAGTACCAATAAAGCCCTGAAAGACAGCTAAATAATATTAATTATGTCTTTCTTAAAAGAGAACAACTGAACACATTTTTTTCTTGTTTTGGTGGTTTTACCATCTGAGTATTTTGACTCTTATTTTCAGAGGAGCATGAATACAAAATTAGCATCTGCTTTCAGAGCTGCCTTAGGTTTATTGAAAATGCTCATTTATTCAAACCTGGTGACAAGTGGTGATGACTAAATTAATAGGCAACTTGGCAAGGGGGATATTTGATAAACTGCTTGGAGAAGTGTTAAATACCTTTCTCCAGCTATGGAGGAAACTTTAACTGAATACATATCTTAAAAAAAAAGTGATTAAATAGAAGAGTATCTAAAGCTTTTGCACATAATGATTGAACACAGGAATTTTCTGAGGGAACAATGGCCTCATATATGCTGTCATTAGTAAAACATGGTATATAAAATAAAAATACTGGTCCACTAATAACAACCCTTTAGGAAAAATTTATGAACAATAAAGTAACTGTTTAGCCTGAAAGATTTAGAAGGAAATACTTGTAAAGCAATAACAGTTTCCTACCTTTCCTGTCAAACTTAATAACTCTATCAGATACTAATTATTCTAAAATAGTTGTAAATAAAACCATTAGAATTTTATTTAATAGAACTAGAATGTCTTTGCATAAATCAGTTTATTTCCCCAGGTAAAGTGTCCTGATGTTTTTAAGTGGGAGTTCATTCCTTCAGCTTCAAGATAATGAAAGGCTAAAATTCAAAAGAAAAGCCAGGTATGAATGAAGCATAAAAATGTGTGTTAAATGTTCATGTGGGGAAATTATTTTGTTTGGTATCAGGATGTGATATTACTAAGGGACAGGATTTGATGCTATTGGGAAAAATTTCCTCACAGAAAGGCTGATCAGGCACTGAGACAGGCAGCAGTGGAGTCCCCATCCCTGGAAGTGTCCAAAAAACAACTGAATGTGGAACTCCATGATTTGGTTTAGTGACATGGTGGGATTCAGTGGAAGGTTGGACTTGATGATCCTGGAGGTCTTTTCCAACCTTAATGATTCCATGATTCTATGGAAAGGTCGTATTGGAGTTTATACAGAATTTTCTAAAGAAAACCAACAAAACCCAACCAAATAAACAAAATCCCAACCACCACCACCATCCCCTCCCACCCCTTTAAAAAAAAAAAGACACGAAATTTTGCATTTTAATTTTGAGGCAGAACCTGTTGGGTTTCAGAGGGGACTTTCCCCAGGCCAGGACAGAGGCTGATTTCTGCCCTCGATCTCAGCTTGAGGGCAGAGACCTGAGGAATCTGCCCAGGGAAGGTGGAAAACCCTGCACATGTTGGATGTCACAAACCATGGCTTCCAAAGGATCCATCCCAGAAAATACTGAAAGGTTCCAAAGAAACTGGAAAAAATAAATCTTGCTTTCAGTCTTCACAAGACCAAAATCACTTTTCAAAATAAATTTTCAGCTCTTCAGTTTGTCTAATCTGCTCAAGACATCACAGCTCTTCTTTCCTTCCCACACTTCTGATGAGGATACATCCCAGCTGGATCTATGGTAGATGGAAAAGGGAGTAAGAGCAAATCCAACATGGCAAAAGTGAAGAGGAGAATTAATTTGCCATAGTTCTCCACCAGAAGAGGTTTGGAATTGTGAGCACTCAAATATTTTTGAAGGTGGTGATAAGGTCCTGGCACAGGGTGCCCAGAGAAGCTGTGGCTGCCCCATCCCTGGGAGTGTCCAAGGCCAGGCTGGACAGAGCTTGGAACAACCTGGGCTAGTGGAAGGTGTCCCTGCCCACGGCAGGGGATGGCACTGGATGATCTCTACATTCCCTTCCAACCCAAACCATTCCGAAATTCTATGATTCCATGATTTTTACAGCATGTTCAGATGATCAGTTCACTACCAGTACTTTTACAGCTGTAAACCCAGGATTTTCCAAGGCTCACAACTGCTCCTGTGGTTTCCTATACTAAATGCCTTAAATCTGCAGCAGAAAATGAACCTTTTAGGCAGTGAAGGAAAAGATTAGAACCTGTCCCAGTTTTGGGCAGACATGCATATCATTTACCCTATTTTGCTGTGTTAGTCCATTAAAGTTTATGACCCTCCAAGTTTTATTTTTTTCAGAGCCCCAGTTAAAGGGCTGGGATGTTCTGGCGGTTTGATCCAGAAAATAGACAGACTTTGCTGCTGACAGCTAGCAAATGATCCACCAGATGCTTGGATCTGCAGCTCCGGAGCCCAGCCAGGGGCTTAACGTGAAGAATTAAAATCTCTCTCCTTCAGCAGCACCGAAACGCCTCATTAGTGCTGTAAAGGAAGAACTGAGGGTGCAGCACTGCTGTAAATAGGATTCTACGTCTCTCGCTAGCACAAGTCATTAATAGCCTTGGGAAGGAAGGAATTTCCAGGCTGATGGATACGGGCTTTATGTCCACACGACTTGGGCATGTGGGTTGTTTGGCAGTGTTCTCCCTGCTCTTCATCTGGCCTCATGTACTTCTCAACTCCCTACCTAAGCCAAAAAAAAACCACCTTTGAAAAGTTCATCGATTCCTGGCTTAAAAAAATAACAAGGCTCTCGAAGAGAACAAAATCAGCAGTTCCCATGGTTATATTTTGCTTCACTTACCTACGCAACACTTCTGTTCTGCTGGTATTTGTCCCCAAATGGCACAACTTTTCAGATTTCCTCCCCCAAACCTTAGGCTAAAATTGCCTTGACAAATACTTAGCTCAAATTTCAGGAAGACTATTATCTTTTGAAAAGAAAGTCTTAATTCTCAGTGAAATTGCCATCTTTGGGTCCCTAACAGAGCCATTTCTCCCTTTCAGAGAGAACCGTGGTGGATCACAGAACATCCTGAGCTGGAAAGGACCCCCAAGGATCACCAGCTCCATGGAGAGCTTGACTTTAATACCAATGCTTCCACATTTTTTCATATCCTCCATCAGGGCACTCCTTTCCAAGGACAATTACAACAATAATTTCTACTTGCTTATTTAATTGGAGGTAATAACTTTTAATATATCCTAGCTGAAAAGTAGTATTCTGAGTTTATTTGCCAGAGCACTGTTTAAGTCCTCCCCAAGTGTGTATTTTTATGCATGATATGTACTTCTCATCTACAAAAAGGTGTAGCTACTACAACTTAGATCATTATATAAGATGATGTTGCCTATGCTAAAGAAAGACCTTGTTTTTCCAAGTTTTCTCCTTCAAAGCTGTCTGAAAGGAATAAAAAAATCCCAAAGATGTATTTAAAATCTTCTCACATCAGATTTTTCACTTCACTGTGAATTTGAGCGCAATATGGAATGAGAAAGTAAACAATGTGGTTTTTATCTCCAAGCATTGAGCTCCAATTAAACATCATAAATTAAGCCTGTTGCACTCAAAGCTGACTAAATCAGGAAGAAAATGGATACAGTTGTGGAAGTCTTAAATAAGAAGTTTATATTATGCCACCAAGATCCTTTTCTGTGGGAGGAATTGTCTCAGCCTTGTGAATCTAAAGTGTAACGTGGACTTTCGTTGTTAATTATTACAATCCACAGATATTTGGGATGTTGCTTTGTTTATGAAGTCTCTTATTAGGCAAAAGATTAACGAAGATGTGACCCACTGCAAGCTCCTTGGGAAAATCTCAGTTTAAGCACTTTAAGTTTGATAATCTAATTTCCTGTATCAACAGAAAAATTTCAGGAATGTGTCCATCAGCTGTTCTATGGGCTGAGTGCCAATAAAAAATCAAATCCCAGGAGAAAAGGCTTCAATCAGCAAATGCACATGTCTTGTGCTGAATTATGATATTCCAGTGGCTTTTCAGTTTCATTCATTCCCATTCAAATTTGAAGTATTAATATTAATTCCGGTCTTACCTAAAGTCAGGGGGAGCTTGGCCAGGCTAACAGTGGAGCTGAGATAATGAAGGACCTTGGGATTTCACCTGTACTGCGAGATTCCATGGATCTCTGAAAGGACAAATCCCCTACTCAGCTCTTTCTGAGCCGGGATTATGAGGTTTGGCCCATGTTAATGTCAAAGCCCAAGTTTGAGTCTGGAGAAATCCAGGAAGATGAAAGCAGAGACTGAAGTATTTTCCACCGGACTTCAGTGAACCTGGGACAGTGAGATAAGATCTCATTTTATGTGTATTCACATATTATTGCCTTCCCAGATCTAACAGAACACCTGACTATAGGAAAACTTCAGGCTCTTTATTCCCAAAGGCATTTTTTTTTTCTATTTTATCAACCTCATTACCATGGAAAGTCAGTGAATATAAAGACATTTTTCATGTGGCAGAAAGACAAAAACTGCTTAATTTTTTATATTTATCAGCAAATATTGAAACCTGCATATCAGGGATTATTATTACCAATTTATATCACTGTAAATTTGTTGACCGAGAAGCACCTCCGCCAGCTTTCAACAGGGCAATGAGTAGAGAGTGGGACATGGACATCTTCTGATTTATTTTTCTTTCATATTCAACTATTCCATGCATGATTTGCATCACCATTTCCAAGGCTATCAGAAGATAAAACAAACAAGAAAAGTCAGCTGCAAGAGCTGATAATCTATATGCAGTACAATCAAAGCCCCTTTGTATGAAGGCCTCTCCAGAAAGCCTGAATTCCAAGAAGATTGCTTGAAAGGCAGGGAAGTAAAACAACTGCTGTGCAAGGCAGCTGAAGAGGAACCTGCTGGAGCAGTGACTGAGAGAAGCAAAACAGCCCCACAGACCAGATTAAGGCAGAGTTAAATAAACCACTCACACAGCCTCATGCTGGACCTGCAAGGCTCTGCCTGGAAGGTGCAGCTGAACTAAACCCAGAGGTAGATCCGGCTCCGTCTCTGCCAATAACCAGTGGTAGATGGGTTGGAATGTCAGAACTAATTAAGTGGATAGTGATTCTTCCCTCTGGTAATTTCATTACTCCACGTGCAGTGTTCCACTCATTGTAGGTTTAGGACTTCCTGCATCAGTTCTGCTTTTCCGTGTTTTAATTCTGTCACTTTGTCCTGTTTCTCTTTCAAAGAAAGACTCTTTCAGTCTAAAACTTCATTAAATCCGGTGTGAAGATTCACCTCTTTTGCTTTATTTCAAAGCTACTATTTTCTAGTTTCTTCTGAAGTCCCCTAGATCTGGCGAGAGATGACCCGGAGAGCTGCTCCCAATGGATCCTGGACTCCGGGAGTGATGGATCTGCTGGGACAGCCCTGAGAGGGACCTGGGCAAGGTGATTGTTCCGTGGGAGTCCTGGTTTTGGAGCCCCAACTCCACTGTGCATCCTGAGCTGCATTGGATGGATGGGGCTATAATGCACTGATGGTCCCTGGGCCAGGCCTTAGGCTGGAATTTGGGCTCACCCTCCTGCTGTTCCCTCCTGAAGCCCCTCAGGGACCCCATTCCAGGTCCCTCCCAACCCAAACCATCCTGTGGTTCTGTGAACACCTCTCTGTGTTCAGAGAACTCCCTGGGATGTCTTGGAGAAGAGATCAGAAATCCAGGCACAGCATTCCCAAGGAGCTGGGTTCCTCTTGGGTTTTTAAGTAGCCTAATGATGTTTTGATCCTCACTCTTCTACAAATTATTCTCAATATTTCAATTCTTTTTTCTGACAGTGACTGAGCACTGAGCTGATACTTTTCTCAGAATTATCCAGTATAACCTAAGATCTCATTCCAGAGTACCAACAGTAAGATTTCAGTCCTTCATTAGGACTAATCAAATTAAACTCTCTCTCTCAATGTGTTTTATTTTACTTTTTCTTACAATGAATCTCACCTGCAGCTGAAGGAA
>NW_008238434.1:2031238-2042348 GCF_000691975.1 Corvus brachyrhynchos
CACTTTCTCTGTGTAATGTGTAAATTCTATTGCGCTCAAATAAATTGCCAAACATCCCAATTGCATAAAAATGTATCAGAAATTTAACAGGTGAAATATGAAGGGCCAAGTTTGACTCGGGTTTCAGAGAGCAATTCTACATAGATACAGAATGTTTCCTGCTTTCCTATTTTTCTCCAAGAAAACAGAAGTTTTATTTAAAATTTGGACATAATGTAATTATCAGATATTTAATAATAATTTGTTCCTTCTACAAGGAGAACAGCAATCTTTCATAGCAGTTTTATGAATTAACAAGCATTTAAGAGAGTGTAAAAAAACTGAATTTGAAAACAAGTTGTATTGACAGCTCCTAAAATAACAGTTACTCATGGAGAACCATTTCAAATCAGTTTCTAATGGCACAATTCAGCTCCAGGTTTGGTATATGCTGAAAGCTGCACTTCTCTAAGACAAATATATTTTATCCACTGATGGGGAACAGTTTTGATAGAAAAGTGATTCCAGTTTGCAGGTCCCAATATCTGTAGAATTAGAGAAATGTGCTTGCCTAGAAAAAGACAAAGAAAACAAGTGCATGGCCGTATCAGCATAAATGTGGGTTTAAGGCTGCAAAGATGATTATCTCAATTTTCTTTGGAATTGTATTTATTTGTTTGTATTAAATGGCAGTCGCTTGGATCTGACAGTATCTGGAGATGCAATCTAGTAATGGAAAATTAAAATGTGCAGTTTCAGCTACGGGGGCTTATCTTCAATAATGGAACTATCCAAGCAAAACTTGCCTTTATTGAGAGTTTCACCAGCAGATGGTCTCTGTCCAAAATGGAAACCCACTGAAGGAAGAACATTTTTTGCCATTAATCAGCACAAAACTTTCTATTTTTATGCCCCACCTTCAAGTCTCATTAAATTTCTGGAAGTCCTTTTTCCTATCCATTCACCACAAAAAGACAAGGAATATCCAGCAGACATTTTCATTAGTGCTTGACAATATTTTATGCCAATTTCTTTATGCTCTTTGCTTGACTATTAAGCAACAGCACAGATTATACATAGATTAAAGAAATCAGGTTTAATTAGACTGCTGATTAAAGCAAATATTTTCCTGTGCCTTAATAAACAGGGCCATTAACACACAACTTTCTGCTTGAAGGTGATGACTTGGTTTCAGTCACGGTGTGTTTGGAATAAAGTGTGATTGGGATTTGGGAAAGGACAATGGTTTCCTGAGAAAGTGAGAGGAAAATTTCTTCATGTCTAAAATGCCAAGATATGAAGTCAATTCACCAAGGTTTGAAAGAAAAACAAGCAGAATACTGAGAAATACTCAAATGACATTGGCATTTTTCCCCCTGAATCTTTTTTTTTTTTTTTTTTTTAAGTGTTATAATAAACAACATTCATGCTGATAAACTCCTGCAGGCTTGTTCATAGTGAGCATTGGAATAAACCCTGCTCCTGCTTCCATCCCATCCATATTAAATGGGAACAGAGGAGCACAGACAGACAACAATCACACCCACACATCCATGTTAAATTTCAGGTTATTCTCATTCCCAAAGGAGCAGCACAAGGCCAAATAAAAATCTTTCATGTGCCATTTACTGGTGTTTTTCTCAGAAAAACAGCATTTATTTACATGAACCTAATTTACTGTAGATGGAAAATTCGGTAGCAGCACTGGAGGCTAAACAGAGACGTGAGGCTGGTAATAAAACTTGGAGTAAAATTCTGTAATTAAAGCTCCACTGAGAACATGAAACAATCCGTGCATCCATCTCCATGTATATGATTACATATGTCCAGTGTTACCTCATAGACATATGAGCCACCAAAATGAAATATCAGTGCTGCCTCGCTGAGTGAGGGAGAGAATTAAACCTTCATAGCTGGATTTGCCAGAGAAGCATTGAAATCAATCTCTTTAAAAGACATTTTAAGGACATAAACAAGTGTTGTATATACCCGCAGCAAAATTAAATGTAAAAATGTATTGCCTCTGAGGCAGAACAAAATAGTTGCTTGCAGTGAACAATATTGCACAGTCGCAGCATGGGCTTGGAATTCTATTTCAGGGAAGAAGGTCTGAAAAAGAAAAACACATTAATAATAAGCTTCTGCCTGTGATAATGGAAGTTTCGAAATCCTTGATTTTAGTGTGCCATGTAAGTGAGGAAAATTTTTACGGGCTTTTTTTTCCCCCCTTTTCCTTTTCTTCTTTTAGTTCACTTAGTGCACAGCACCAAAAAAGGATAGGAGCTTGTTTCTTGGGAAGTGTTTCTCTCTCCCTCTCTTCTCCTTTTCCTCCATGAGCTGATTCCTTACATGCACCAGGCAATACATAACTCCACTGAACCAAATAGAGGAGCAGCAATTCTTTCTAACGATTCCCACATGGACAATAGGAATCTGTGTCAGATGGAAGCATTATAAACAATATGACAGCACAGAACCACAGCAGATTTCCATAAAACCTGGTGATCATTTGCCTTTTATTTTATATTTGCTAAGCATGCCCACTGTAACTCTTCCCTCATGCACTGCCGGTGAGTGATTCCTACACTGGTAGAAGGAATTTCCTCCCTCAGACTGAATTGTTAGCACTTGGATGAACTCAAATGTAGCTGAATTATTTGGGAACAAACGCAGATCTTACAGGCCCCAAATATTCAGTCATCTTGCAACAGGCCATGGCAAACAGTCAAATGAGAATTCTTCCCATTTCTCTCAACAGGACAAGAGGAAACGGCCTCAAGTTACACCAGGGGAGGCTCAGGTTGGACACCAGGAGGAATTTCTTCATGGAAAGGTTTGTCAAACATTGGAAGGGGCTGCCCAGTGAGGTGTTGGAATCCCCATCCCTGGAGGTGTCCAAGGAAGGCCTGGAGGTGGCACTCAGTGCTCTGGGCTGGTGACAAGGTGGGGATCGGGCACAGCTTGGACTCCACGGGCTGGGAGGGCTTTCCCAAACTCAGTGATCCTCGGATATTACTCTACATTTCTAGGATTCTTTATTGTACCACCAGGATGGATGGATTGAGTAAAGTATTGATTTTGCTCATTTCCTAATGGTAGCTCTTCTGGTGTGCAAGATAATGAAGGGAAGGAATTGGAATATGCAGAAGAAGAGCTAAATGTACATAATCATCCTGGAACTTCCCACTGTGACAGATTATCCCGATGCTCTGGAGCAGATGTACTATATTTACTTTAATATCTCCAGAACAGCATGGATACAGCGTTGTACATTCTGCGGTCCCCATAGGAAATCATTATAATTTTCCTTAATTTTTTCACTTTTTAAATCTTGGAAAACTCTCACTTTTATATCCACTTCTCCAGCACATCACTTCCTTCGTTTTTTAGAGCCACTGTAACTCCTTGAGAAGTGTCATATTCAGTGTTCTTCCACTGATGAGAACTTGAATTTTGATTTTAATGGAGACTTCTCTGGTGGATGCAACAAGAATAATAATTACTGTGTGACTAAGCTTGCTTTCCTCCCAGACAAAAATAAATTTCCAAGGTCTTAATTTACACTGCATTTTGTTTGTTCATTTATTTATTTATTTATTTATTTTTTACAACTTGTCTTTTCCATAAGTTTGAGTCTTATTTTTTTAATTTGGGTGGATTAAATGCTTTTAATCCACACACACACTCCTTCTTCATGCTGTACATATTTCCCTCAGAAATACTAATATCTGCCAGTGGGAAATAACTGCTGAACAGCAGCTTCCTTTGTGCTGAGCTAATTTAGGAAGGTATTCACCTTGTCCTCCATGGTGTTAAACCAACTGCTGGTCGGAGGGCTTCACCTTTTATTTCTAAATATAAAAATAAAAATGTCAAGGCAGCTGTAGGGAGCTGATTAGAAAATTGCCCTTCCTGGGAGACAAGAGAGAACAACCAAGCCCTAAGTAGAGAAAATGCAAATTAATTGTCCCTTTCCTTCCTCTGCCTGTTAATAGCTGTTAAGAGAGAATTCCAGACTTTTTCCATTGTCTCGTGTTTAGCGTTCACACGGAACAACACAGCCAAGCTCCTACATGAGATGATCTCAAAGCATTGTGAATTGTACAAATTAATTAAATCCAATCAGGTCCCTGAAGAATCAGCCTCTGGGACTCCTGAGGCACTTTGGCTTCATTCCCTTCAGCGAGCCCCATGAGAGGAGCAGCGCATGGGCAGCGGCTGGCGGTGGAGACTCAGCGAGACAGAAAACGGCAGCCACTCGGAAAAAGGAAAAAAATCATCGTAGCTAAGGTTTTAGGAATAGTAAAGTGGTATAATGTTAAACAAAATTATGGCTTTATAACGAGATGTGACAACCAGCAAGACATATTTGTTCATAGAACTGCTATGAAAAAGAATAACCCTGAAAAATACATCCCAAGCTTAGGAGATGGAAAAGTAGTAGAGTTCAAAATTCTGCAAGGTAGAAAAGGGTTACAAGCATCGCAGGTCACTGGGCCTGATGGTGTTCCTGTAAAAGGCAGTATATATGCTAAAAATCGTAGTCATGTTAGACAATATCCACATTATAAGCCCCCCCTACAGTCTCCCTTTCCTAATCCAACCTTTCCCTTTTGCCCTATACCTTATATGAACCCTTTCCTAAGTTTACCCCATCCCCAGTTTATCCCTAATCCGTTCTTTCACCCATGGTTTCCCTCACAAAACCATGCCTTTGCCAATTGTTTCCCCAAAAATCCCTCTCCAATGATGATGGGGGGATGAAAAGGGGGAGGGAAGAAATTAACTATTGTTGTTTGGAGTTCCAACAGGTACAAATGGAAGAAACCCTCTCCTGCCTCAGTTTCCCCACAAACCATGCTCAGAGTCCTGTCTCCCTTCTGTCAGCCCTAAGATGTTCCAGAGAATCTGTTTGGACATTTAAAGACTCAGGAGGGTGGCTTGTTTTGTTTTAAAACTGTTCTTGCTATGTTCATCCAGTTGTTTTCAATGTTAAGTTTTAAATCTCTTTTTGTTAAAAATAAACGGGTGAGGTGTTGGGGTCCCTTCCCCCCTGCCATGGAGCCCTGGGAGAGGGGCCCTGGGAGGGAGGCACGGGGTTTCCCTGCCCCTGCTCAGCCTCGTTCCCATGGTTGGTTTGTGTTCCCTGCGCGGGGAAGGACCCTCGGGTCCCGTGACTGAGCAGTTCCTCAGCAGAGCCCCGTCCATGCAGCTGGAGAAATAAACATCTCTCTGAAACATCTGTCAAGAATCCGTCCATATGTATTTCTTTTCCACGGGCCTCGTTGTCTGATACACGTGTTGCAGTGTCCCCGCTGTAACACCCTACCACTGTTTTATTTGGGAAATGGTGCAAAGTCATGCTAAATTAGAGTGGTGAGGCATCAACACAAGGCTGGAAAAAGCTCTTGTAACAAAGATTAAAGAGACAAGGAATGGGCAGGAATTTTCCTTGTAGAAGCAGTGTGGGAAAGCCACTGGACATCACTGGGGAGGGATTTGAACTGTGGACTTGAAGAGAGCTTTCAGAGCACACTGAAGTTACAGAAATCCCAAATCATTACACCTGAGTTCTTTCTCTTGGGAGGGGTGAAATCTGTACTACAACAGCAAGTACTGGCTAATCACTGTCAAGGAAGGAATGATCTTCTGAGGCGAGCCTCAGAAATCACAGAAAGATTCCATATGTTGTCAACATTTGCACCAACCTGAACATTAATATCTATATTTGCATCTTTTCTGTGCACCATTTGCATTGTTAGGCTGCCCAAGTAGGTCCCCTCAAGCTGGTGAGGCTGTGACTTCAGCCTCATCTGAAGTCAGAAGGAATTTTAAAGCTGATGTTTTCACTGCCACTATTTTATACTCTAAATATAGGTGATTCACACTTTTAAAGCTGCATTTTTAGTCAGCAAATCCATTTGCTTAGGAGGCTCTGCTTGGTGAAATACTGGATGAAGACTCCTTGAGACCAAGATGAATCAATTAAAGAAGAAGAAAACCTGGCCTCACTTATGACATTTTGTGAAGGGTCCCTTTTTCCTGTGAAAATCCTGCCGTTTTAGAGTCCAGAAGGCACCAGTGTTTTCCACAAGACAAAGAACCCTTGATCAATTGACTTCCTCATTTATCTGTGTGCTTTTCCTCAGCCATCTGCAAAACAAGCAGGAGGCAGGGGCCCCTGACATTCCATAATAAACTACTTCTATCCCAGAACATGTTGTGTCAGAAACTCCTGTACAAACTTTCTGCTATCTCCTCATAAGTATTTTGCTCTATAAGTGCATCTGGAAGTTCAGCTGTTTCCAGTTTTGGTTTTGTTTTTTATTTTTACTGAGCTTGCATTCATTGCCACTATAACGAAAACTTCCATGGTTCATTACCCCTGAGTGATAAATTTAGGCAGAGAGTTCATTTGTCTAGACAGGAATATCTGAAATAGATGAACCGAGACCCAATTTTACTGTAGTTCATGAGATGAAGGCTGTGCACACCAACAGGCACTCAATTTTCAAAAAGAAATATTTTATATTTACAAATGATGTAAATAGGCTGAAGATTTGAGACAATATCAATAGATCATACCCAAGCATGACTGGGTTGGACACTTATAGATTTTCCAGTTCAATACTTTGTTGCCCAACACGAGAAGCATTTTAAACACATTACAAGGGCTCTTTAACAAAATGCTGCATTATTATAGAGGAAAGCTGACACCATTCTCTGCATCACCTTCAAAATGGAGTTGTTTTCTTAAACTTATTAGTTTTTCATTCTTTAAAAGTCATTTGCCTCATGTAGACCCTCAATATTCCATCTGTGTAAAAGCCACATGCCCTGGACTCTCGCCATTTGCAGTAACCTCTGCCACTGCAAATATGAGCAAAACCCCACCAAAAAAAATCATCCTTTCACATGTTGTGTGGATCATGTTTCTTCACTACTTCCCCAGCCAAATCTTGTCTTGGCTCAGTCCTTGCTCCCAGATTAGGAGTGGGGAGTAAACTCCTCATGGGGATTGTAGGACTCCAAAAACCACACTGGAAGATTATTCTTGTTTAGGCAATGTGTCCTTCGGGGTTGTGTGTGTTTAATCTCATGGTTTTGCACAGACTGAAGACATCCTGCAGACAGACCAGACCAAATGTGTGTCTTCAGTTTTCCAAGCAATCTCCAAATCCCAAAAGGCTGAAACATCCAGGTAAATCCCTCAGATTCCCTACAAGAGTAAAGAATATACTGCTGAGGAGAGGCTGTCTGGGAAGAAAAGGGAGATTTATTTCTGCATGAGTAGGGGCAGCACTGTGCAGGGATAGAAATCCTCAGGTGCAGTCTGAGATACGGGACACTTCTCCAGCCAGGAAATTCTCAGCTGCCCTGTACCCAGCCAGGCACATATAAAGCTTTCTCTTCTCTTGGACAATCAACAAGGTGTTATTTTATACATTTACTTTAATTGTCGCTTTTTCTTTTTCTTTTTCTTTTTCTTTTTCTTTTTCTTTTTCTTTTTCTTTTTCTTTTTCTTTTTCTTTTTCTTTTTCTTTTTAAAAAAATCGAAACAACTATCCAGACACCAGTCCAAATGAATATTTTAAAATCTCAAAGCATTTTTAGACACAGATTTTTTGTCCCAATCATGTTTTCTACTCCTCCATTTCCTCCTAGTTGCCAGCTAATATCCAGAACAATCATTTCCCAAGTGCAGCCACCTCAATTATAAGGTGCTATGGACAGAGGCTCTTCTACAAGATAGTAAGGGTAGAGGCTTAATTAGAGTGTTGATAAAAGAGCTATTTGAACTCTCCTCACTTCTTAAAATTATTTCTCTTACAGACCTCAGTGGGCTTCAAAAAATCTCTCACAATATCTGGGGAAAAAAACCCTCGTGGTTTGGTATCTCAGGTTTCTGTGGCCGAGGGTAGGGAGGAGCAGTTCCTTCTGGGGTGAGCTTTTCCTTGGAAAGATAGAATCATGAAATGGTTTCAGTTGGAAGGGACCTCAAAGCCCATCCAGTGCCACCCCTGCCATGGGCAGGGACACCTTCCACTAGCCCAGGCTGCTCCAAGCCCCATCCAGCCTGGCCTTGGACACTTCCAGGGATCCAGGGGCAGCCACAGCTTCTCTGGGTACCCTCACAGCAAAGGAATCCTTCCCAATATCCCATCCATCCCTGCCCTCCAGCAGTGGGAAGCCATTCCCTGTGTCCTGTCAGTCCCTTCCTTGCCCCAATGTCAGAGATTGAATCACCGACACGGACCGGCAGGGAATCCGAATCGTTTATTCAAGGGAGTGAGTTGGTTTTATACACTTTTCTAAGGCACAGCATTTCCTTACATGGTGTGACCTATCCTGTGTTGCCACATCAGCAACACACTTCGTAGGGGTCTGCCCTATGACACCTCCTCCCCCCAGGGCCCGGTGGAGACAAGCCTCTCTGTGCCACCATGTGCTCCTTTGTGCTTCCATGTGCCTCTGCAGGCAGGTTTTACACAGGTTTTACACCACACAACCCAATTCTATCTTATAATTCCCCATATCTCAAGTCCCTCTCCAGCTCTCCCGGAGCCCCTTTAGGCCCTGAAAGGGGCCCCGAGGTCTCCCTGCAGCCTTCCCTTCTCCAGGTGAACACCTCCAGGTGAACACCCCCAGCTCTCCCAGCCTGGCTCCAGAGCAGAGGAGGATTAGCTCAGTGGCTTCATCTGGACTTGCTCCAACAGGCCAACATTTCCAAATCTTGGGCTAGCAAACTTGACATCAAATACACGTATTCAGCTGTGTATTCTGCAAAAAAAAAATTCCAGCAGGTATTTGAGGTCTCCTGCATGTTTTTTTCAGAGGCCAGGTAAATGCATGTTGCTGGGATTTGGTGTGGCTGGCTGCTGGAGGGGAAACATCAGGATTTTGCCAGTTTGCCTAGCAACAGCTGTGATAACTCTCCAAACCAGCACAGTCCTGCTCCTGCCTGGCCAAGAGACTCAGCCAGACCATTTCTATCACGTGTATTTATTAAGCTGTTTACATAATAACCAGCCAAAGGCTCCAATAATAGGGACAAAGTGGATTTCATCCACATGGCATTTCCTCTACACCACTTGCTTCAGGTGGAAGCATTAACAGGAACTCCAGCAAATACAATTACCAACCTTCCTTAATCTAAAGCCTTGATAAGCATAAATTAAGGAATTTTAAGCCTTTGGAAAATTGTGTATTCATAGGCCCAGCGAATTAAACCTTTCCAGTGAACCCTCAAAAAACTGCTGCTAATTTAAATAGCAAGTCTGCAGAGGATGCCAATCCCAGCGGTGCAACATAATTTTATTAAAATACTGCTTTTGAGGCAGCACACCAACATTCTTTAACCTCCAGGTTCATTAAGTTATGATCTCCTAATAGAACTTCCTATTAAAATTCCAAACAGGCAGCGAAAAACTGGGGGAAGGTGTAAAGAACTGTGAATGGCACAAGTCAGAGCTTTGGAGTTACAAGATTTGAAACAGAGCATTCAGGGATGACTTTTATAAAAAGCAGAAGTTTACAGTGAGAAATAGAAAGGAAATTTTATTTCAATCACATGTGGTTTTTTGCAAATTTTAAGTAGGTATTTTCTTTCTGAGCACTGTGAGTGTTGCAAGCCAAGTGGGTGAAATGAAGTAACTCCAGCAGACACAAGATGAGCTCCTGCCTGTTGCCATAAGACTTCCCAGCAGGATTGTGTGTCCTGCCATCCAAGCTTTGGGGATCAGTCGGTGCCAAGCTGTGCCTTATTCAGAGCTGTGGATCCAGAGGCCTCCTCTAATTCCTGCCTCTCTCTATTCAGTGCAGCCAGTTCAAAATTGGGTTTTTCATTCTTTCCGTTTGCCACGATGATTACAGTGTCATCCAAGCTGGCAGTTAGAGAAGGAAGGATTTCATATAGAAGGGTAGGAAAATGGCTGGATAGGACCAGAAGTGATGACTGAATTCAACCTTGTGTTCAGAGGGAAGTTTCTCTGTGGCTGTGCAATTCCAGGCAGATTATTCCTTAACTGATTTCAGACAAATGCTCCAAGTACTATTTGGAGGATGTGTGGATGTGAATATTGGGTGGGAAACACCAACATTCACCACAAGGATCAGTAAGGAAAGAGAAGGGACGGGATTTGGGATGGGGATTCTGCCCCTCTGCCCCTGTGCTCAGGTGAGAGCCCACCTGCAGAGCTGCCCCAGCCCTGGGGCCCAGCACAGGGAGGACCTGGAGCTGCTGGAGAGGCCAGAGGAGGCACCAGGATGATCAGAGGGGTGGAGCAGCTCTGCTGGGAGGAAAGGCTGCGAGAGTTGGGATTGTTCAGCGTGGAGAGGAGAAGCTTTTGGGGTGACTTCATTGTGGCCTTGCAGTGCCTGAAGGAGCTGATAGGAGACATGGAGAGAGACAATTTCCAAGGGATGGAGGGACAGGACAAGGCACAGGGAATGGCTTCCCACTGCCAGAGGGCAGGATTAGATGGGTTTCTGGGAAGGAATTCTCCCCTCTGAGAGTGGGGAGGCCCTGGCACAGGGTGCCCAGAGAAGCTGTGGCTGTCCCTGGATCCCTGGCAGTGTCCAAGGCCAGGCTGGACAGGGCTTGAAGCAATCTGGGATAATGAAAGGTGTCCCTGCCCATGGCGGGGGTGGGATGAGATGAACTTTAATGCTCCTTCCCCCCCAAGCCTTGCCATGACCTTCCAACCCAAACCATCCTATGAGTAATTTTATAATTCTATGAAATCTTGTTTTTGAAGTTGCTGATGTTATTGCAGCTCTTTAAGAGATCAAAATCTCTGAAAGAAAAACCCTTGCACAGTGTTCACTGATGGATCAGGCGAGTGCGTGCCAGGGAAGGCCATGAAATATATGTGCATTTTTACTGGAATGTGCTGGGTTTATAGCAGGATTTTGGGTGCCTAATGAGAAAAGCTATGGCTGTCAGATGATCAATAAAAGATGAGAAAGATTTTAGGATTAGCATCAGAAAACTCTTAAAAGGCAGCAGGAGAGAGAGAAAAAAAATACAACTTTCTTATGAATGTAAAATGGACAAATACACAGAGGAGCTATTGCTCAGGTGTTGCTCTGCCTTCACTTCATGTTTTCTCTCTGCATCATTTTCCCTCTG
>NW_008238434.1:2042405-2043710 GCF_000691975.1 Corvus brachyrhynchos
CCGAGACAATTCCTTTTCCTGCCTTGGTGCAGTTGGATAATTTGTGTCAATGAGCATTACTTGTCATAAATGAATTGTCAAAAAAAACATGGAGGAGAAGAGGAATAGAACATTTTGGCAGGTTAAAAATTCCATCAGGTACCTATTAGTGCCCTCTGGAAAATATTCTGATTCTAAGCGGGCATTGAAAGCTATGAAATATTGTCAGTGTCACTCTGTAACACCTGAGGATGTCACTTAACTCTCCATTAACAGAGAAAATTGTGTTGATCTGTTGTTAAAAAGGGTCAGAAATCAGAACCACTTTGCTAAATAAAGCCAACTGTGTGTGTTTATTCTGAGTGTGAATGAGTTCTGGTTGTCCACACTGCAATGCAGCAGTGGGAGGCACATCTTTCAACCTTTGAGGAATCATAAATGATTAATGCATTCTCATACCGAGCCAAGAACTTCTTAAGTTAAATAAATCTTCATTGATATGATCTTAAAATCCAATTTGATTTTCATTGATGTAAATACTAATTAGTACCAGAGAAGTCCGTGTTTGCAGCAAATACAAGAAGTGAAAAGAAGGGTTTTATTTGAATCCCTCTGTTTCTGCCAGGAGTTTTAGCTGCACATAACATGTATCTCAAAAAAAAGAGCCATCATATGAAGTAAAAAAATAGTATTTTATTTATCTCCAAGAGTGGTTGAAAATGCTACTGGAATTATTATTTTCTTTTTTTTTTAGGGTGAGACAGGTAGAGAGGAAGCCATGCACCTTCCCCTGTTAACTTTCAAGGATTTGTTCAGGTGTAATGAGTGTGAGTCCAAAATTTCTGCCACCTCCAGCACTTCCCTGGGAGCTAATCCTAATGGAGAGAGAAAGCCTTGCTCCTGCTGCTGCTGATCCTATTCCAAGAAGGATGCTCAAGAATAAATGAGCTTAGCCATGGAAATCAAGGAAAGAATTTTAAAGAAGAATTTAAAGCATTAATAAATACATTAGGTGGCATTCATTACTATTTAATCCACAAAAAAAGTAGGCAGGAAATGCTGATCCTCACTGAACGTGGTTGTCTGTAGTGTTCAGTCCTCAGGCCCTGGGATGGATCTGGCTGGAGTCCCCAGGACTGTCCCCCCAGCCTCACCAGGCATGGAGCAATCAGCACTGGGACCAGTGTCCCACCAGCTGTGGCCACACTGGATTTGGAGAGTGGGGCACAGACTGAGCACAGACACAAAGGAATCTGTGGCACTCGGCTTCAATTCAGGAGATGGACACATTTAGCCCAGGTGTTTTGGAAGGGCTCTGGGTAAAAC
>NW_008238434.1:2043777-2053329 GCF_000691975.1 Corvus brachyrhynchos
GAAAGTATCATCTGGTTAAATACTGAATTAATATTAAACAGCTCTCTTCTGGGGGAAAAAATGGAGTATTGATAATATGGACCCCAGCCCTCTATAAAGCTACAATTCCCTGTAGACTTCTGCTCTGAGCAAGTGGCAATTTAAGCACTGGGCAGCGAAATATTGCAGATGCCTCAGAACACATCTGTGAGATGCTGCTTTTAATGGAATAAAATAAATGGGAGGTAAACCCCAACAAACCCCCAGGAAATAAAGTTATGGTTGTGTTACGAAAATCAGGCGGACTTCTGGGCACCACCCAAATATTCCACGTGATATCACTTGGAAAGGTTCTTCCCCCAGAGGGTGCTGGGCACTGCCCAGGCTCCCCAGGGAATGGGCACAGCCCCGAGGCTGCCAGAGCTCCAGGAGCGTTTGGACACCGCTCCCAGGGATGCACAGGGTGGGATTGTTGGGGTGTCTGTGCAGGGACAGGGGTTGGACTGGATGATCCCTGTGGGTCCCTCCCAGCTCAGGATATTCTGTGATTCCATGAAAGAAGTTTACTGAGCCAACAGCCTTTAGCTCCCAGCTGGGTGTGAACAAATGCTCAGGAAACCACTGCTGGGTTAGAGACATTCTCCAGGACTCAACCAGCAAACCTGGGAAGGTGGAAGTACAATGAACGTGATCCCAATGGATCTCTGAGATTCCTTATGAACTATAAGGTTTTCTTTTTTGCTTTGTTTTTGTTAAGGCTGAGAATTATGCCCAACAGGAAGACATGGGTGGGAAAAAAAATTCTTTGATATTCACTGTTAGTGCAGTTTCCACTGTGATACCGATGATAAGGGAAGCAAAATATTCCATGGAAAATTTATAAATTGGTAAGTCTCCTTACAGATACATACTTTTTTTTTCTGTCTTTGTTTACAGAAAGCATTTGTTCCTTTTTTCCACTTCGTCAGCCAAGCCCAAGATGACTTTCAGAATTAACCACTATTTAAAAACTGATATCCTCAACTAAGGTCTCATATTTCCATGGGCCAGCTGTCAGTATATCCTGTCATGCTTTAAATGGGTTATTGCACAGTGATTAAAAAACTTCTACTTGTTCTCAAATAGCCATAAAATTGTGCATTTGGGCAACAACTTCCATTTATACCGCACATAATAATATTATACAAGAGCCAAAGCTAAAGCTACACCAGAGAAATATCACATCATTAACAGTGATCCTATGGTACAACACCATCTACTCCCAGCCTTGCCCTAGGGAGGAGTGTAGAGGCTGTTTTCTTTCACTGACTGTTGAATAAAACCACATTTTGTATTTCTCGAGCAGCTGTTAACCTGCCCACTTAAGCTGTTCAAAAAACAAAGAGCTTTTTTGCTAAAACCTGAGGTCAGGAAGTTTTCCTTCTCTTTTTCTGGTGTTACATCACCCCAGCAGCACTGATTATTCTGGAATGCATCAATATGGAAAGAGAGAAACTCGAATTGGCCCAAAGGGCTTCAAGTGTCTACTGGAGCTACTTAAACCTCACAGCTGGGCAGCATCCAAGCTCGCTCCAGAACAAAATCCACCAAACTAGACTGTGGTTTCAGAGGTTTTAGGAAGAAAAGTGTAATCTTAGGCAAACCAGGTTTGGAAAAGAAATACTTAGGAAAAGAAGATCCCTCAACTCTGATTCAGGTGGAACATTTTGCATTAAAAACACATTTAATGTCCACACATTTAATTGAGAGAATCACAGAAAGTAAGGCTGACAGAGGCTTCACCAGGTGGAAATTCAGTACTTCAAGAGAAATACATTCCACGGAGGATGTTGTCTTCATAATGTCTTCACCAATGTTTCCATGTCCTTTTCCTGACTTAGTTATTAGCCCATTACTCTTGACTAATTCACCTCAGAAAAGACATTTTTTCCTGATTTTTGCAGCTTGTTGCATGTTTTTTGACTGTTCCCACATCTTCCTTTAGTTTTCCCTTGTCTAAGCTACCTTGGCTCTTTTAATCCTTCCTTGCAGGTCCTGTTTTCTACATGTCTAATTATTTTTTATTGCTTATCTTTCTGCTTTACATTTCATTAAAAATCTGAACACACCTTTCCATTATAGATTATTTCTACTCTACTACCAGCTTCCTCCAGGGAGATGAGTTGGAGTAATTTTTCTCCTGCTCTTTCCACTTTCCTTAATATTATCTTACTTGGTTTATTATTTTAGATTTATTTTAACTGCTTTTCTAACCTCTGCTTCCTTCCCCCACCCTCTGTGGATGGCTGGGTGTCTTTGAAAGTTTCCTTTTCTATTAAAGAAATATGAGGAGTCAGCAGTTCAGTGAGCCTGATATACAACAGCTTTCAAAACTTGGAAAATAAATTTGAAAGCGTCTTACTGTCACTGGGGAAGGAAGAGTAGAGTCAGTCAGAGGAGTGAAAGTTCTGAAGGTGTGTATTTTATCTCATTTCTATCATTTTATTCCTTTTCACATTCAGGATATTGCAATTTAATTGTATTTAGGGTACCAAATGGAGAGAGGCTTAGAGAAAATTGAACTGAAGGCAAATAAAACTTGCATGTAGAGTGAAGAACAAGATGAAAAAGGAGAGAGACCTGGGAAAGAAAACATTTTCTCCTCAGCAACATTTTAGTATTTGAGGATCTTTCTCATCCTGGATCTGAAAACCTTTCAAAAAAAACCTCTTTCGACATAGCCCTTTCTCCCTACGCCAATAAACTGATAGTTCCCTGATCAGGAAAGGGGGCAGGAGCTCTGGTTTGCAGAAAAAAGATGGAAAAATACTTTAAAGGATCAGGTCCTGGACTGCTGTTGCCTTGCATGGTGTGGTGTGGGGAGCCAGGACAAGTCTGTCAGGTATTAAAGGAGAAATTTCAGAAATTTCATTCTGGCCTTGAGGATAATCTTTTATGGCTGAATATTTAGCAACATGTTCAATCTAAATCTCCTTTTTCATTATTAAATGTTGATTCAAAGCTACCTCAGCAGATTCCCCCTGGCCATGAAGCGCAGTTTGATGGAGAGAAACAAAGGAAATATCTTTGGGGTTTTCAAAGCAATGGCCATTCCCTGGGGAGCCTGTTCAGTGCCCAACCACCCCATTGGGGGAAGAATTTTTTCCTGATATGCAGCAAAACCTCCCCTGACAGTTTCGTGTCATTACACATATATGTAATATAGAAATACGTGAAGTATTGATGTACATGTAACCCAAGCAAAATTGGAAGTCTTTTCAGAATGATTTGAGGCAAAGCTTCCCACAAAATTAATAATCTAGTGGTCTAAAACATCAGAAAAATATTTTCTTTAGCTATGAATTATGCAGGCAAATATCAGAGACCTTGTATTTATAAACTGTGTGAATGACATCATCTTACACTGGTATGAGATTGCATAAAGCTGCATTTGAATTAAATGAGCCTTTTTACTCGTAACCTGCAGTCAGATATAAGATCTGAAATAAACACCATGGAAGTCAGGTCTTTAAAAATCATCTGGAGGAAAGATAATACTTTTAGAGACAGAGTATAACTGAGTGAGTTCAGTGGATGTTGCAGAGGTCACAGGGGGGACCACGCTGACCTGGGACCACGCTGGCAACATGCTGCAATTGTAACCTTGTCATTTAGGAACTGGCTGTCCAAAATCAGAGTGACACTGAACTACTGCAGCTGCCACTGTGGCTCCCATTCGTGCCCCTCGTTACCAAGTGCCTGCTTTGTGCGGGGCTCTGAGGGCTGTCATTAAGTGGTGGCACTGCCAGCACCGCTCCCTCCTGTCCCTGCAGATCCCTGTCCTTCCTCAGTGCACCAACTGGGTCCCTGTTTCCCTGGGTTTGCCCCAGTCGTTAAGGAAAGTCTGGTTTTCCTTGTTCCAGGTGAAGTGTGCAGCCCAGGGAGTGGTGGCAGTGGTGTAAAGCAGTAAATGCGTTGTTGCAGGTCCTTGCAGCCTGTCCTGAGCTGACAGCACAGGCTCCTGAGCCAGCCTGGGCCTACCTGCAGATTTTTTTGAGCTTGTTTGGCTGTGGCAGCAATCATGTAACCACCAGGTGAGCACTGCCTGCATTTCCATTACCTGGATTTATTGACTCATGTGACATTTGCTGTGTGGGTGCAACTTACCCATCAAAACCAAGAATTTATTCTGCATAGGCTGAGTCATGCATGACCCAAAACAGACACTTAGAATCATGGAGTCATTCAGGTGGGAAAAGACCTTTAAGACCATCAAGTCCAACTGTTAACTCATCACTGATCAAGGCCACCACTAACCCATGTCCCCAAGCGTGGGATATGCCCAGCCACTGCCCTGGAGGGATGTCTGCTGAGATAAGGGGATTGCTCAATCTTCCAGCAGGACTCCCTGGGAAGGCAGCTAACCAGTCACTTCGAGAAAAGACAGACCCAGAATCCTCTGGAAAACCCTATGCAGATTCTTTGTAACCCATTGGCCTTTACCCTCTGACACCCACCCCCTGTATCCCTATAAAAACTAGGCCTCTGCCCCTGCGAGGAGAGAGCTCTCTTCCCTGGCTTTCCCCTTCGCCGGAGGGGACCAACGATAAAGCTCCTTCTGTGCAGAACCAGCCATATACAGATACCCTCACCGCACGCCACCCCCGCCAGAGGAGCCTCTCCTCTCTCCCTGGTCTGGCCTGGAGGCTGCCCTGCAGAGCTGAGCTGGAATCACGAGCTGACAATCACTAAAGAGCTGACAGCCTCTGCACGGGCCCTCCTGGCCAGCAGCTGAGGGAAGACACCGGGCCCCGGGAAGGCGATTCCTTTCGGGACCATCTCTCCAGACCGGTCACAGCTTCCTCGGTCAGAGCTACTGACCCCTCTCCAGCTGTAATACCCAAGTGCCACATCCATGTGGCTCTTAAATCCCTTCAGGAATGGGGACTCCAGTCTGATCTTGCTGTTAAACACTGAGGCAAAGAAGGCATTAAGTGTTGCAGACATGTAAAACCGTATACAATGCAGGCCTTGTTGCCTTTGTAAAATCATGGCCTACTCCTGTTACTTCGGCTGAGTAGAAAAGGATTCTGGGTGATGACTCAGCTGGAATAGAGGTAGAAAGCAAGTTATGTAACCGTAGAAAACAAGTTATGTAACCATCACGTGTTTACATTGTGGTTTATGGTGGTTGGGTAAATTATATTTCTTGTATTTTAAAAGTATGCAGCTGATAGAAGCCTAATTGCTTAAAAAGGCCTGTTTTTTGCAATAAACGAGCTCCCTTTTGCATCTGCCTGAGGACTCTGCGTTGCTTCTTATCACAACAATTAAGCACTTCAGCCTTTTCCTCACCCTTTGTGTCAATGTTTTCTCCATACCCAAGAAAGGATTGAGACTCCTCTTGGCCCTCCTTTGTTTATGTATTTAGAGAAACATTTAGCATATAAGACAATGTGTGTGAGAGGCCTAGAAACTCCAGACAAAGGATGAGAGCAGAGGGCAGCAAATGAACAGCTCAACAGTCACCAAAGGAGCTCAGCCTTGGATAAAACTCACTCTGTAGGTACAATTCAAATGGAAGATGGACTTAGGACAAAAAAGACACATAAAAGCATGTTAAGATGTGTAACAGCAGGTTAGCAACAAATACAAATCAAAATGAGTCCAAAGAATATTATAGCAAAGGGCAAGAAGCTGTGAACAACAGGCTTCCCCTGGCAAGGGCCTCAGGGTGGCACCACCATTAAAATGTCCTCCAGCCCCAATCTGAAACCACTGAGAACAAGTCTTAGGTGAGCAATGGAAAAACAGGATAACATCAGAAGATTCTGAAGAAGTCTGGATACGCACATAGCATTTTAAATGCAGTTTTAGAATTATTATAACATTACTTGTAGTAATGCTCTGATTAAGCTTCTAAGATTTTGACTAACAACTCAGAAAATCAAGGAATCATGGAATGGCCTGGGTTGGAGGGACCTTGAAACTCATCCAGTGCCACCCCCCACACCTTCCACTAGCCCAGGCTGCTCCAATCTGGCCTTGGACACTTCCAGGGATCCAGGGGCAGCCACAGCTTCTCTGGGCACCCTGTGCCAGGGCCTCCCCACTCTCAGAGGGGAGAATTCCTTCCCAGAAACCCATCTAATCCTGCCCTCTGGCAGTGGGAAGCCATTTCCTGTTGTCCTGCCACTCCAGGCCCTTCTAAACAGTCTCTCTCCATATTTCTTTTCAGTTCATTCAGGCACTGCAAGGCCACAATGAGGTCACCCCAAAAGCTTCTCCTCTCCAGGCTGAACAATCCCAGCTCTCGCAGCCTTTCCTCCCAGCAGAGCTGCTCCAGCCCTCTGATCATCCTGGTGCCTCCTCTGGCCTCTCCAGCAGCTCCAGGACCTTCCTGTGCTGGGCCCCAGGGCTGGGGCAGCTCTGCAGGTGGGCTCTCACCTGAGCACAGGGGCAGAGGGGCAGAATCCCCATCCCTTCCCTGCTGTCCACACTGGGGGATGCAATTAATCCTTGCCTTTGTATTCCAGACGTGTTCCTTTTGCCATCAGAGGGATTATAAGCGTAAGAAACTTGTGGGAATTCAAGCAGCCCAAATTCTGTAACTTGGATACAACAAATTGTCAGTGCTGGACCTTCTGAACTGAGGCTCCAAAGCCACCTGCACCTGCTGGGTGCTTTAGACAAGTCAGGTCTATCTCTCTGTGCCTCATTATTTTCCACCAGAAAAATGAGGGTAGGGAGACTGACCTCTGCTGACAGAAAGCACTGGAGAAGAGGAGCCAGGGAGTGTGAATCAATCTTAAACCAGCAGAAAATTCAGTGCTGGATTTCAGGATTTGTCTCCCTGAGGAATTTTTGATGCCCAGAAGTTCACAGGTTATCAGACAATGTCTCTGGAAGTGCTCCAGTTTTAGTCTTGCTGTTGACTCCAGTGTAATGAGAGAGAGGGGAGAGGGTTGGGCCTGGATCCATTTCTCCAGCGCAGACAATTTGCTGATCTCCTGTCAGCTCCTCGGGAAAAGCAACTGTAAGAAAACTTCTCAAGGGAAAAAATAGAAGCCACATGTAAAACTAATGTTATTTCTCATTAAAAAAAATAATTTGGGCACCATGATTATTATTAAAAACTACTCTCACCACTGACTGAATCTATACGACCTTTACTGCACGAGAAACATGAGACACCTAGTTTAGTCCACCTACTTTGAGTTCATAAAATGCATCTATTTCATCTCATCTATATGAGTTCATTTATAAAAAATAAAATAAGACACACAGTATATCACTTGACTAAATTATTAAATCCTGTTAAGTGACTTTGTAAAATAATGTAGCATCCAAGCCCTTAAAGACTGCTAAAAAAAGGACAAAATCTCACTGAATGATATGAGTTTCTTCCTCAACATTAAGTCACATTAAAATAAAAAAAAAAATTACAGGACTTCAATGTATTTCATAATTTTGATTGAAATTCTTTTGGTGATTGTGGGTTTTTTGTAATAAGAAAAATAAAAATAAGGAAAAAAAGAGAAGCTGGTCAGCTTTTTATCAATGATGGGTACCCAAGTAATTTCCAACTGTTCTCTCTCCTCTTTTTACATCTAAAAATCTGAAAGAAGAGGTAAACTGAAGGATTAATTTCTCTCCTATTTCAGACGGATCATAACAAATTTGAACAAAGCTGAATATTTGGGACTCGAAGTTCAGCAGTTCCATTATAGAGCAAATTGAATTTTCCTGATGAAGACAATAATGCTGACACACCTCTAACAACCAGTGTCCTAAAAAAGAAGAGCTACCTGTGGAAGTATAGTGTAAAAAGTCAGAAAAAAATAGCTTTACTCTTTCTTATATCTCAGGAAATCATCAGTTTCAAAAGTTCCTCAATGCATTCCTGTATTTCCAGCCTAAAAAAAAATTAAAATAATAACAAAAACCAAAGAACTCCCCAACCATCCTTTGTACAAAATAAAATGACAAGAAATGGAGAGAAGAATTATTAAAATGAGAAAGAAAATGCCTTTAAATAACAATAGAAATTAGCATGATATTATTTTGCATTGAAACATTCAGGTCCTGTCATCTTGTCCTCCATTAAAGTTACGTGAACTGATAAATACTGATAGAGTTTAACAAAAATGTCATGTTTGAATAATTATTAGGAAAACCAGAATTTGATTTCTAAAGCTATCTTTTCACACAAGCTTCTATGTGACTCAACCTTTTTGATTTAGTAGTAACAGACTGGAGATGAGTTCTCCTGGGGAGTGCTGGACTTTGAAGGACAACATTTTTAGAACTGGAATAATTTGTAAATACTGGAGGGGTTTTTCCAAAATATTTTCCCATAGGCTGGTGCCTTGGGGTGAATTTATGATAATACTGTATTCCCCTATCGTGTCCTTATTGCCCAGACATGGGTCCTGCAGCTTTAAGCTGGGTCCGGAAGAGGAGGGAGAGAAGCTGAGCAAATTCTTCAGCCCAGTTTGTGTTCAAGGACTCACACGCTCCCCCACGTTCTCACCGCTGCAGCGCCAAGGAAGCACCTTCCTGCTTTTAGCCAGCCTGTTAGCTGAGGCAAGACATTTCTCCCAGGACTGTGGCTTCTTCTTCTTCCTCTTCTGGAGCTGTTCAGCTTTGCTCTGGTCCGAAACAGCAGAACATTGCCAGAAGCCCCACGCTGCAGGGGAGGCCCTGGGACGTCGCAGCCTGGTTCCGAAGGACCTCGGGAGAAGCCGAGCAGGACTCTAAAAGCATCCACCATCTTTCTCCACAACGAGAAGGTTTATTATCTAACATTATTCACTTTTATATTTTTTGCCTGCGTGCACCCTGCTTGTTAAATAAACAGTCTTTTTCCCCTTTCCTCCGAGAAATTCCTTTTGAACCTGTGGGGGAGGGGCTGCCGAAACCTGCCTTCCATTAGAGGACACGTTCATCTCAGGATGTTTCCTCCTAATTTGTCTCAAACCAAGACAAAAATATTTGGCACCCAATGTGGGGCTGGAGAAAGTGAAAACAAACTGTAATAATTTTGGTTTTAATCACTTTGTATTGGGGTAAAGCAGCCAGTAGTCACCATGTGGTTTGAGGTAATTATGTCTCTCTGGTCCCTAGGCCTGTTTGCCTATCCACAGAGAGTGCCAATTTTGTCCCTGGCATGTAACTTTTACAGAGCAGGGGTACGAATCAGGCTTCCTATACTGATGTGCTTGGTGATAATGATTTAAAGAAGGTTAACACAGGTACTGGGAGTTGTTGAAAATGTGTATGGGCTGTTGTTTCTCCATCCTAGTTTCGGTGGCCTGCTTTGGGGGTTTATTAGTAATTACACTCAGTCCGTTAGAGGAGAAGTAGGGGATGAAGTTTCCCAGCCTTTCATCTCCTTCTTCCCCTTCAGATCTGGTATGTCACCTTTTGAGGATGTTCAGTATCCCCTGGATGTTAAAGAGACCACCTTCCTGGTGTTTTATCTGGTCCATTTCCTCTATACAGTCTGCAGCTTGTCTAGAATCAGGGCTGAGATGTCCAGAGGGACTGACCAGACATCTGCCCCAGGCGTGGAAAATCCTGAGTGGTGTAGGG